>NC_079153.1:39984846-40308388 GCF_947563725.1 Argiope bruennichi | reverse complement strand
ATCTTTGTGAACTAGCTGATTAATTTATAATATTATTTATTATTTTGGTTGTATTTGATTTCAATAAAATAATCTATGGATAACTTCTTCTAGGAATTATTTTCGAACTTCAAATCTAGTCAAATTCAAGTATTTTATTTTAATAGTCTTATATACAGGTCCTGCTATTTGAGTAAATGGAGATTCCCCTTCGAGAAGCCGAACGGTGAGGTTGTCCTTGAAGAGCTCTCTGACACCCTCGTCCTTTCGAGAAACTGACCGGAAAGGTTGCCGGCGAAAAGCTAGCTCCCTTACGTCCCCGTCCTTTAGGTTTACATTTAAGGTTATTCGTTCAAGGGGGAGAAAAGGCATATCTCAGCGAACTCTTAATCAAAAGTTCATATTGTTACATCAAATAGTATTGGAAAGTGTGTTCCATAATATCAACTAGTGTATTTGTGCGTTTTATTCACATTGTGTTTGTTTTCTTCAATGTGCATCATCACAAAGAGTGGATTGAATAGCATCGCTAAAATGTCTGGCTAAGCTCCGCAAGGCAAACGGGGTAAGTGTTCCCCTGCTACTATGATTTAATAATGCTCCTTCTGCCGTGCAAGCTGATATAAATACTAAGATTTTATTTTTGTGTGTGTCTATTTAATGAATTTTTTAAATAATTGTTTTTACCGGATACGAGACAAGTTGACACCTTTCTACCTTCATCTTTATCTGTCTTTATCGATTCACTTAATTAAAAGATTTTTTTTTTCCTGAATTTAAATGGCCTCTAGTGGACATTTTTGCGAGTATTTTAAGATTTAGTGCATACACTTCATATAAGTGGTGTCTTTAAACTAAATATATTTTACAAAAATTTAATACACACCCACCCTAAAGAAAAAACATTATGTTTTGGCAAAATTTTTTATTAATTTTATTTTTAAGATGAAATCACATACATAAAGTTAAAAATTCTGATATCATCAAATTACACACATTAGTACACATTTAAATCAGATAATAATTTCAATTTAACCGTCCTTTTTCACACAAATTATAAAGTTTTTAGCTGTCAATGCATGTTTTTTATCGTGTTATATAGAAGCTCTATTATATTTTACAGAGGAGATTAAATCATAATTATTTGTTGTATTTTATGAACAAAGAGGTGGTAGGGAAAACAATAACAAAAAATTGTGTATTATTAGCTTTAACACTAAATTTTAGTTAAAAGCTTATGATTCTAGAAGGTTTTAACTGATGAATTCACAATTTTACAGCTGCAGACAGATGTCAAAATACTATTCAACTTCTCCTCACTGCAATACCAAAATATAAAATCCACTACTCTTTACCCTCATGTTCTCAATCTATCAATAAAGTTTGTAGATACGCAGTTACCTTTCTAAAGGAACTCGCACATGATGAAATGTTATGAATTTTAAAATATAAAGTTAAATGTCGAAATTTTTCAAGCCATAAAATTCTAATAATAATACCCCATACTGATTTTTATTTCAAGATTAAAAAAAAAAAAAATTTCAAGATTTTGTAAACACATTTAGTATCTCTTTTCATTAATGAGGTGCCTTCTAACAGAGCAGAAGTCCCTTGATGGAATTCATCAAGGGCTAGTCTAACTTACCCAATTCACATTTCCTTAAATTTTTAATTGATTGAGATTATCATACAAAATTTTTACCTCAACTAATTGGAAAAATTATAGTCAATAAATATATAAATGTATGTGTATATATGTGTATGTATATGTGTATGTATATATATATATATATATGTATGTATGTATGTATATATGTGTGTATGTATGTGTATGTATATATATATATGTATGTATGTATGTGTGTGTGTATGTATATATGTGTGTATGTATGTATATGTATATGTGTATGTATATATATATATATGTATGTATGTATGTGTGTATGTATATATGTGTGTATGTATGTGTATGTATATGTGTTTATATGCATATGTATGTGTGTGTGTTTGTGTATATGCATATATGTGTGTACGTGTACGTATGTGTATATATATGGGTGTGTATGTATATATGTGTGTAATGTTTATGTGTATGTATATATATATATAGAGAGAGAGTAAGTGAATAAATGGACGGAGGAAAAATATATATTCTGCAAAGTTACTTTAAGTTTTTCTAGATTATATTTCTAAGACATGTAATATTAATCTTATTTTGATCCTTTTAAATTGCATGTCTCGATTTTTCTAAATCCAGCAAGTCCTCTATTACCAAAACATGATTTTCATTGCAGTCAATTATTAAATTTATAATTGATTTCAGCCACTTTAATTTTCTAACAGTAACGGAAAATAATAATAATAATATCTCAAAGTGACAGAGTCTCACATTCCGAGTTCCATAAGAGATCTACAAATTTTCTACCTTCATCCATTTCTAACCCCCTTTGGTGACCACGTAACTCATCCTGTTTCCTGTCTGTCGAGTCCCCATTATCGTTACCCCTAACTGCGCCAGCTGGAAAGTCTTTCTAGGTCTGCCCCCCAGTCCACATCGGTGCCGGTCGGTTTCTCGTCCTGACCTCTAACCTTCGGAATCAAAGCGACCCTTATAGCTGCCGGCGAATTACCCCTCTTTTGCATTGTTGTTACTCTCTGGACAGTATAGCTTTATATTACAGTGTAGTAGAGTTTCCGTCAAAAACATTTAGACACGTCTTTTTGCTTTTTTCCTTCTTTCTGTCGGTTGGGAGATAAAGGGGGGAAAATCCCAAAGGACCTCGCCGCATGGATTTGTGCATTTTCCACATCCTCGTAGTAAGCTAGTTGATTCTATTAGGGGATTAATTGTGCATGAATCTAATTTTTGACTTTCAAGCGAAATACGTGTATACAAAAAAAGGGGGGGGGAAGGGATTATTATTATTTTTTTATTTGTTTATTTTGAAGTATTGTTTAGTACTTGCATTTTTGTCTTTTCTGCTCACTATTGAATTATTGCACTTACGAGACTCATGCAGATTATTTTTTACAAAAGCAAAAATAGCATTTTTTAGCCAATATCGGATCCACCAGGTGCTCTGTATGTGTATGCATATGTATGTATGTATTTATGTGTATATGCATGTATGTGTGCGTATGTATATGTGCATATATATGTATATACACATGTGTGTATATGTGTGGGTGTGTGTATGTATATGTGTATGTATATATTATTCATTTATTTGCTCTCGTAGGATTTCTTATTAAAAAAAATAAAATCCGATCCAGTTTTGTTAATGATTAAACTAGATGATTCCCTGCACTCTACTTCCACTTTAATATATTCTAGTAATTTAGACACCTTAACAGTCCCATTAAAAAAAAATCATATTAAATTCTAACACCTTAACGTAATGTATTTTCTTCATTAGTATTGGAATTAACATGTAAGAATAAAAACCTGATGTCATTCGCATTTCATTCCAGATTATAGCACAGACGTAACTACATATTTTATTCAGTTTTATAAACGTAAAATAAATAAACAAAACTGTTCTATCTAAAATTCTTCCCATTTGTGTAAGAGACATTATTTACTTCAACCATACATTTTCTAACCCATTTTGTCTGTATTTATTTTCAGCCAAATAAAGAATTAAAGCCATGTTTAGTTTGATAATAACTGAAAAAAGGCAGTATAACTCAATATTTTGCTTAAATTATAACTCACATTTAAAATTCTCATGTCAAAAATCAGCAGTCTTCAGGGAAAGAGAGAGAAAAGGGGGGGGAAAATAAGTAAATAAAATAACTCTTTTGACTACACATTGAAAATTCTTAATAGATTTTCTTCAAAATTGTTAGCTCCAATATCAAATAATAAAGACAGAATTAAAAAAAAAAAGTTAATAATATGTTTCCTTGGCTTTTTCTCTCTCTCTCTCTTCCCATCTCCTCTACTAATAATGTTAATTAAGTTTTTTATAATGCCATTGGAAGCTGAAACAGGCATATGATCCTCTTAATAATGTCAAAAAAAAAAAAAAAAAAAGGAAAAGTGGGGAAAAAAAATAAAAGATATTTATGATCCAGTAACAAAATGTAGAGATTTTTAGCCAATCCTGTCAATAACATTAGGTTTTCAATGTGTGTGTGTATGTGATTTTTTAATTAATTAATTATTATTATTTTTATTACTTAATTTAGATAAAATTTATAAGCTTGCACGGCATAGAGGGCAGTGGATCGAGTACAGGGGAATATCTTCCCTTAAAGCCTGATATTCATCATTCATATTTAATATTCATCTCGTTATAAGTTCTATACAGTGTTATGCCAGAAACTATTATAGACTCAATGCAAACCTGCTCCAACAAAGAAGAGAGTGGAAACTTCCCCCTCTCTATGAGACTAAGAAATAAATCGATTTTGTCACAATCATCGGTTGGGTCCCAGTCTGTTCTACCGCAAACATATGAAGGTATGTTGACCAAGGAACTACTTCATAAACTGAGAGAAGTAGTAAATAGTGAGCAAAAACGCAAAAAGGGGAACAAAGTCCAGAAATACTTAACAACCTCTCTACTACAGGCAGCCAACAGCATTCTGGATGTATTGGACTTTAGAATATCAAACAAAAAACCAGAAGCGGAAGCATCCACTCAAACTGATAATGTTGAACAGTTCACAGAAATACAATCATGCCAGCCAGTAAGAAAACACCAAAAAGGTCCATCCTATGCAGAAATTACAAGGAAAAGACCTAAAAGCACGGCCACAATTCTATTATATCCGAAAGAAGAAAAGCCGAATTCAAACGTAGAGGACCTACTTAAAAAAGAACTCCAACAGTCAGAAACTACTGTGAAAATCAAATCAGTTCGACGAATCCAGAAAGGAGGGCTGGCTATCACATGCAAGAGGGAAGAAGACCTGCAGAAGTTTACAGAAACCCTAAAACAAAAAGAAGCTATTACTGAAAATATAACAACTAAAAGACCTGGAATGAGGCATCCTAGCATTATAACTTATAATGTACCCAACAACATACCAATGGAAGATGTTCAAAGGGCAATTCGTGCACATACAGAAAATCCTGACCATCTAAAACTACGCTTTGAAATGAGAGGCAGAACAGAAGACACCTCCCACCTCATCCTCGAAGCTCCTAGTGAGGCATTTCATCGTCTAAAAAACTTGAGAAGGATTCCTATTAATTGGGAAATGTTTCATCTGAGGGAATTTCATCATCTCAAGCGTTGCTGAACCTGCCAGGCTTTCACCCATACAGCCAACTCGGCCCAATGCAAAAATGATATTCCATTTTGTGGTTGCTGCAGCGGACGACACCACACCTGGAAGTGCACGTCTAATGAGCACTTCTGCATAAACTGCTCAGAGTCGAACAGACTCAATGGAACTAACCTACATATCTACCATATGGCCATAGACCCACGATGCCCCTGCTACCAAAAAGCGCTAGCAGCATTTAAACGAACCAGGGATTATTAATGACAACTAATATCACTCTAAATTCGTCCTTCTCCAGCAATAAAAATTTTAATATTCTCCAAATTAACCTTGGCAGAACTAAAGCAGCAACCACTCACCTCCACCCGACAGTGGTAAAATTGAAAACGGACATTCTCTTGGTACAAGAACCATATGTGTACAACAATAAAATACAAGGTTTGCCGATGTCTTGGAATATCTTCACATCCACATCAAATAAAGCTGCAATTTTTATTCCCCAAACCATCCATAAAGCAATTACAGTAGCTAAATTGGAAAATACAATAGCAGTCAAACTCCATACTGACAACAAACCTATAACACTCATTTCGGCTTATTCGTCTCCAATAGCGGATATCAATGAAACTTTACAAGAGATCCAGGATATTATAAGAAGGCTACCAAATGAAAACTTCCTTGTAGGAGCCGATCTGAATGGTCACAATCCTCTTTGGGGATATCATCGCACCAACACCAGGGGTGTTGCAATAATGGATTTCCTACTGGCTAATAACCTTTTTATCAACAATTCGTCAGATGCCCCACCTACCTTCACGAGAAATACAGATGTGGGTTGGCCCGATTTGACATTCTGTTCGCAGGAAATGATCACAAAGGTAGCCTCTTGGGAAGTTCTCGAAGAACCATCGTTTAGTGATCACCAATTTATTCAGACTACAATAAGAACAATAATTACTAGCCACATCTTCAATAGGTTTAAAACCCTCCATGGAAACCATAATAAATTCCAGAAGCAGTTTCGGTTTCATGTCGAAAAGCTAATTAACATAATCAAGAACTGCAATACCCAACAAGAACTAAATGAATTTACCTCCCTTCTTCAAGCAACAATAATTCAAGCCTGCAATAAAACATTTAAAATAAAGAAACAGCCATTGACTGAAAACCCAACTTGGTGGACAGACAAATTAGAAATAGAAAAGAAAAGAATTGAGGCGAAGGGCCCAAAGATCAAGTTCGGAGGAAAGATCAGAAAAATATTTGCAGTGGAAGACAGAAGCCAAAAAATATATGAAGCAAGTCAAGAGAGCCAAAAACGTTGGTTGGAAAGATCTTTGCACTGAAGCTGCAAATCCATACGGAAAACATTTCAAAGCTGCCTTTAGGAAAACAATTCATCCATCTAAACTAACAGTCTTGAACAATATCAGTCCAGAAGGAGGACACCAAAAAATAGCTCAGGATATACTAGAACAAATTTTTCCATTCCCAAATTCAACCCCATCTTTAACACATGAAATCACCACCACCCCTAATGATTGCCCTTTCACTGAAAAAGAAATAGCACAGGTCATTGATAATCTCCCTCATGGAAAAGCACCAGGATATGACGGTATCGATAATCTAATTCTAAAAACAATAAACAAAAATTTTCCTATCCTCTTCAAAGAATATTTTAATAAATGTCTTTCACTAGAAAAATTCTCGGATCCATTTAAAATAAGCAATATCATCCTATTTCAAAAAACTGGAAGAGACCCTAAACTAGCCACGTCATACAGACCAATAGCTCTCTTACCTACTATTGGAAAAGTTCTAGAAAAATTACTCACACAACGTCTTATTTATTTTCTAGAATCAAATAAACTTATCAACAATAACCAGTTTGGATTCCGTGAAGGAAAATCTATAGATGCTGCTCTTAAAAAGCTTGTAGAAAAAATTTATGATGGAAAAAGGGAAAAAGACAATATTCTGGTACTTTCAGTGGACATCAAAGGGGCATTTGATAATATCCAACACCATTCAATAGTTACATATCTAGATAAACTCCAATGTCCCCAAAATTTAAGAAACATCTTTGAAAACTTGCTACATGCCAGAAAAATAATCCTCAACACACAAGAAGGCTGGGCCATAAGAGAACAGAAGCAAGGCTGCCCCCAAGGATCATGCAGTGGTCCAGCTCTGTGGAACTTGGTGGCGAACGATCTGCTTAGTAAAATCTGGCCTGCCCATACAACTATCCAAGCATTCGCCGATGATTTTGTTCTGGTCATTAAAGCCAAAACAAAAGAAAATCTAAGACAAAATACTCAAGAATCAATAGCACAATTCGTATCCTGGGCTGACATAAACAATCTAGAAGTGTCCACGGAGAAATCCAACTTTATTCTGTTTAGTAAATGGGTAGCAGGACCCAGAATCTATTGGCAGGGAGAAAGAATAAAGCAGACACACGCCATTAAATACCTAGGTGTCCATTTTGATGATAAATTGAATTGGAACACCCACCTCAAGCATTTAGCATTGAAAGCGCAACAACAACAATTCAATTTTCTCAAAATAGCTGGCAAATCCTGGGGAATAACACTTCGACACAGAAAAATTTTGTACAAGACAGTCATTGAAAGGATGCTTGCACACGGAGCAGGAGTGTGGTGCCTCCACCCAACGGTTAGATTAGCAAGAAAGCTCTCTTCCATCCAAAGAGGCTTTCTGCTAGCAATTACGGGAGCATACAAGAACACGCCTACCGCAGCACTTCAGGTTATCCTTGGCTTGCCACCACTTCATCTGCAGCTTCAGATGATGGCAAGAATGACTGAACTGTATAGACTTCGTGGAATCGTACATGATATGCCACACATCAGCCCATACGAGTATGAACACAGAGCTACAGGATGGACGTCACATCCTTCCAGACATCTCCAAGTACATCAAATTTCGTTGGAGGATGGTGGATCTCAGAATTTAGTACTCGGGATCTATACCGATGGATCAAAGACCTCAGCAGAAGTTGGGGCTGCATTTTGTGTTGTGCAGGATGCAGCGACTATACAGCAATGGTCAACCAGCCTATTGAAAGAAAACACGATCTTCCAAGCTGAATTACTAGCACTCAATAGAGCAGTCAAATACGCAACCTCTCTTCCTACATCAGATCCCATCACAATTTACGTCGACAATAAAGCAAGTATACAAGCCTCAAGTTCACCAAAATCTAATAGCCAATTAGCAAGAGATACATTCACCCTTCTTCTTGCAAATCCTCACATTAAAATTTCATGGATCAAGGCACATGTAGGCTATGAAGGGAATGAAGCGGCGGACAAACTAGCCAAAACAGCGGCTAATGCTAATCAAGATCGGAATGTAATGAAGCTTCCAAGATGTCATCTGAAGAACATCCTCCAAACCGATATGATGACAAGATGGCAAAAGGAATGGGGAGAAGGCGAAACAGGCCGCTCCACATTCAACATAATACCGAAAGTTTCTCTCTACGCGACCAACTGGAACAGAGCGGATGTCCTTTTCTTCACTGGACACGGCCCATTCCCGACATACCTACACAGATTCCACCTGGCCAACTCTCCTTATTGTAGCTGTGGGGAGATAGGATCCCCAATTCACTATGCCACCGAATGCCTACTGACTCTCTCATGGCACATGAGGAAGCCAGAAACAAGTCTCGAGGAAGAATGGTACAGGAGAGTTGCATCGAATACCCTTTCACGCGGCAAGATCCACTCCATAGTAAACCATATTCATAAATACCAAGACCTCTTCAAAACTACACAATAGCTGAGACCAAAATGCCACTTATCAAAATCAGCCGAAATTATAACTTCAAAAGTGCAGTTCTGACAAAGGAAATCAAAACCACAGGACTCAGAAGGACGTTACAGATTTCTGACTTTTCAGTGATTATTTATATGCTTATACATATCATACAGATGTTCTCAATGTAATTTTTTCAGTTAGTAATCTCGTTTCCTGTAAGTTGAACCTATAGTGACCATTTGTTTAAGTATCCTTGTCCCCTCTATTCGGTTATTACGTCACCAAAAAATTAAATACAGTCGTGTAGGATTTGACACCTTTGGAGAGCCCTGGATGGTCTGTCGTCTCTTTCTTTCTACCAACATTTTTTTTTTTCCTTCCATCTTGTGCTCATCCAACTGGTTAGATAACTTAGTGTTATAGGCACCGGGGGCACAGGATGGCGTTATGTTATGTTATTTGAGTAAATGGACTTTCTAATTAGAGAATGGTCTAAAAAGTCAGGACTATTCGAATCATTTGACCTTTTTTTTGCATGTTAATTGAGCGACATTGAAATTTCTCTTTTTATTTACACAAGAATTGTTAATACCAACATTTAATTCACACGCCGAAGTTTTAATAAATCATACTAAATTTAAACATACAAATAAAAAACTAAAGAAAGATAAGCACAGTTAATCAGTATATCGGATACATTACTTTATATCCTTAATACTTTAGAAGGTTCTGTTAATAGTTGCGACGAAAAAATTGAATAAAATAAAATTAGAAAGCAGTAACCAATTTCCAAAAGTTTTGAAAATATGGACACCATATTCATTTTTTGGCTTTTAAAAGTAGTAGCCACACACCAATTAAATATTTAATGATAACATGAGAACGGTTTGAATTCCATTGTAAAAAGAAAAATAATCTAAGAAATTATGCATAAAATTATTTTTAAAATATTGCCAACATCAGAAATAAAATCCAAAGAATATAAAATAGGAATTATTTAAATTAGTCTAAAAATTAAATATTTATCAAATTTACGACCAAAATTTTTTGGCAATACCCATAATTTTATATTATATATATATATATATATATATATATATATATATATATATATGCGAGAAAGTATAATGCATTTGCAATGAGAAAAGTCCAGTTCAACCTAATAAATCTCAAAAGAATATGCACTTGAATAAATAGTTTTTTTGGTTTACAATGGCGGTCAAAATACATTGGAAGAAAGAACAAAAAATAATCTCAAACGACTATGCGAAAAACATTGAAACCGAGTATTGAGAAAATGATTATCTTTTAACATTATAATTATTTATTTTAACTATTATTATTATTTGTTTGTAGAAGGTACATGGGCAGTACTGCATCACAGAAACAGAATCATGTAGAACATATTGCAAAGGATTTGGACACCGAATACACGTTTCAAGTTCCTCGTAATATTCATATTAAAAATTTGAGAAAATTTTAATTTTCGAATGTTACTCTACATTGATTGATCGGTTAAAGCTCATTTGCTATTATTTCTTAAATAAATATAACTTTTCAAAATTGGGATGTTCTTATTTCGTCTTATTTGACTAAAATATATACTTATCTCATGAAGAAATTTACAGAAATTACTTGAAAGTATGCCACTTTCGGAATTTGCAGGTGATAATGCCAAATAAGTTAATAAGGGTTTCAAGAATCTAATTCTAATATTATTACCCATTTTATTGCTGTTTTCAAAGTAAGATAAAAGAAACGTCAAAAAATGGTTTATTATAAAATGAAACAATAAATATAATATTTTCATATTTATCTAAAAGAATTCATCTGAAAACCATGTTTGTTTGTTTTTTCAGTTGCTGCCAAATTAATATTTGGATCTAGAATTTTAAAGAAAAAATACTATTATTTGGCAATTAATTCTATATGATAAAAATTTATAAATTCATATAATTTCATACATGTAATGTATATATCGAAAAATTTAGTATTCAGAGAATTGTTTTCAGATAAATATAAGAACATACAAAAAAAAAAAAAATAGCGAATGACAATATGCATCTTAAGATATACTTTATTTCTGTTTTGTATAAAAACAGCTTGAAAATGATATAACTGTGATGGTACAATTAAATTTGCAATTTAGAAATGTGTAAACAAATTTTACTTAGAACTTTAATGTTAATATGTTATTTATATTCAATTGAAACTAAAATGTTCATTATTTTTAATAGAAAATTTGCAAGTTAAATAACAAAAGCGACTCATAAGCAAATACCTTAACTATCTACTTTAAATGTATATCAAGTTTTTAATGAATTGCATTCTTCTTCATATATTCACTGATATCAAAAGACTCAGAACTTGCTACATACCCATGAGTATTTCTCAGATATAAAATTCTCAAATAGCAAGTTGCCATGACAACCTCATTTAAAGGCAGTAGTTACTTACGGGAAAATTTTGATTAGAATATTTGATTATTTCGAAAAATTTGAATTTTAAATTTTCCTCTCCGCTAATGTCGTAAGCGTTGTAACCGTATTTTAAAATTCAAATTAAATGATCCCAAAGTTTGGCCTGAGAACTACAGCAGGCTCCTTCATATTGAACTCAATGTAATGGAAAGTCAAATCAGATAATAAAATATCTAGTTAGGCAGTAGTTTTATAAAAGTTTATTACACCATTAAAATAGTACCAAATGCAGCCCTTATTCATATTTTCTTATTTCTTAATTTTTTCTGTTGTGTGTTTTAACCAGTTAACTATTTTTGACGAGTATACTCGTCATGGAAAAAGTACAATAATTTTGCGTTATGACGAGTTTATTCGTCAGGATTAATAAGTAGTGACAATTTGCTGTTTAAATTACAATTTTAATAAAGACTCAAACGTATTCGTCAATTTCAAATCAGTCGAAATCAAAGGATCAAATAAAAGATTATTATTAATTATTATCAAAAAAACCTCACATATAATATGAATTGTTTTTATTAAACGCATCGCTCTGTTGTATTAGTCATCCCAGAGGCAATGAGGCGACCATAAATTGTTTTAGACTATTCAATAAGTGGCGCACTTGGTAATATATACCGGTATAAGGATCCTTTTGTATCCTCATTACATGTTTTCAAGCGGCGGCATTTTTTTTTATGGTTCATATGCAAAAAAATTTATATTAGTTTAAATAAATAAATAAATGTGATTCTCGGAATAAAAAAAATAAAGATTATTTCATTACAACGTAATTTCATATTACACGTACTTTAAGTTTGATGAGTGTACTCGCCATCGCTAAATTTTTGCAGCATAATTTAGATTTTCTGAAGAGGTCGAAACAGTTATCTTATTAATATATTGTAGAAAAGGAAGTGAAGGAATAAAAATATTTTACACTTTTTAAGACATTTGCAGGAAACGAACTCATATGCAACAAAGTATAAATACACAATTTTATAATAAATGAAACAGTTTTTTTTAACGAAAATTTAAGGCAGCACAGTACCCTAAAAGTGATACAGAAAAAAAAAATTCATTTTTTGATAGCTTAGGAAAATTTTCTAAAAAATTTATATCTGACATCCAAATAGTTTTAAAGATATCTATTTTTTTAAACTGTTATCAGTCCTAAAATTTGCAACTGACGTGGTATGGTTAGTTTCGTTTCCGTTTTGAAGTCTTTCTCCATTCTTAAAATTAATTCATTTATAATTTTCTACTCAATCGATTCCTTAAAAAAATAGTTATCAACTTTCACTACTTTTGGTCACTAACTTTACTTTCTAGTATTCACATTCGTTGTTGTTGTTGCTACTTATCCCTCTTGGACTGAACACCAATTCAAACCAAGTCTAAGAGATTGGGGAAAGCGGGTGCAGCAGCTTCTGAGGGTAAAGACCCCTGAGCCTCCGAGGGCAGAAGTCTGACTTCTGAAGATAACATTCACACGCTCGCTTGCACAACCCCTTTTTACAGTAGTGCTCTTTCCCATACCTCACAGATAAGAATAGACAGTAAAGAACATCCATGCCCGGACCAGGACTCAAACCCGGGACATGGGGAAGACACGTTACCCCTAGGCCAGTACGCCGGCATTTACATTCGTATGCTCTCATACCCATAACGTTAAAATAATCTGAAATGCTAGCCCATTCAGGTGTCAGTTTGACCTCAAAACTCCAGTAAAAAAATGGGATGCATTGTTACAATGAATTTTGCTCTTCAAATCTTCTTTTAGCTTCCCCCATTAAGGTATTGGAAATAGGTGAAAACTTATATAAATTCCTAGAAGTTCTAACAAAAGAGAAAGGATAGGGACAAAAAGCCCCCGAGCGTGTGCTGAAGTGTTCATATGAGCATGATCGTTTTCTCTTTAACAGTTACATGAAATATTTTGAGAGTCTTTGAAAACATGACTGAAAACAAACTAATTATAAAAACCAAAAGGAGGAAAGAGACAATCTGCTATAATTAAAATAAAATGTTATGAAGGAAGTTTGGCAACATGAATAATGTTTTGCCACTCATTATCGAAATTTCAACAAAAGGCTAAAAGTAAATTTATCGTGAGAGAAGATCCAAACAGAAACTAGGTCTCAACCACTATTCTAAATAGTACTAGCTGGTACCCGGTGCGTCAGAAGAAATAATGTTAGAAATATTGTTTGAAATTTGAAATAACTATCTTGTATGATTAGGATTGATAGAAAGAATTATATTTATTTTCTTGTCGACAATGAATAGATTCACTGAAATTGAATAACACATTAAAGAGAAGAATAAATAATATTTATTCTATTTTTTGGCTTTATTATTCAAGTAAACTTTAGGGAAGACAATATTTATTTTTTCCGTCTTTATCAGAAATAAATTTTTTGATTGTCTGACGTTTAATTTCGAGAGCATCCAACAGACGATTGGTCATGTGAAAAACATGGATTTCCCAGGTTAAAAGCCATAAGTTGGCAAAGTTTTATCGCCATCGGATGAACAGTACGACAGCCCATAAAATGAGAACAAAAAAAAAAACATTTTTTATATATTAGAATATAATAATTGTTCCATGCCTATAACCTTCGCCTAATTGCAAGCAATAAGTTGGCAAAGTTTCAAGGCAATTGGCTGAATGGTAAGGCAGCGCATAAAATACGAACAAAAATTCATTTTATATATTATATTTTTCAGAACTAGACCAGTGTTAGACATCACTCCTCTTAAATCAGAAAAGTTAATGCACCTATTATTCAGAATTTCGTAAAAATAAAAATAATAATGGTAAAAATGATATTTTCCATCCAACTAACAATGTTAAGCATGTTTCAAGATTAAAACATTATTTTATTGCGACAAAAGACTTGCATCTGCTTTATGACAACTCATAAACCAGAATTTTTATCTCTCTCTATAAAATTAAGTATGCCATCTTAAACTTTAAATGTCATTAAAAGAAACATTTGCAAAGAAAGGGTGTCTTTATTATAGCATTTCGCCTTTTTAGAGAGAATGAAAGCATTTTCTTTGTTAATGTGTTCTCCAACTGGAAATATTAACGACTTTTCTGAACTAGAACAAAACTATTGTTTGATGGCTTTTGAAAGATAATTTGATTTTACTATTGCTTTGAATGGGGCGTTGAAAATTCTTCAGAGTTTATAGGTTAAATATAAGTGCAAGATTAGAATTTATGTAAGAACTCAAAACATTTGAATCATATTTCCAAAGACTTAATCTTTTCAGTTTTATTTTAAAATGTTAAAAAAAATATTGGAACTATTCATAATGTCAAATTAACCAGTTAATTATTTCGACCTCTTCGGAAAATGCGTATATAAATTGTCATAAACATATATATACTATATAAAAATTGTCATTGAATAAAATCCGTCATAACGCAAAATGTACTTTTTCCACGACGAATATATTCGTCAAAAACAGTTAATTGATTAAATTATTTTATTTACTAAGAAGTCAGGCCTATTAGAGGCTTTACTCTATATTTTGAAAAAAAAATAATACATTAACTTACGCCCGTTAACATAAAATTCAGTTCAATATTTCTTATTATTTTTAATATAAGATTTTAAAACCGACTGATTTTTTTTTTTCAAAATGAAGGAAAATAGTATTTTCAAAATGGATCAAGAAAATATAATTTAAAATGAAGAGAAATATTAACATTTTGTATTATTTGTATTTTGTATTTTTATTTTAATTTAGATTTATGGTGAAAATTTTAAATAATTTCCAGAATAAATGCAATTTTAGTCTCCGCACATTATGGTGCTAACATTTTACACTTTACGACGCTAGACATCCAATCAGAAAAAAATTAACTGTAAACTTACTGAATGAAGACGAGTCATAAAATATCTGCTGACAGTTTAACAAATAATCGTTTGCAATTATTTTTCATATTTTCAAATATGAATGCGTCTTTCTTCTAAAATTCTGTTTAGAATTGAAAACATTTTTTATGAGTTATTACCAATTATTTCTACTAATATTATAGAAAGATGTACGTTAATATGAGGGTGCATTTGGCGTGTTCGTCTTGGTACTCTGAAGAACAGAACATTAATCTTTAGCTATCAAATATTGGCAATAACTCATATTTTAAATGATAACAATGAACATCTCGGAAAATTTTTTAATTAATAAAAATAATATATTTTAGCATTTTTTTGTGATATTTGATAAATATTGCTCGAAACTGATTTTTATATCATTTTAAAAACATAAAAGTTTGTCGAAATGCTATCAATTTAACTGTACAAAATTTTCCTGAATTTTGATAATCTAATATATTTTTTGCATAATTTTCATTAAAAGATTTTCATTCTTTTAATCATTCAAACAGTTTTCATTGTTTCGTCAAATATTTAAACATGTAATTTTCTTCCATTGATTGCTAAGGTCTAACGAATCTAAACAGCTAATTATAAGTGTCGTTTATCCAAAAAATCTGGTTATGAAATTAAATTACTGAAAAATACAAAAAGCAGTTTGAAATAGGCTACACATATACTTTAGTTTTTAATGGAGCTATGATTTTAAGGGGATTTGACTTAATTATGAAGTTCCGTGTGCAAAATGAACAGATCAGATGTAAGACTTTAAAATGACTTGGCTTGAATACCTGTGGCAATTTGATCCTATGGAATATTTTGTTGAAGGAATTATAATCATATTATATATCAGATTTTAACTGAAATTTAATATATTTCCAGCGACTGTTAGTCAAAAGTGGTAAGTATGGAGTATGAAGGAAATTTAACAAATAATTTTTAAATAATGACATTAAAAAGTAAAATTTCTTATTAAATTAATTTCTCCTTTTCATAATTTATGATTCATTGTCACAAATATTGTAGATTAAAACTTATTTCTAGAATTCACAATCAGCCATTGGTACGAATTAATTATGATAAATTTTTGGTTCATCTGATGATTAAATTCTAAGAGCATTCAAATTGCGTTTTGTCACAGAGTTTGCACAGATGAACAACACTTCGAAATTATAGGGGATCATGTAAAGAATACGAATAACAAAATTACATCCGATGAAACAAATTAAGTTAAATGAAAGAATTTAACAATCTACAGCTTTTGATTTTTAATTAATAATTTTTGTTCAAATTGAAGTTATAATAACTTATAAGATTTCACCGATATTAGAAAAAATCTTCACTATCCATATTGTTAAAAATCGAATATTGTTTCTGTATACAATTAATCTCAAAATAAGGAAAATAAATCTGTAATCATTTTTAATACTAAATAATCCCTTATCTTCGCAACCATCCTGCCGACCATTTGGAAAATTTGGTGACAAAAAGGAAGGCTCAAAAAAATTCAAAAACGTTGGCGATATCTCTATTAGTAGTCGAAAGATTCTTTTAAAAATTTCTATACTATGTCGTAAAGTCTATAAAAACAGGAAGATCTGAAGCAAAGCGGTGCAGTGAATTACCTTTGTGAAGTAATGATCATTGAGCGAGCTCTCTAGTTACGTGCTAAGAACAATTAAATTATTGCTGCTGCTTAGTAACGATTAACTTCGAGTATGTGCTATTGATTATTGAAAATGCTGCCTTTTATAAAATTTGGCTCTGTTTTGTTACCTGTACTTTATATTTTCGCATGAATTAAGAGTGAAGTGATTATCGAGCTTTTCACTGTCCCCTGCCTGATGATTTTCTTAACAACACAGGGGATCCATTAAGAAATATACAATTTCTTGTGCTGTAAGACAGTAACAATCAAAGACATACATTACCTCAACAAATCGTAAGGTAGCTATTTGTGACTAACCTTACGGAAGTGACATAGGCAACAGAGTGCTAGTCCTCCTAAATGGCGGTGTCTGTAGTCGAGAAGACTTTTTGTATTCTTCAGTTTAACAAAATGGAATTCGCAATTGTTGTGTAACGGCATTTTCGATCACAATACGGAAAATAAGCTCTAACTAGAAAAATTATTCATCAATGGCATAAAAAATTTAAGACTACCGGACGTTTGTGTAAAAGTAAAGGTTTGTATCGCAAGAAGCCACTGATAGAGTTTACACCACCATTCAACGAAGTCCGGGAAAATCAACATGGAGGGTGAAATGTGAAGTTCAGATTTCTCAGTCCATTGTCTGGAGACTTTCGAGAAAGAGCTGAAAATGATTCCATACAAGGTGCAGGTGTTGAAAAATCTGAATGACTTTGACAAACAAAAGCGCTTTGATTTTGTGCCGATATGCAACTTCGTTTTGAAAATGACGATTTTGCAGATCGCTTAATTTTCACCGATGAAACAACATTTCTCGTCAGTGGGAAAATACACAAGCACAATGTTTGCTTTTGGGGAACAGGGAATCTCTAATTCACTGTCACGGGAACCACTTTTTTGGATATATTAACTCTTTGCTTGATACCACAGTTCCAAGATGACCTTGAAAACTTCATTCTCCAATTGGATGGGCACCACCACACTAGTCGGACTACGAGAGAGATTACTTAGAGGAACATTTCCGATTGGACCAGGCGTGGACAACAACATGCTATCCAAACGTCTTGACAAAACACCTGGTGGTTTCTTTCATTAGGGGTACATAAAGGACAAGGTATTCAACCCTCCCTTTCCTGTTGATCTAGAGGAGTGAAACAGCGTATCAGAGTCATTGCCCATGGAATTCATTCAGATCCCTTAACATTAGAACGTCCGGGATTTCGATTACCCTTAGAAGTCCTCCGGTGTCGTTTCGACACCACGACATAAAATATATAAAATAATTGTAATAACTAAATAATTGCAGGATTACTGTTTAGTAGGATTCAGTTTCGAGACTTTATAATATTATTTCATGTGATGATGATGTCGTGTCCGCGTTACCACGGAAAGGGGTTGCAGTAGCTTCTGAGGGTAAAGGCCTCTGAGCACCCGAGGGCAGAAGTCTGACTTCTAGTTCATGAAACTCACACACATTCGCTTGCACAACCCCTTTTTACAGGGGGGCACATTCACACACCTTACAGATAGAACACAGATGAAGAACAACCATGCCCGAACCGCGATTTGAACCCGGGACTCCCAGATCACGGGGAAGACACGCTATCCCTATGCCAGGTAATTATGATATAATGGGCCATAATATATAAAAAATTGTATCAAAACAAATTACTTAATATTGTAAAATGAAATACAACAATAATATTCATAAATATTATAATAAGCAAAATCGTAACTTTTGTGAAAATGCAAGTTTTTTTAATCATTTATCGTTTTTATGCACAATGTTTTGTACATACCTCATTTGCAATGGATACAGTGATAGTCTATTTTTCCAAATATCGAGGGATAAATAATCCAAGATTGATTGCTACAAGGTCGCACTTTGAGTCTCTTATCTGTCAGGAACACTACCATTGTGCGATATCCATTATGTGTCATATCAAGCGACATATATATATCGGAATTTACTTGATTATCAATTTCTTGAGATTCTTCGCAGTCATTTTCATGCAATCTTATGTCTTCATCGGAATCTAAATTAGAACAAGACAGCTCACCACCATCCGATTCATTTCCAGAAAGCTCTCGAAACAAATTTGCAATTTCATCAGGGCTTAGACTTTTTCTACGAACCATCGCTTCAGGGTGTCTACTTTGCACAAGGTTCGAAAATCGAATAATTTTTTTTTATGTGCTGATAAGAAAATGCTATGTAATGAAACACTTAGACGCAACAATTTTTGAATAATTAATTTATTTCAACTGTGAACCTAATAATACTGCATTCAAGGTCAAACAAATGTATAATAGTACTTCGGGAAGTTTGTTTTACTTAGTGAAATATCGTTTGTTTAACGATAGTTATTTATAATTATAAATTGTCTTGGTATTGAAACGGCAAAAAACTAACATTCTAGGTATGTTTAGTTGTAAAATATCTCCTAATTAACCTGGTATCGCAAAACTTTTCTGTGTAATCATCACGGAAAATGATTGAAAGTCACGAAAAAAATTTTCAAATTCCCGAAAAAGAGAACAAACAAAACAGTCTCTGGTGTCCAATTGACACCAACGGACGCTCTATTGTTAACTCGTGTTTGGGCGGAAATGGATTACCGGATCTTGAGTTACTAAAGGGTTACACCTAGAATATTTGTGACTGTATTTTACAAAACTTAAAATAATTCCATATAGTTCTGTTATATGTAACACTTAATATCTTACATTATTTTTGATTTATAGTGCATTAAAACTATTTACTTATATATGAATCCCCCTGTGTAATCCAACTTCAATTTTTCTTACTGCAATGTGACTCAATAGTACAAGCAATAAATGTAAAGAGACTCCAGAATTCTAAAACTACATTAGCAATTGGACATATATTTCGCCAGAATAAATTGCTGTCTACTAAGTCCTGTCTAGACACTTTCTTCTTTTGATACTAAAGCTACAGGAAAGTTCCATATAACAAGCATTTTCTTTGGATTTTTGCTAGAAGCCTCAATATTCTACAATAATATTTAAGCTTAAGAGCTTGCAATATATATTTTCTACTTAAAGTATTAATGTTTTATTTAGGATGAGATATACATTGTTTCCAGAATAACTAAGGGATTTCTCTAAAAAGGGAGAAATAATTCGATGAAATTGATGAAATAAAAACATTTACGATATTTGAAATAGTTACTGCAATAGTTGGCATAGGTATTTTGATTGTTTTTAAAATCATAGCCACCCAACGAAACTCTAAGTTTGAATCCATAAAACATTAAAACGGATTTCGTTCGAAAAACTTTTTTATGTAAGAATTACCATCATACCCTTCCTCAAATGTAAAGTCTTTGAATAAAAAATTTATAATATCTTTATCTTGTAAATCTTTTCAGGAATTTTTTATAAATATTTTGCAATCCATAAATAGAGTGTGATATTCCTTTAAATAAATAGTTTTATATACATCAACTGAAAGAGATGTTTAAAAACATTTTTCAGCGTATGCAGATCTAAAATATTATTTTAAACTCTTATTATGAAGGTGGAAAATTCAGATTGATTTGATATGCTTGATAAAAAAGTAAAAAATACTTGGCGAAATGAATTCATTTATTGAATCTGGGGGAATTCTATCACGGTTTTGTTTTATAATATCTCTAGAAATTGGAGTGCGCAGAGGGGTAAACTGTCATTGATGGCGTTCTAAGAATCATGAGTTTTAATAATACATAAAAATGAATTTTTGTTTGTTTGTATCTTATGTTCTGTCGTACCGTTCATCCGATTGCGATAAAAATTAACCTGCATATTGCTTGCACATGCGCGAAGGTTATAGCCATAATACAATTAATATTTATTTTGAACAAAATAAATTACAAATACATCTTTTCATACGTTTCTATGATTCAGAATTATTTTAAAATTGACTATTTACAAAAGAAAAGCAGTAAATGCCAAATGTCATTCGGAGTTAATCCCACATATATGAAACAAAATTATCATCGGTGCCAATAATCAACGAGAGTGAAATGAAATCGAAAATATTTAGTGCAAGTTCAAATGCTTTTCCTTTTCGTCAATGAATAGTCATTTACACACGATATTGTCATTCAGCGTGCACATTGTTTTGTCTGCGGCAAATCGCACATTTTATTCACAGTTTAGTATGTCACATATACACAATAGAATTATTATTTTGGATGCCGATCAAGATAAGTTGTATATAATGGAAATTTTCCTGTACAAGCAGTAATTTTTCTATTTATCCACTTAATCGACAAACGAGATTTCGTTTATACAAACGTATATCGTTTTAATTGCTTCGTCAAAGTATATATCTTTCAAACATTCATTATTTAGTAAATCTACCAACGCAACACCTAGAAATAAACAAATTCGAATTCCTCGAGCAAACGAAGAACAACAAGCGAGCAATAAAAGCAAATCGTTTATAAATTGCAAATTCACGTGCTTCAGAATCTCAAGACCAACATGCGGCAAGAATCGAGGCAACGTTTCTTAACTGAAAGTCCAATGGAGAAGAGTGCTCATTCCACGCATTCCTATTGTTCCCACCGACATGCCTTTTGATATTAAATGACTGCAGCTCCCCATTTTACTTGCATTTTCGATGACCATCAACAAGGCGCAAGGTTCAAGTGTGCGGATTGCATCTAGAAACTCCATGTTTTTCATATGGCCAGTTACATGTTGGAGGCTCACGTTGGACAGCCAAACACTTTGTTTTTACTTTAGACGGAAAAACAAAAAATATTTTCCACCCTGAAGTTTATGTCGCGCAATAAAATTAAAATAAATTCAGTTTTGAAATTGATAAAATTAAAAAACTGATACATAACCATTATATCATGTATTTAAAGTCTAAGTCCATATTTTTGTTGTACTCTTGTACTTTAAAAAAAGACTTCTATAAATAGTTGAGAAATCACATAAAATAACTTTTTTTTCTATTTCTCTAATTCTTTTATCTACCCTCTTTCTGGTTTTCAAAAAGGAATCGCAAAGCAATAAACTTTCCCGATTAAAATATATCAGGCGAAAGAAATTGAACAAGGTGGATTGTAAAAGGTAATGACTGGTTCAGACTGGTAAATGCTGAACTGACCACCCCCCACCGGCAATTACAGTCTGAAAGGAATCCCCTTTCTCAAATCTATTTAATAGAAAAAGAATTTCAATTGAGAAGAAAACGGGTATAAAGATTAAACTGTGGTATTTCAGGGAAGAGAAAATCCTGACCACTGTCCAATAAAGAATTGTTCAGTGTCTTTATAGATTGGTCGCTGGTTTATTGTTGCAAGCGAGCATCCAGGCATACTTTTATATCGTTATTATTTTTCATTGTGCATGAACTTTGACGGAAAATTGGTTACCATGACAACGATGAGAAGGAGGAAAGAAGTTAATTTGACAGCTTTGAGGTGAAAAGCAGTTCTCGTGGAGAAGTTTTATGATTTTCATTACAACAGATCCAAACACCACAGTGAGATTAGTTGTGAAGCTCTTAAGGTTTAGCAGTATCAAAGTAATTAACAGTCGATCTCATAAAACGATATTTTGTTGAAATATTTATACTCATATGTTAAACATTGTCCGTGTGAAATATTTAGATCAGTTTGAGGCAATGCAGTAAAGTTTTTCCATTTTATTCAGGTTCTACATATGTATTCTTTTTTATTTATTACCAGAGATAAACCATGCCTCTGAATAGCTTTTCTTATTTATAAATTCTGATAGCTATGAACTAACGCACTATTCCTTTTGTTAAAAATGTATAAAATGGATTCTCGATTGCCTTCTTATTTTAAGAATAATAATGCCAATATTTTTTCAAATCTGCTTCTAGTCATCTGATATATAAGGATTCATAATTTAACTCTTTCCACTACAAAAGTAATTCGATGCATATTTACTTACCTAATACAAGGAGATTTGATTATTACTCCAAAAAAAGTAAATAATTACAAAATGTTTTCAGGTGAATTTCTCAGAAAATTTAATCTATGTACGTCTTCTTATCACTCTCCATGTATTCTCGATGATCAAAATTTTAAAAAAGATAAATAAAATGTCAAACTGATGCACGGTTTTTTGAACTATGCTTGTGAGGAGATGTCCGATTGCAAAGAGTTAAATCAATTTTATAAAATGAAGTTAACACATCCGGTGACAGTGAAAAATTATTTTTAAATAATGTTTCAGCGAACCAGCCATTACACTAAACTGCATAATGATTTCTAAAAAATAAAGCTATACATAAATACATGGTCATTTAATCTATAGACCTGAATGCTAAAACAGTGTCATCTTTCATTACAAAAAAAAAATGCGGTAATGTTCATATATGCAAATAAAGAGAGTAACAGATACTGTAATAATTAATAATTACTATAGTTTAGTTTTAGTTATATTAACGTCCCGTTTTAAAGCAACACTAGGCCTATTTTGGAACGGACCTCATACTTTTGAACCCCGGTCAGAAGACGAGAACGAGACCCTCTCCACACCACACCAGCGGGAGAACGTTTGGTCAGGACGGTTTTAATGTGCAACAGACCCCCTTACACGACGGTTCTTCGGTGGAATCGGATCTCGAACCTGAAACCCTCTGGTTCCAACTTATACTCAAGTACAAGAGACACTGTAATAACAAATAATTAATAAACCTGATAATTAATGCGACAAAACATAAACCAGCAAATTAGAATTTTCAATTCATTCTTTTAATGTCCCGTAAATTTGAAATTGCCTTCCTTTGTGAACAATAAACTTTGAATTGTTAACAAAAAAATTTTTTGAACTAGTGAAATTTTTAAGATTACATTACTCGCTATTTGCATTTTAAAACGAATTTACATATATACATACTATATGAGATGATTATGTGGCTCTTTTTTTATCAGATGCAAAGTCTATTGGCTAAAAAACCAAATGCAAGAATTTTACTGTTTTCTTTTATTCAGAATGCTAACAATTTATAAACCTATATAAGTAATGTAGCTTCTACTTTGAATGAATCCAACCTTGAATGCAATTCCTTGGTTGTTAGCAAACCATTGAGATCTGGAAACATGAAAAAATCAAACAAATATAGAATACATAGCGGAACATACACCATTGCTGGCTGCTGCAGTTCCAAAATTGTATCAGTCCCTCCGTCTTCCACATGTAAGGTACAGTATAGAGCAATTTGTGCTTCGTAATATTAAAAAATTTTAGACATTTCCTTTCATTTGATTCCATAAAAACTATTTGCAGTTTACCCACAAGATTGCATCCAATAATACAAGAACAGCAGAACTGCGATTCAGAAAATGTGAACTCATAATAAACGTTCATAATCAATTTGATAATAGAAAGAGAAAAGCTCCATAAACTTATTATTCTAATCGTCGGTTTTCAGTTTCTGTTATAAGAAATATAGAGAAAATATTATGATCGTCAAAAAGTTCGAATTTGAAATATCGATGCATTCGCATGTTGCAGACTTTTTTCACTTCGAAACTATAATTTTTGGCATTATGTCAATCTGTCCATCTATTAGTTAGTCGGTCTATGAACAAAACTAGAAGGATTTGAGAGTTTGAAATTCGATTCTTGTTGCTTCTAATGGCTCTTGCCATGGACTAGCTCGCTGAGGAAGTCAACGATTTGAAGCCAAGGGAGTAGCGTCTCTTATTTGAGTAGCGCCAACAGTACGTCTCAACTACTCATGCATCACATTCGCTTGCACAACCCCTTTTTACTGGGGGGGGGGGGAGGGAATACTCTGTTTTTTATGGTTAGTTATTTAACAGGATATAAATCCAGCATTTTATATAATTCTTCAATTGTCATAATTCTATAAAATCGGACTTATCCATTAAATATCCATCTTAATTTAACTAACATGATAATCAAGCTGAAAATTATGAAGTATTTAATATAAGTTTGACAATATCTTTAAATTTATTCATCAAAAAGTCAAAAATATTTGTTATTCGACGAAATATAAATCAAATTTTCCTTAATCAGCTTTCTTATAAATTCGCATCTCATTTCTTATATATGTTCATTTTAACTATTTTCACATTTATTTTATAAAAATTGCATTGAAGTTTAACTTTATGACACGCTTCAGTTAGAATTTTAATGAATTAATGTGCCTTCGAACTACCTTTTCCATTTCAACATAAACGAATTCAAATTTCATGGTTCTATCTACAATAAATTTTTGTTGCTTACTATGCTGCCAATTAAGAAAAGTATAACTCTAAATTATACCAAATATCCACTACTATATTTGTTTAACTACAGTTCACTCGTAACTCATCGATTGTAGATTTATTCAATTTTTCAGAACTCCAGATTTTTTGGGGCGTATAAATATATTTGCTCTTTCAATTCTAATCTGGAATTTTTTGAATAACTTTTCAAAAACTTGTCGGTCCTTAGACAGTTTAAAATTCATTTTTTTTTTCTAATTTAGCTGGGAACATTTTGAAACACTTAAATACTTGATATGTACTTTTTATGCTGTATACATATAATTTTTGCTCGTAATCATCATTGAAAGACTAAAAATATTTACTTTTCCAATCCAAGATACTGAAGTGGATTCCTATTAATCACAAACTTTATATAAACAGCACTTAATAATTTTACTTTACATGTGATCTTGTAGATTTAACTATTTTACAAATGACACATTTTTCTACTTCAGACTTGTATTTTCAATAACTTTCCCAATTATTTTTACTCATAATTTTAACCCATTGCACTCAGATGGTGCTTCTCACTTACCATTCAAGATGATGCTTCATTTTGACCCCTTTTTTTAATTTATTTATTTTCCAATTTTGCTTGTTAAAAAGAAACGTCAACAAAATAGTAAAAAAAGTGTAGATTCCTTTTTCAAAGAAATTCAATTTAAAACAATTATGTATGTTTATTTTTCAGTGGCAATAAACAAATATTTGTATTAGATGAGTACTTATACATCGAATTATTTTGCCGAGTGCAAAGGTCAATTGAAACCAAAATTAAATGACATCTTCTATCAACAAGATCCAACTTTATATCTGAAAATACTGTAACATAATTATGAGATTAAATTAAAGGAAATTAATGACATCAAATTGGAGATCAGTAAAAAAATGTACAGTTTATCTATTCTATTTACAGTAAAAAGATAATTACCCGATTTTTACATAAGCATTTTATCAGTGTCCATTAAAAATATCAATAATATCTACTGGTCACAGCATATTACAGTCTGTATCATTTTTCTAACATAGAACATTTCTTGATTTAAATTTCTATTCTGCGTTCAACATTTAAAACAGCCAAATCGTTATCACCAACAACCACAAATTTAGCGGAATAATCTTTTTCTCAAGAAGTAACATAGGTTGAGAAATTTGAAAACATTTTTTTCTAAATGGGGTTGCGAGTTGCAGTTACCAAATAGATAAGGAAATATTTTTATTTTAACCCTTTCTAAGGCCGTGGGAAGTATGCTTCTCACCAAATTTATCAATCTTTGTATGAAATTATGTAGGTTGCCATAAGTTCTAACAAATTTATTTAGTAAGTCAGAAACTTAAATGATTCAGTTCTTTATCTCACACAAAATGACGTGTCTTGATTTGTTACTTAATTATTAATTAACCAAATTAATTAATGAATCAAATTAAATTTATCTAATAAGCTAAATGAACCCTTTTCTTATTCTAATTTCATGCCTAAAAATATTTAAACATAATATGACTAGAAAAAAAATGGCCCTTTAAAGGGTTAATCCTCATATCTACATTCAAAGACTCGAACCCTTCGATTAAATAATTTGATCTTTAATTCTTGGAGTAGAAATAATTATTTTCTCAATCCTTTATTCTGAAAAATTTCTATATTATGATTCTTTTACATTTTATATTTTCAGCCCTTCTTATGAGGTTTAATTTCCATCATGATTCCACCTTTCACAAGATCTCGTCTGTGTTTTTTTCACTTTTGACGATATTCAGATTTCCTTACTATTCATGTAGAGGTATAAATGTTTGGCCTTTGTTTTCATCTGCCCAAATTCTGAGATTAGCTATTTCGTAATTCTATCAACTGTGAGATCATCATCATTAACTTTGTAATGAATCTTCAATAAATTCTAATATTCTCTTGAGAGATAACGTTAAGTTGAAATCAAGTCAAACCATAACGCCTCTGCTATCTTTTGTTATCTGTTGATACATTATTACGATTTTCTGGCAATAATTTATTCATTAAAAACGAATCTCCAATTCATCAACCACTCTTGTCAGACGAATTGGGTTCAAATTAATTTTTCATGGTATCCCTTATCATTTCACGTCTTTCGATATCAGCTGAAAAGGTTGGATATTCCTTTTTAATTCTCATGCATATTGTACAGGAACATTGTTCTATGTTCATACGCCAATATTTCCATGTGGTTTTCAAGACAGTTTTGCAATTTTGATAATAATTTCCCTAAAGTCTTTTGCTCATAATTTTTTGACGATTGCTATATTTCCTCTATGTATAATTTAAATATCTGAAAGTAAAAAAAAAAAAAAATAGAAACTCTAAATAAAGACTTAATTTACATAACCGATATTATTTGTGGGATTTATTTCCAAAATATATTTCCTTATTTTCATAATGACTTTTTTCAAATCCAACAAACTCGACTTATAATTTAAAAAATTTTAAGGCATATATTGTTTTCTAACATGCATTTTAAAATTCTTTAGAATAATAGATTTTAAGATTCTTTTACGAATACTTGTTCGGGAAAACTAACACGTCAGGTTATAATAGTAATATGATGAAAAATTTCTTTTTGATTTTGCAAGTTTAATTTTATGTTTGAAGAAGGAACAATAAACATAAATTTAAGATATTTATTCTATAAATATTAAAAGTCCTTTATTGAAATGGAACACTGATAGGTCTTTTTCCCTTGAATATCTAACATTTTCCCATCGCCACTTAAATAATGAATGAGTTTTATAAACACGTTTATGTGTAAATTAAAAATTATAGGTATAAATATTTAATGTAATTTGTATTAATTATATTATAAATAACCTTAATGTAATTTTCATTAAATATATAATTAATGAGAACGACACTTAACAATTACATTTTTATTACATTTAATATATTTCTGTGATAAATAAATAAATTCTAGTAAAATTCAAAATATTCTTTTTTTTTCTAGGATCAGTAAAAGAAATTTTTTATTCAAAAGCAATATGAAGAAGTGGATGTTATTTTTCATTAAAGATACTAAATCAACAAAATGCTTTTTTATTTGTTTTCTTTAATTTAAAACTTTTTAAATATCTTTTCGTGAAATGTGTCTTATACAAAAAATAATTTTCATTCAATTGCTTCCTTAAACTTAAAAAACAAGTCGCTTTCAGTCAAAGTATGGATTAATTTTCACTATGATTCCGAAACCTTAACTTATTCCTTCACATTGATCTTTAGCACGAATATTCGTTTACAAATTCCAAATATGTGGTTTTTTATTAGAAATTTATGCAAGCCATAAAATTTTAAGATATTTCCCAGTCCATTTGCAAGACTGATTCCATTCTAGAGATTTTAATAACATCCAGAAATTTTTATTGTGAATGAAACGCATTGGTTTGAATGTTTTTTAAGTAAAATTTTACTTCATTAGCATTTTAAAAACTAATTCGCATAATGGCATTTTGAGTCAACGAATTTAGTAGATTTTATTTAAAAAGGGAGATTTGATTCTAGGTTGAAGGGATATATAATCAGATAGGAAATCTATTAAGCTCAGAAGTACTTTTTATTCATTTAAAGATTCATTTTAAACAAATTTCAACAATTTTTAATCAGATCTATAGAATAGATAAGTTTAAGGTTTTTAAATTCCAAAAATAAGGATTGTATAAAAAAATTCAAATTCCGTAATTTGGTTAAAATAACTGCAAATGGGTGATATTTAACCGCTTAACTGTTTTGCCCGAGTGCCATACGTGCATCGATTTATCGAATTTTGTAGTTGTAAGTAAAAAATAAACCATTCATAATGATTATAATTCAATATTAAAATTACTTCGAATACATAGATAAATGAAGTATTCAATGGATTTTCATTTGAATCAAAGTAAAAAAAAATATTCCCAAAATAGAAGGTCTCATCTTATTAGATAGTAAAGAAAAAACAGTTAAGGGGTTAATGGTGATGAAACTACTCATTGCCCGAATTAATTCTTTTTATTGCATTAGAATTAAATTTTAAACTTTTGGGGGGTCTTATACGAAAGAGACAAGACAAAATATTATAATCGTTCAACAATTTTACCCCGTGAATTTACTGAAATTTCATATTTAAGATTACCTTAAAGTAAATAAAAGAAAACCTCATGTATCCTTTCAACTCTTATTTCTTCTGTGAAAATGGAAGCTTAAAAATGAAACATTAGAGCGATGACGTTTCGTATATGAATTTAACACCAAAAATGCAGTCTCGTATGAAATTTTGACTAAATCAAATAAGGAAAGTTATGTCTGTCTATCCGACCACGTGAATGTTTGCTAGAAAATTAATTCTAAAAGGCTAGATGAATGAAATTGGGTGCCAGTTTTATTCAAGTGTGTTTATTTATGAATGGATTCATGAGTGTTTAAGCGATATTGCTCAAAATGCAAAAAAACTAGATATATGTTTGTAATTTCGGCATTAAAACGGTTAGAACCAAAAGTCCAAAAGATGTGTTTTTATTATTAAGTATCTAAAACATAAATTGTTTTTTTTTTTGAATATTTTCAATAACAGTATTCATATGATATACAAACAAGTGGTATCCAGCCATATGAACAATCGCAATAAATAAACAAAAAAATAATTAAGTGACCATAATTTTCCTTATGAACTTCCCAATGTTAAATCGTTTCATTCGATTTCTATTTCAGACACCAAAGAGTTCTCAGCGAAATTTTTAACGATCTCTCCTTTTGGTCCTGTTTTGGCACCGTGTTATTACTGCCTTTCGGAAATAGGAAATAATGGTTCAAGTAATGGAAAGAAACAATTCTATGATGATTAAAATCCTCAACGCTATTACAGAGAAACTTCATTCCCCAAAATCCAAAGTTTTAAAGAGATAATTCTATGAAATGACAAAGAATTCTATTCTATGAATGGCAACTCTATTTAAAAAACGACTCTAATGAGTAAGAAAAAAATGCATTGTCAGTGATTACAAGAGATAACTTCTTTTCCGAATTGCTCTGGTAACAAAAAAATACTTGAAATTCAATTGATTTTTTTCTCTTTATTTTTGCCAATCCTCTTAAAGATTTAAGTAATCGAACCAGCCTTAAAAGGCTTTCTATTAAAAATGGATGACATTTAAATGAGAATATTTTTCCAAAGTTGAAACAAAGGTATTAGATGTCGCTGGTATTATTCAACTAACACAAGTTGAAAGGAAGCAAAAAATAATTTACATAAAAAATAATTAATGGCTTTCCACAAAAGATATTTCCTGAATAAATAAAAAAGAAAATGAATACAATTAATGAATCGACTTCAAAGAAAACTGTTTGGCATTTGAAATTGCAGCGTTTCTCTCGAAAGAAAATATGAAGATTTAATTAAATTTTTATTCATTGCAAGATTTTAAAAAATATTATTTGTTACTTATACTTTTGTACTAAACAATTTTTATAATATGTCAAAGCATAAAACAAAAATAAAATCGTTTTTTAATTATGATAAATATGTTTACAGTAATCTTAGCGAGAAAAAAATTAATGAATATCCTATTACACTTATTTTTTTTATATAAGTTATTTTGTGATGGATTTAGAGAATTATTTTCAAAAAATCGAAAATATTTTAGCTAAAAAATCGTAAATTTATATTTTCTATGATTAAAGCATGGGTCTAATATTGATGCAAAAAGAACCTAAATTCAAGCAGAACTGCAAACCCTTGGTAAAATCTTTAATTATAACATAAATATACCCTAAGTCTTACTTAAACTCTGTCATTACTGAAAACCCTTAAATGTCCGTAACGAAGTTGCAAAGGATGTCTGGATTTTCTTTTTTTCCTTTACTTAAATGTGATTCATTGAATACCCGTGGAGCGTGCTTGGTCCGCCAAGATAAGGAACAGACAGCTTTATGAGAACATTCAAAAGATGTTCCAGCATATATTTGCTTAGAAGTCATGAGCTAATTAGGTCTTTTTTTTTGGGTATTTACGCTTAAAGAAGAGGGACTATCTTTAAGGTTATTGACATGGTAAGAAATTCTTCATATCCATGAAGGATAATCTTGAGTGGATCCATATTCTGAGCCACCTACATTTGAATGATATTAGGAATGAGTAGATTATTATTTCGAACATTTCTATAAAATTTTCAGTGAATTTTTATGCATGATTTCCAAATAATTGAATTAAATTACCTTTTTATTTAATATATTAGGCTTAAATTTTTGGAAATTGTCAGAATGTGCTGTTGTTGTTTCTAATGGCACTTGTCATAGACAAGCAGACTGACTTTAGAAGCCAGTGATCTCAGAATGTTATTTAATATTTTAAAAGGAGGTGTGAAATTTTTATAAGACTTTTTTCATTTATTAAAGTTTAATCATTTATTTAATATACTCCATTAAAACTCGTCTTATTTTTTTGTTCGGAAAAATTTAATCTTGTATCTGATATCTTGTTTGCTTCCTAGAGAGCAAATTTGTGCTTTTGCAAGTTCTGAATGATAACATCATACATTAATACTTTCAAAACTTAATTATCAATTAAAGTATTTATTTAATTGAATTTCGTTTCCAAGTAAGTGTTACAAACTGGTAGCGGATTTGGAAAATAACTGATTTGAGGATACTGTAATGTTCATAAAAGTGAATTGTAAATTAAACTAAAAATTAAAAAATAAGGAAAATAATAAAAATGTTCTCTAACATTAGATTAATAAAAAAAAAATTTCAGATGTTATTTTTAATAAATTGATTTTTCATAAAATTCAAATGGAATAATATGATCGACATTCACTTATTTAAAGAAATAACTAATTATAATGACATTTGGATCAACTTCCTATTTTCGTTTAAATGTTAAATAATTATGTGATTATTCCGATGGAGAAAATTTTAAAACTGCTTATGACGTATAAAAATCTCGTGTAAATAACAGCTTAAACTCGCACCATATCTCCTGAAGCCTTTATGACCGGCTTGGAATAGAAGTTTTAAAAAATCTGATGAAACTTTATGCGCAATTTTGCCATGTAATAAATAATTTTCAAATCAGAAATATCAGACATGAGCAGAAGCTGTACTACAGCATATTGTAGTCCCTTCGTGACAAGTTTTTGTTATTGTTCACTCTCTTTCCAAGTATACTTAATCTTATTAGATTTATAACATCTGCTTTAATGTACACCAGCTTCGAATTCAGAACTACTATCTTCAACTTCATAACAAGAGTCGGATCTAAAATAACTCCACCAAAGCTCGTATAATTGTTATTCCGTTTGATATAGATACAGTAAGCTATAGTTTTAAAAATCAGAAATAAAAATTATATTATCTATATGAAAAGTATAAGATACAATAAATTGTTCTTCAATGCTATCCAGTATAACGTTCATAAGTAGAAAGAAACAAAAGAATTATAAATAATTCTAATACAACTCAACAAGTAATTTCGCATTACATGTAGGATGAAATCAGTATTTTTAGACAGATTTTTGGGGGGAGAGCAAATATATATGTACATTTCCCTGGAATATATGAACAATAAATCTGCATCATCAAAAAATCACGTTAAAAATATGCGCAATTACAATTTTCATGCGTTTGATCTTGCATAAATTCGCCCGATGATCCATATTCCATATAAGCGTTACTTCAGAGTCCACTGTATTAAAACGGAAACGAAACAATGCGAAAAAAATATGAAGAAAATATTCGATTGCATATAAACTACAAAAATTGAAAGATCCGAAATTGGTTTCTTCCGGAATTACCTTATCTATAAAAATGGATTACTCCATCTTGCAACACCTGTTCTTACAGTTCGGTTATTTTTTACGATGCATTCGCAACAGAAGCCTATAACTAAACCTTTTATTACAAATTCTAACTTGCGAGGTCCCTTAATTGAATTAAACTATTTTGGAAAATAAAACTTAAAATGTATCTAAAATATATGCATTTGAAAAAAACTTAATATTTGTGACGTTTCTTTTGAACTGTTGATATAATTAACTAAAATATTATTTTGAAATTAATGTGAAATTAGTTTTGTAAAGCATAGAAATCTTATTATTTCTATCCTTAACATGGCAATTCAATTGCATTTCTCTGCATAAATTAGTATTACCACCTAGCAAGTTTCGTATGAGAATTTATTGACGCCTTTGAAGTTCTCAGTACACGGAACTCGAGACTTAGTATTCTATTAAAACAACCGAGAAGCATTTCAATGGAGCCAAGAGGAACATTCACTCTCTTTCTCTATTTTTTGAAAGAAAGTAAAGGAATATTTCTCCTCAGTGTTGCAAAAAAAATGGTTAAGGAAATAGGTGAATTTTCGTTTCTGAATTTTGAAAAGACCGACTGACATTTCCCCATAATTTCAGTGAAAATTTCTCTAGATCTTCCATTTAACAGAATAACACAAACAAAAGTCTTTAAACTATGTAATTTCTATGCATACATTTATTTGTTTTATATAAATAAAGTAAATTTGTTTTCAGAAATTTGGATTTAAAAATAATTTAAACCAAAAGAAATATATTAGCAAATAATGTTTGCCTTTCGTTATATAAAATGCAGTTTCCATTAAATTTTATCCTCACATATTTCCACTGAAAATGGATGCAATGACATTTTATTAATTAATGATCTAAATAGATAAATATGTTAATGAGTATTTCTTATTATCCAGTATTAATTGAAATTTTTTTAAAAGAAGCATAAGCTAGCAGTGAATTATAAAGAGTAAACTAACAATATCTATTTGCTACTAAGAATTCATTTTCTGGGGGTTTAACGCTTACATATCATGGAATATCTATAATACATGACAGTCAAACAGAGCCAAATTTGCATTTTCAGTCGTTCCAATATAGATTATATTAAGTCTAACGCTCGTATATATTTAAATAGTAACACTTTTTTAAGAAAGAATTTGTCTTTTTACATTTAATTCATTCTGTCATTTTTTGTTGACATCTTTGCCGTCTGCTATAACTGCTGAGTTGCGATAATTTAAAGTTTTACTTACTCGATAGAGTTTCAATTTAAATTATAGAATGGATGAACTTAACAAAATAATTATATGTCAAAATGCATATGAAGAGAACTTTCAGATTATTACCAATAGAAAATCTCAAATTTTCTCAAAAAGCAAGGAGTTTTACAAAAAATATGTAAATAGTGATTACTTTTTTTTGTTCAGTAACTAGAAGATAAGGTCTTTTGTCTTCCACTATATTATCTTTTAATAAAACTCAATTTAATAATTACACAAATAGTGCATCCCTTAAGAAAATTAATCTGCAAGACGAACTGAGTAGAGACATATGCTCAGCTAAAAATTTAATCGTTTACTTATACAATTTTGTATACTACCTGCAAGAAAAGATTAACATCTCCCATAAGCTTAAAATATAAATTCTGAAGATTTTTTTTTTTGTACTAATATCGAATTCACAATCTTGGACACAAAATGACCTTACCTTAACCACTCAACCGAGTCGGCAACCATTAACATAAAGAAAACTGACATTCATTTCGCTTGGAACTAGTCAACTTGTTGGTATATTCACAAAAATTTTCTTGTGGTTAAAAATAAACCTTTTCTGAAATTTTTATTGATGTTCTTGCCATCTGCTCAGAACCTTTCTTTGTGTGCTCGTTTCAGAGAATTCAGAACGTTTCCTCAGCTCTTTCTGTGATTTCAAAAGGTTTTCGAAATATGAAAACTTTGTTTGAAGTTCTTTCATCCCATTTCCACGTGTTTCTGTTTTGAAAATAAAGAAAATATGGTAAAGCGCTGCAGTCTTAAAAGAAACTTCTTCCTTTGTTCTCTTGAGAAATGAGATTGAGTAACTTTCAGTTTGTTTTCCTACTGATATATCGATTGCGAAACAGGTTTCCGAACAAGAATAAGTTGCAAAGAGTAATAAATATGATTTTCTTAATGAAATAAGAGCCAATACAGTAATATTTTTGCGAGAGCAAAATAATTTTTTACATCAAGTTGGCATAAAATAAATTTAACAGCTTTAGTTTTTTTAAATACATTTAAAACTCGACATGGATATTTTTACAAAAATAATCGACAAATAGACAAAAAAAAATTAATTTTTAATTATTTTCTGTACTTATACCTTTAGTTTACAATTCATAACTATATATAATATAGAAAATCGACAAAAAATTATAATTTAGCTACTAGATGGTGCCATGTGCATAGAATCAAAATTTCATCAAATTTACCATTTGAACTTGTAAATCAATTTTTTACAATACTAATGAATTATATACACTATTAAAATGTAATGGAAGCAAAAATAAAGAAAATTAAAAATCTAGCACAGCAAATTGCGAGAAGAATTATTAGAAAATTCAATTTCAAGTAAAATAATTTTTTTCAAAAAAAAAAAAAAAGTATCTTCATCAAAGCATAAATGAATGGAGAAAACTTATTTCCAGTGCTTGGATTTTTAGTGCCTATGATAGGATTTATCGAACGGAAAATCCTTATTTTCTTTATTTGCCAAGTTTGACACATTTTGCGATTTTAAAAAAATGATTGGAATATGTAAAAAATTGCGTTCCTTGTTTTGTGCAACTTTTATAATTTGTAATCCTAACTATACAAAGATTAGCCATCAAAAATAAACTCAGTGAATTGTATGAAAAAATGAAAACAAAACAGCAGATTATCTTTTCAGTATTTTTTATTATGACATATTCTTCTCTGATCCTTATAATTTTAAATGATTTATAAGAATAAATTGTTTATGCCGACAATCCTAAGGTACGCTCATGTCTTTTCATTGAAAGAATGAAAGTATTATAAAGTAAAGTTTAAATTAATACTTTAAAAGAAGTTTCGTTAAATATTTGTTTACATAATGAAAGAAAAATCTTTTGTTTGCATTTTTATCTAAACATCTTGTGTAGAATATATTTTCGAATAAAATAATGGTTATATGAGAGATATTTTCAAAAATTTTAAACATATTAATTTTGCAGGGGATTTTTTTTTTGCATGATTTATCACTAAAGAAATGAATAAAATTTTTCGCTATAAAGGTTCTGTGTTTAAAATTTTTATCCAGGAATTATAAAACAGTGTAGCCTTCCTTTATCAATTCCTCGCATACGGCTCTATTAACCACTTAACTGTTTTATTTTCTTTACTATTTAATAAGATGACACCTTATATTTGGGATATTTTCTTATTTTGATTCAAATGGCAATCCATTGAATACTTGACTTATCTATGTATTCGAAGTAATTTTAATATTGAATTATAATAGTTATGAATAGTTTATTTTTTTTCTTATAACTACCAAAATTCTATAAATTCGATATTGCCTTCGGGCAAAATAGTTAAGCGATTAAAATATTATGCAATATTTTCCCGATAAAATGAATATTTTTAATGGAGCATAATAGTTTGAGGATATTTTGAACGTAGGGAAAGTATAGAAAGTTTTTATTCGTAAAAAAATTCGTCAAGGAATATTAACGAATATTTACATTATAGAATTTTCTAAATCCAGATGAATTGCTTTCAGAAAATTATTTGTCCGTAAACCCAATACTCATAGAAGCATCCAATTAGATGGAAATATTTTGGTTTGTGGTGACAGATTTCACCACAAAACTCAGTGACAGATTTATAGAATTCTGGAATTCCAAAATTTTCGTTGACAGATTTCAGTGGAATTTTGAACCAAATCTGTCAATGAAAACTTTGTTTACTCATTCGCATGAATCTGAACCTCCGAATTCATGTATCTGCTGGATCTTTAATTCAGAAAGCATTAAAATCTAAGTAAGTGAAATTTAGCATACAATTTTATCGTAAGTATTGCATATCAATGTTTCTTTATAACATATTCGCTATTCATTTCTGCGATTCGGAGCACTGTCTAAAAAGATGCTTACTTTGTTATCTCTTAATTGAGAATATACAATTAGATATGAATCACAGGTGATTCACATGGTGAATATGTTAAAACAAGGAGATATAATTTAAACACTGGAGCGTTCTACCCGAGTATGAGTGACATGTCATTCAACATGTTAATAGAACCTGTATGCAATCTGTTGCATAATACTACTTGTATTTTCTATCAACATGTTAATAGAATCGGTATACAATCTGTTGTATAATACTACTTGTACTTTCAATCAACATGTTAATAGAATCGGTATACAATCTGTTGTATAATACTACTTGTACTTAGGTATCATATACGAGAACAATTAGACGACTTGAAATATAATTAATCACTTAATTGTTTTGACGAGTATGCTCGTCATGGAAAAAGGAAAACATTTTTCGCTATGACGAGTTTATTAGTCAGGAGTAAAAAGCAGTGACATCTCCAAATTTTTGCGATGCAATGTAGATGCGCATTTTCCAAAGAGGTTCAAAACAGTTAACGGGTTAAAAATTTTACGGACAAAATGCAGCAATATCAAAATACAGTGGCAGTCAAAAGTATTAGTGCACTTAAATTTCCCATCTCAAAAATGGGTAAAAATTGAATGTGCGTAATAGATAATAGAACTTTTTCAAAGTCGTTAATGTAATACAAATAGTTTTGAATATTATTTGTATTTATGACAGAAAAACTTTAAAATATGATAATAATGAATTGCTCATTAGAGAAACAATGGAAACTCACCTCTAATCTCATGCTTCAAACGTATTCGTACATCCACATTTCGCTTTGTAAACCAATAAAATTGAGGCAATTTTAGAGTCAAATATCGTTTGTTTTATTAATGTGCTGTTTTATTTTTTCTTTTACTGTGGGACTAGTTTTATTCTAATGTTTATTAACTCAAACTCCCATTACTCCGTTGCTAATCGTATAGCTTTTAGTTGAGATGGCTCGAAAGGGAAAAGGAACAATCCTTGCTGAAAGAAAACTCCTAATGAGACTCCATAATAGCTGCAACTTTCTACGAAAGATAAAGTAGGTTATTGGAAGACCACATTAGAAAGTGCAAAGTGTGAAGCAGCGTTCACACGAGGCCAAATGGTTGTCTTATCGGGACAACTATTTGCCATTGTCCAGTTGCTGTCATGTGATCTTCCTGAGGTAGGCGTGACCGTCTATCGTGTGGAGTAGTTGGTCTCGTGTGAATACTGCTTGATAGATCGATATTGCCAAAGCAATACTGTCGAAAATATGCCATTAAATGGACACCCCAAGATTCATTATCATCATAATGGACAAGTAAGATTGGTTGTTTTTTTTTAAAAAAATCCGAGATTGAGGGACCATGATTTAAAATAGAGTTCCTCAACCAAAGAATTTCTATCTCGGAAAATACTGCACACCGCACATTTAATGATACAAGGTTCCATGGCCGAATATCTAGATTAAAGTTTTTGAGTCGGAAGTTAACAGAAAAATTATTTATTATTTGCTAAACCACATGTTAATAAAAATGACTTTTGGAACAGTGTTACATTCTCGGATGAGAATATATTCAACGTGTTTGGATTAGATGGCAGACAAATGCCGTGACGTAAAAAATGCAAAGTTACAGTCGATAAATCTTGAGTGCACTAGTAAAGCATGGCGGTAGTTACATTCTAGTTTAGAGGTATATAAACTCGCATGGAGTGGATAAATTGTACATTATTCATGGAATTATGGATCATAAAATGTACTTTACATTCCTAAAAATAATTTAAATTCTAGATCTGAACAAATGAGTCTACAAAATAATTACATATTTCAAAAAGATAACGATCCCAAGCATAGAGCTCATAATGCTAAGCTCTGGGTATTATTCCGCAGAGACTTAACACACCTCCACAATCACCCGGCACGAATCCTACTGGACGTTTGAGGAATATTTTAGAAGATAAAAGCAAAAAATCGACACAATAAAATCAAAATCAGCTGAAAACCACCTTGGAAGAATGCGCATTGATTTCACCGGGCATTACAAAAATGTTACTAGATTCAATACCAAATCGAATGAAAACAAAAATTAAAGCTAAAGGATATCCTACAAAGTATTAAAAAGGATAATTTATCTAATTTTTAGAACATATATAGACTGTACAGATAGTTTTACACAAAAGTTTTGTTAATTTTTTTTTCTGTAATAGTTTCAAAGAAAATATTTTTAATAAATTCGCTCAAAAATAATAAAAAAAAGATATGGGTCATAATTAGGGATTGCAATACCGGACCAAAATTTCAATACCGGTATTCGGTATTTTTTAAATCTCCATACCGGGATACCGGTTTTAATACCGGTATTAAAAATTTAGTGTTTCTTTGTTTTATTTGCCAGTTTTATTAGAAAGGGTAAATACACAAAAAATAATTTGTAACTTATAAACTGTAACAGTATATAAAGAATCTCAAAAAAGTAAAGGAACAACTTATTTATTTAAATCACAAAAAATTGTAAATATCACTATTCAGTCTGTGGTACTAATACAAATTTTTGAAATGTGATCTTAAAAAACATAATGCATCAATTGCACTGTCATTAAGCCTGAAAAGTAATTTTGTGCAAAAATTACTAGCTGTCGAAAACGCTCTTTACGCATCTACGATAGTTGGTGGTACTGTTAGCAATGCGCGATATACTTTTTCCTAGTATTTACCTCTAAATCCCTCGTCTTCAAATAAATCGATTTCTTATCGGATGGTTTTGGATATAGCTGATTTCTGTATTGTATATTGGTTCGTTGAAATTTTCTTATTTATCGCTAATTCTAATTTTTGTTCAAGGGCAAATCCTTTTCACTATCGACATAATTGTCATCATAATCTTCGATAACTGAACCGAATTCTTTTGAATGTGGATAGGTTTGTGGGTAAAAAATTTTAAGAAAATTTACTATAAACTTAATCAGATTTGAATTGGTTCTTTTCTTTTCTTCTTTTTCATTTTCATTTTAAAAATCATTATAATTATGTAAATACCATAAGACATTTTCTATTTTGATATGCCTTTCTTCTGTGCGATTTTTCAATGTAATATATAATCTTCAGATAGTGATGTGTGCTATTCTAGTGTGATGTGTGCTATTAGGAGTAAACAGTTCCAACTTGTTTTAAAATCTAATATTAATATATATTCACTTTTATTTTCAGTTAGTATGTATTTTCGTAGTATGTCATCTTTTATAGGGGAACGTTTAAATATCTTAACAATTTTCGAAATTTATAAATTATAGGAAGCAATTCTTGATGGGTTAATATTTCATCCTCATTAGCAATATCCTCTTCAACAATTACATTGTCATTATCTTCAATGAGTGAGTCAATATCACTCTCACTCTTACTCTCTTCAAAGTTGGAATCCGAAGTTTCTATATCCACAATATTTGGATTCTTCTATTCTTTATTTTTTTGGTATAATACATCTATTACTCCTAACTGAATTCCATGAGCATAGCAAAATTTCTGATTTGCACCAATCAACTTTCCAACTTTTTTCATAACTGTTGCTCCATCAGTCATTATGTATACAATTTCTTCTTTCAGGGATAATCCATGTTTCGCTAATTTAGATTTAACAATTAATTAAGCCATTAATTAATTAATTCGCCCGTTAGGGAGACATAAAAACAAAAATGTATACTATTTTGCTATGTTGGCGTACCCTGAACATACAGTGGAGACAATTTTAAAAATTTCTAGTAAATACCGAAAAACCGGTATTTAAACTTGTGAATACCGGTATTACAAAATTGTACAAATGGCTCAAAATACCGGTATTCGGTATCCCGGTATTGCAATCCCTAGCCATAATATCTGTATTTTTTGGCATAATGTAATAGACTAAGTTCTATAAACGTTGACTTCTTCAAAATTCGGTTTACAAATACTTTTGATTGCCAGCGTACATATACAAATTTGTGTTTCAGTTCAATCATATCATACGGAAAAATAAGCAAACTGTTTGAGATGAAACTGAAAATGGTGTAGGCCAATTGAGCAATGTCAAAATTAGTATATTTGGAGCTTTATACTCGATTTCAACACGTCAAACGGAAACAATTACCAGACAATTTGCATGGAGTTAAAAATATTATTGGCGAAAAACAGCAATATCAAACATATAAAAATAAATTGAGGAAGATATATAGAGCCTAAAATAATATGAAGAATTTTTTTTAATGAATGGAAGTCAAAGCAAACTAATTGTGCATTTATAGCACTTATCTAAATTTTATTCCTTAGAAGAAAAAAAATTAAATTAGTTGTTGAATTCACAATACCTTGTTTACTTTTACCATGATTTACCATGAATTATAATTTTATGTTTCATCATTTTATCGTTTCTCAATCTGAACAGTTTAGTAATCTCCTGCACTTCTTAATTTCATTTCAATGTAATAAGTAAATCAAAAATTTAGTAATTCTTTAGATCAAAACTTTTTATTCAATAAAATTACCTGATAACAAATATAAACTCAATGACACAATATCTCGTATTGCGTCTTTTACTTTCCCACATCATTATTAAACATAATTAATAAATATAAATTTATAAAAGGTGATGTTTCTTTACAAAACTATTGTTAACATTGCTTTTAATGCTTTCTTGGTGAAAAAAATTATACTCTCGGAATACCTTTTTCTTAAAAATCTGTCTTCTATTAGGAAATGGCCTTTTTTTTCAACCAACTCGAAATAAAAGAAGAATTGTGACATATAGTGAAAGAAAAATGAATATATTTAAGGTTTTTAAAAGAAAACTGATACAGTATGCACGATAGGGAGGAAAACTTTTCCATGAAATCTTTCACCTCTTGGAATAAAATTACGTTACATTTGAGTTTTTGCCTCTTAATATCATCAGCAAGAATTCCAAGAAAATTTTCTAGAATTCTAAAATCTAATCATCTCCAAAGCGAGCGCAGGCGTTGATTTAAGAGAAGTAGGTCGAGTAAAAGAAATTTCGATACAGATAGGGGAAATAATTATTTTAATCTTAGAATAACTAGAAATTTTTCATTGCTTTCCTTTTCTACTAATTAGAAGCTGGAATTGGAATCAGAAGTACCCATTTCATACAATGTTTATTTTCTTTCGTGAACGAATAAGGTTATCTAGTTCTACTATTGTAATTTGAAAAAAAGGTGACTCTCATACACTCGTCAATAACTATATTGAAGCCAGAAGGAGTTGTCTTCCCAAAACTGTCTCGCATATTCTCTAATAGACCAGCCATGTTGGCGAACGCCTTGCATGATTTGGCATAGAATAGTTACGAAATATTAAGTTTTGGCTTGAACTTAACATTTTTACTGAATCTATCTTGTTAATTTTGGCAAATTTTCTGCGATTAATCCTTGGCATACTGTTAATAATAAGAGAAAATTAGATTTGAGCTTTACACACACTTTTCCCAATCGATTGAAACAAAGATTTGAAACAAAATTGCAGTTGTACTCACAAAATCCGGTACTAAATTATATATTTAAGTCATTACGTTTTTGAATCATTGCGTTTACATGTCTCTTGAAAGTACAGACCGAAAGACGGTCAATCTATGGTTAGATTTAACTCAAAATTTGGTAGCTGTCTACACTATTGATGCTAAATCTGTGTACCTAATTTTATTCATCTAGCTCACTTCGTTTTGTAGTTACTTTTGTAGTCTTGACTTCGGACCCGACTTCAGGTTCGAGACCCGATTCCACCGAAGAACCGTCGTATAAGAAGGTCAAGTTAAACCGTCCGGGCAAAACTTCATCCCACTGGTGTGGTGTGGAGAGGGGGGTGCCAGCTCAGGTGTCGTCCTCGTCATCTGACCGAGGTTCAAAATTATGAGGTCCGTCCCAAAATAGCCCTAGTGTTTCTTTAAAACGGGACGTTAATAAAACTAAACTAAACTTGTAGTTATCGCATTAATTTATATTCGAACAGACAGACAGACTTCTTTTGAATGGATTTGGCACGAAATTTGATCGAAAGTGTAGTAGTGTAAAGACAGTATACCATATTTCAAACGCCTAGCTCAAAGCGTTTTTAAGTTATATTTGTCACAGACAGACAGATGGACATTTTTCAAAAATGTATCTTTCGAACTTAGAGGTCTAAAACCTGGAGATTCGTCAAAATCTCGGGTCTGAATTTGTTAACGATTTTTTTTCTCTGTACTATGTATATGAAAAAATAAAAATTATTGTTCTATGTTTCGGCTGGCTTGCAAGACAATAATTTTGTAACATAAAAAGATTTTCTACACTACTATAAGAATTGATACTTAAGAAACATGTATCATTGTTTGTTTGAAAAGAAATGGATAGATTTCACAAATATATGTTGCTGCATTCATTTCTATGATTTCGATTTAATGTAGATTTTTAATTATATTTATAAAGACAGTCAAGAAAGATGACCGCCATTACTAAAATAAGAACTAGGAAAAATGATTCAGAACCATTCAAAACCACAATTTACTACATGTCATAATTCATTGAAACAAATGAAGGAAATTACTATCTCCAATATTTAGTTAAACTGAATTTTCAAAAGGCATAACAGTTTTAATACTATAGCAAATGGCGATTATTGGTAACAAATTTTATTTTGAATGCTTTGATTATTATGCATTAGATGATATGTTTTTAGTATTGCGAATTGTATGAACTGTTCCTATGCCCCAAAACAAAAAACTGCTTTTTTGAAATTTAAGGAACTATTTTTAAAAACTATCTATTTCCCTTTCTTCTATCTTTCTTTTTAATCTTTAAACATTGCGTTATTTTTGAAAATGCAAACAATTATTTTATTCCTTTATTCAATTTCTTATGTATTATTCAAACAAAATTCTAATAAAAAGGTATTCGGGAAACAATTATTTCGAGAGCAAATTCAAAGCTTATACGTGGGTGAAATACATCGTCGTTATTTATATTTCAAAAACTGAAGATTCGCTTTTTTTTATACACGAAAAGAAACGAATAATAATAATAAAAATAATAATTTTGTTTTTATTACAATGAGAAACAAAGCAGCAAACACTTATACATTCTTAATGATAGTTTCCAAAGTAGAAGCATAGATTATGAATCTACAAAAAGCGGGGGTGCGGTCTTTTCCAGCTCAAAATATTAAAACAATTTTGATGTAGAAACGACCCAAGAATAGTGTTGCCATGGTTACTGTAAATACCCGGATACAGCAAACAATTTATCCTTCTCAGCTGGTGAAATATTATTCGATTTAAAAAGTGTTCATTGTTTGTTTTTTTTTGGAGGTCAAATTTATGGTTGGGGATTTTAAAAATTTCCTATCACAAATTTTCAAAACAATTTGTTTGGGACAAAGAGAAAGTATTTTATACTTTTTAGTCCTTTTTAAAAACGTTGTATAAAAATATTTAAATAATTATTATATTTATAATTCCAACAGTGTTATGAAAGCGGAGAATGCATTTTTGATATTTTCTGTGTCTTTCTATAAGAAAAAAAAATTGATTTATAACTAGTATCAAAACTGAAATTTCACATCCAATTTTCGGTATTAATTAATCATTATTTTCGCTCAAACAAGGATGCCGTCAATTCTTTGATTGATTAAGTCAAAAATTTTATTCAGATCAGCAAATAATATTCATCAAATCAAAATTAATTTAAAATTACATATGAGAATAAAAGATCGATATGCGAAATTTCATCTATCGAGTAGATTAAGTTTTCAAACCTTGTAAAAGCTGAATAAACTTTGAAAACTCTTGAAACATATACACACTTTTAATGAAAACGAGTTTTTCTATATATTATTTAGGAATCGGTATTACACACACAATTAGCAGATATTCCAAATTCCACTACCATTTTTCCGGTAGATTACATGCCTGAAATCGCTGATCATTTGACTTTTTTAATTACTAATCTGTATCTTGATTAGTATATCTTTTGAATTTATAAAGTTCTCTCAAATGCAATTTCAACTGCAATGCTAGTGACATAAATCTATATACACTGCGTAAAAAAAGTAGAAGGACAGTGTCTTTTTGCTAATTAATATCTCTTATTTTCTCCTAACTACCAGATATTTATGCAGGTTTAGTTTAATGACCCTTGTTTTCATTTTAGGCAAAAATTAAACATCTACCACTAATATTATTAAGAAAATTAGTATATATAATTTCCGATGCGTAAAAAAAGTAGAAGGACACTTGCTAATATATTTAATTTAGAGAGTTGTTCTTTATTTAAATAGTGATTTTATACTTTGTTTATCCTTTTCTGTCAAAAAAATCTAATTTGTTTAAAAGTTACGTTGTTTCTCCGTTCTCAGAAATGCCTAAAGGAATACCTTTGAACGATTTGCAAAAAGGGCAAATTTCCGCATATCAAAATGATGGTAAAAGTGTCAGAGAGATTTCTCGATTGTTACAGGTGAGCCCCAATACAGTTTCAAACTTTATCAGAAATCCTTATAAAAATGGAAATAAAAAGAAGACTGGTAGACCGAAGAAGTTAACCCCACGTGATGAAAGAAAACTTGCTAGTGTGCTGAAGAAGAACAAAGAAAGTATTTCAAAGGCAAGAAATCAAGCAGAACTTAATCATGTGACGAAACAAACAGTTTACAACTATATTAAAAGATCTAAAAAATTCATTTTCAAAAAACGGAAACATCGTCCTAAGTGGAAACAGACTCACATTGATAACCGTTTAGCGTGGCCTAAGGAGCACATGTCCTGGACTACAGAATGGACTTCTGTGATATTTTCCGATGAAAAGAAATTTAACTTAGACGGATATTAGCACTACTGGCATTGTCTGGGGACTGAAGGCGAATACTATTCAACACGACAAATGGGAGAAGGGAGTTTAATGGTTTGGTTGGCTGTTGGATGCGGAGGAAGGACAAATCTGGTTTTCTTAAATGGTAGGCAAAAACATACAGACTACATTCAAGTGCTGAATTCCGAGCTTCTTCCTTATGCCTCTGACATGGGGGGTGAAGAGTGGAAGTTTTAGCAAGACAGAGCTTCCATTCACACCGCTACTGGAGTCAAAAATTGGTTCCTAACAAATAATGTGGATGTTTTACCATGGCCAGCCAAAAGTCCTGACCTTAATATAGTGGAAAACATCTGTTCAATGCTTGTTCGCCGAGTTTTTGCTGATGGAAGGCAATTTGATTCGCAAACTCAGCTTCGAGAAGCATTGAATGACTCGTGGGATAATTTTTGTCAAACTGAAATTCAAACTCTATACAATTCACTTCCAAACAGAATATTTGAAGTTATAAAGGCCAATGGGAAGACCATTCCTTATTAAAGTCACTATTTTTTCATTATAATGCTGTCCTTCTACTTTTTTTACAAAGTTTCAAAAAAGAGAAACTATTTTTGTTGCCATTAATATTTTATGTTTGAACATCATAATTCTGATGTTAAAATTGTATTTTTGAAATATTTGTTAAATGTCTCTAATAAAAAATTTTAGTAAAAATAAAATATTTTTCGGTTATTGTTTCAAAATCAAGTGTCCTTCTACTTTTTTTACGCAGTGTAGCTTCCTTGGTATATAGTTTTGAATGCTTGAAGAAATATTTCATAAATCTGTGAATCACATGCGATTCCCATTTCTAATCTAATAAGACATTTTTTTTCTCTTTCATAATTGTCAGATATTAAAGAATTAAGCATCCAATTAAATAGTGATCCGAATCAAATGCATAAATCGAGACAGCGAACGTATTAAATAATACTGCTAGAATCGTATATACCATATATATTAATAAATAACTATGTGTATATAACTTACATTTCTACGTACAGAAATTAAAATCATTTTGATATATCGTTATGCTTTGAGGTTTTGGAAATTTGTTAAATAAGAAATAGGGAGCTTGTTAAACGACATTTTATATATAATTTTGAATTTTAAGACGACTAATAATTTTAGCCAAATTTTTAATTTTTTTACTGATTTGATTGAACATTATTTTATAAAATTGAAGGATTTTGTACCTACTTGAAATCTTCGATTAAATTTTTGAAATTAATACATTTCAAATTTCGAATGAAAGAATGGAAATTTGGGAATCCAAAAAGTTTTTCAAGTGATCATGATTTTTTTTTTTTTGTATAATTTTTTAAAAGATTTGGATCGAATCCTTTAGAAAAAAAGAGAAAGATTTTATATAAAGATTAGCATAAAGAAGAAATCCAATTTTTAAATCTCAAAGAAATGTTTCAATTTAGAGATTACTTTTAATTATGTGTGCATGAAAAACACTTAAAAGTTGAGTCAAAATCGATAAGACGTGAAGTTGTGCTTAAAAACAATTTATTACAATAGTAACGATAAAATCTTAAAAATAACTGTATCATTTACATATTTGAAACAAGTTTATTTAAGAATTTTTATGTATTCAATCCTTTTATAATATAATTCTTTACAAATTCTTAACAAATTTAAAACTATAAAAGAAAATATAAGTAAATAAACAAGACAACAAAACTATTTTCATTGAGTTCAGTCTTTATTTATATCTTTTTTTTATAGTACCAACAATCAAGTTTATTTATTGAATAAGTTTTACAAAAAATGATATATTAAAAGGAAATTATAAAGAAATTTTATGAAGAAAGCTCACTTCATTAAATTTAAAAATTCTTTTTTAAATATTATTTACGCATTTTATAACATTCTGATAGGACAAACAAAAAATTTTGAAACTATATCCAAGTTTTTCTAGGAGTTTCCCAAACTTTTGTAACAGTATACTTATATGCGCATAAATTTTGTTCTTTAACCTTTTGTAATGCATGTTTTTAAGCCCTTTTTGGAATTTATTTAAATCCTTTTAGTATCAGTTCTTCAAACAATTTTCCATGAATTTTTACAAAGCTTATTTTCTCTCCGTTAAGCTTTGAGTGGCATAGTCAAGATACTTTTGAGCGCTCTCTTGAATTTACAATAGCTTATTCGTTAAGAGTCTTTTCTGAATAGAAAGCTTTGAAAATGACAGTTTGATATCACATGTTTCTAGAGTTGTTTTAGTATTTTTACGTTTCTACTGAAAGCTTTAAAAATATTTCTTTTCCAATACTTCAGAAGTAATATTTGAAAGATTTCAGAATATAAAGGTTTAAGATTTTTTTCTCTCTAAAAAAAGTTTAAAATTCAACAAAACAATCTCTTAAGTTTGTTTTTTGAATGTTGTCTTAAATCCACTGGCAATCGAAAAAAAAATGAAAACTAAGATTATGTAGAAAAATCTATTTTTATCGTCTGTTTATCAAGATTTTAATACGATTCATTATTTGCTTCCAAACGATTTTTTTCTTCCAAAAATTATTTACGTTTCTTTTTATGTGAAGGAAATTCTTCAAATTAATCCAATATATCAGTGAAATATATCTTATTTTTCTCTTGTAAAATTCCTTAAAAGTTTTGGATGAAATATTTCAGAAGAAAAAGAAAAGTTTTATACAAAGAATAGCGTAAAGAAGAAATCAATTTTTTAAATCTCTAATAAATGCTTCCATTTATTAGAGATTTAAAATACCCCATTACTTCAAGTTATTAACATGTTTGAGTCCTCCTTCAATTCAAATATCCATTATGAATCTTATTTGTTTTAGAATAAATGGAAATTCTTTGTTATGTTTCATTGTACTAGTAGTTATATGGAAAAGGAATTTATCATTTAAAAATAAAATTAAAAAGATTTTTTTTTGTTCAGAAATATTTTTTATTACTTTTTAAAAATTTAATTTGCACGAAGCATTTTCATTATTTATAGATTTAGAATATATGACCGAATGTCGTTTGAAGTTCTTAAGAAATATTTTCAAATAACGGATTACTATTTTAATGAAATCCAAGATCCCTCATTTGGAACGATATTAGATTTAATATAAACAGTTTTTGAGAAGAGTTTTATCATTGCATTAAAAAGTGGATTTTTAAAATTGTTTTCTACATTTTAATTTATAATTCATTTTTATAAAAATTATGGAATCTTGAATTAAAGTTTTCCCAAATTCACTAAGAAGATGGCACCACACATGTGCAACCAAAATTTAATTGAATTAGCACATTAATAAACATTGGAACTGACAAAATATTAAAATAAAATATCCTTATGTACAATGCGTATATTTTCAAAATTCCAAAACATAGCATGGCAATAAATAACTAAGCGATTTAAAAATTCCATCATTAGAAAATGATAAATTTGAAGTCAAAGTGTTTAAAAACATATTTATCTATTACCACATCATGCAAATGTAAATTATGATGTACTTATTGCATTATTGGTCCATTATCCCAAAACAGCAAATTCTGTATTAATAAAGGACGAGACATGATTCCAAGAAAAAGACCACTAACATTTTTTCTTCTTATATGTACTAGCCATCTTTGGCAATCAGCTGGTTCGTCGAGATTAACGTTTGCTAAAATTTTCAATTAAATGTTTTGTATAACTTTGTCCTCTAATAGCTTCAGCAGAAAATTTATTTGAAGCTTCAAATTTTAATAGTCAAATAACTCATTATATTAGAACTTTAAGTCGTTTTGTTCATTGTACTATGTAATTCTCTAATTCATTGTCGGATTCCGTAAAAGTTTAAATTTAAATTCAAACCTAAGTGATTAAACTTCAATTAATACAAAAATGCTCTTGCTGAAATAGAACAAATGTTTTTTTTAAATATGAGTAAGTAAAACAGAAGAGTTTAGTTCTGAAATCTTATATTCAAAGAACAATACATATTTTTTTATAGTTTATGAAATAATTTGATGGATTATTCACTAAAAATTTCTCTGATTCATCACAAAATTCAATTTTCAGTTTTACTTTCAAAATGATTTAAGTGACGTAATAATGTATTTCAGTCAATAAATGTACTTCTGGTAAAAAATTATGAATTCTAAATATTATATAGTCTTTCAATCCTATGAATCATATTCAGTAAAATATTCTTGTCTAAAATTTTACAATCAATCCGATCTTTTCCGATCAAATCCGACTTAGCTATAAAGCCAGTATTGTAGTGCAGTCAACAATATCATGGTTTAAACCAATCAGCCGTGGAAAAACTACAGGGTGCTGACTGATGTCTATTTTCCAAGAAGGAGGAAGGAGCGATCTAAAATCGCGCATTTTTATAGTATTAGTGATAGTGAAATTTTCATGCCTCAATCAGTTTCAGTCACAATAAAGTAGACCCCTTTCTTTCTATTTCAAGTGTTTTTGTTTAAAGAATATTTCACTAAATACGACTCATAGGATATGTGGTATAAATTTAAAATTCCACAATTCTTTAGAACACTTATTGACTTAAACAGTATAAAATATGTAATTATTTACTTCATTTAGATTACTTTTTTATCAGACTTATTTGCTGCTTTTATAGGTTTAAAAATCAGCTTTTGGGACCTGATTAGGACGGTTTCAAGTCTATGTTAAACGATGTTTGCCTTAAATAAAACCGAACAATTAGATTAATAATAATGATAATTTAAAAAGTCCCATAACAGTTTTTTGTTCTTTTTTTAAATATTACATTTCATATCTATTTTATTTCATACAGACACATAGTGAAAATTACATTTTTATAGGTTCAATTTCCTGAACGAGTTGAATTTCTCTTTTATTTTCAGCTTTTGTCAAAACTTAACATTTAAAAACAACACTTTGATTCACTTTTTCCAATACATGCGAAACGTTTTCGTGCAAGTTAATTTTTATTTTTAAATTGCGCAAAACAAATTGTTGAAGAATATGCTTAAAACATTTTTTTTTTTTATTTGATAAATGATAAAGAACTTATATGTTAAAAAATAACTGATATCATTGATATTTTTTTATGATGATGATGTAAAAATGATTTTTGCACAGTAATATTTTCGGAAGTTATCACAGAAATACGCAAACATTTCGTTTAATTTTTAGCATAAATTTTAATTAAAATTTCAAAATTTGCTCCATGATGCACATTTTTACTCTTCAAAATATATACAAGTCCAGTTTAGCAACTTCAAGTCAAAAGATCTGGTTACAGGTCAATCCATTTAAGCTAACACACACACATTCATCATTATTATAAGAAAAGTTTCCGATATCTTTTCTTTCCTGCATTTGGAACATTATATCACCTGATTGCCATCCTCGTACTTAAGTGGAACAAAGTAACTGGTAATAAAAATGTCAATTTTTCTTTTAACAAATTGTAACAATGTATGATTCAACAATAATTTTTTTAATGTTTATCCTATCATCTATACTTATAATAAAGCTCAATGTGTGTGTGTGTGTGTGTGTGTGTGTGTGTGTGTGTGTGTTGGCGCTCTACAGGCCAGGTCATTTGACATACAGCTATCAAATTTGGTACATGTATACCTTAGAGGTCGGGAATGTGCACCTGGGGTCCCTTTTTTTGAATTTTTAATTAGAATTTTAATTATTATTTAAAAACTAACTTTCAAGCCCAAAAAAATCTTCCATTTTCCCCACCGCCAACTTTTCCGCCAAAAAAAATCTTCCATTTTCTCCATCGATAAATGAGTAAGGCTTTAGTTTTTTTTTCTCCCAATAGTAATGAGGCTAGGGTTAATATTTTTCGGCGAATTATTTCAAACGATTCTGTTTATTTTCTTAATGTTGGATGCATTTAAAATTCAACATTGTTAATTAATCCACGTTTCAGATTCATTCTGAAGTACTTTTGAATTAAAATAACACAGAATAAAGGAAATTAAAAATGTATAATCTGCATAGCGTTACCCCAACTGGAGTAGAAAAATTCACGCATGCGTATTGTTCTAATTGTTGTCATGACAACCATATCAACGGATGATTTAAATTATTTTTAGGTTAGTTGCATGGTTTTGTAAGTAAATCGTATTTATGTTAGTTATATATTTTTTGTATATGCTTATAGTTTTAAGTACATCGTTTTTTAAGTAGTTTTATTTTAACCTGTTTTCAGTGATTTAAATTATTTTTAGGTTAGTTGCATGCTTTTGTAATTAAATTGTATTTATGTTAGTTATATATCTTTTTGTATATGCTTATAGTTTTAACTACATCGTTTTTTAAGAAGTTTTTTTAAACCTGTTTTCGACCGATTATTTTAAACGATTCATTTTATTTTCTTAGTGTTTAATGCATTTAAAATGAAACATTGTTCATTAATCGATGTGTTCATGATGAATCTGAGAAAATTTTGTTGACAAATTCTTGAGATATTACATAAATTAAGAAAGATATTCTTTAGTGCCCATAAAGTTTAAACGCTCAGTGACTCTGTAATCAGTAATCATATTATTAAAAAAAATGCTTTGTTTCAGTAAAAAATATTATTATATTAATTGCAGATTAATCATTTACACTTTAATTTAAAACATAAATTCTACGAGAGGTAACAGAAAATTAGAGAGATACATATTACGTTATGACTGAAGGCCTTTATAATATTATGAGTGAATTATATGATTATCAAAATTTGAAGTTTTAAAATATTTTGATGGAGAAGCTATTAAAGTAGGAATTGCATAAAATATTTAATGGTACTACCGGAGTTTAACCCCTGCGTGGCACAATTTTTAAAAATCGCCAACAACGGTCTTGCGAAATGTTCAAAAGCAAAGGAGCAGATATCAATTATAGTGCATAATAAAGATTGTCAGCTTTGGCGCGTTATCGCAACTTGGCGAAGAAGGGGGTTAAACTCCGGTTCAACCTATTTAATTATTAAAATTTAAATGAACATTAAGATTGGCGAACCGGCTGGTCGCCAAAGGCGGCTAGTATTTAATAAAATATAAATGATATAAAACTAATTTGTTAAAATCCATTCTGAAACGGATTGAAAGCAATTTTGTTGTCTAGACTTTTATATCATACCATATTTCTTGTTTCCAAATTAATATGATTATAAAATCAAATTATTGCCCTTAAAATTTTATTGATATTTTCATATAATAATTGTTCATTATTCATATTTGATTGTAAAAAAGTGGTTTAAATGGGATTCCATTTTTCCCCGAAAAATAATGATGCCCCAAGAGAAGTTTCGTTTTTTTTTCTTTATTAATTTTTAATGGAATATGATTTATGATTTTAATTCAAATCCTACTCCTCTTTTTTATTGTTGTTGTTGTGAATTAAATAAAATCCAGAAAAAATAAATAAAAGTCATTCAATTTCGGATTGATCCGATATTTAATCTGCACAAGGAGATAGGCAAATGAAAAAAGGAAATTAATCTAAAATGAAAAATATGCTTTTAGCATAACGAAAAAAATGACTGTAGTCTTCATAACTGAATTTCTATCATCTTCAAATTTCAAAGATCTAAATGTAAAAGAATAAACTTTAAATAATTGGAAAATAACATTTCTTATAATATCTGTACTATGAATCAAGAACTCAGGATAAAATGGAAAAAGTGCAACTTAACAATAGAATCTGGTAATCCAAATTGATTTTTTTTATGATTTCACTAAGGTGGTAATTCTGGCAATCGTATTACTAATCAAGTTCACGCACTTCTAGAGAATATTTGGATGGTTGGCTCGTTTTTATTGTGCTTGGCGAGGCTTTTCTTGCCAAGAGTAACATATGATCCTCTGTTTATTAGAGCAGATAAAGCACCTAGATAGAATTGAACCTGACTTAGCACCTATATATCGAGATACGTTGCCTTTCTAGATGCCTTTCAGAAGCTTAGCTAAATGTGCATTTGGAGGAAAGAAGCTATATTCTTGTTTCTTTGATTCTTATTTATCTGCTATGGCTTTCTTTATTCAGTAGGTGATCTTAACTGGTTTGTGACCAGTAATGTGATCTTTACTGATTTTCTTTATGCATTGAATTTTTTCAAATGATCATAATTTTTCTATTTAATTCCTAAAATTGCGTTTATTTTTCATTTAAGACATTCTTCTTACAAATATGCTCTAATTCAAATGGTATTTTTTTCTGCTTTTGCTAAAACTTTTGAATTACTTCTTCATTTCAAGGAATTTTTTACATACAAAGTCATCTGACAGCGAATTGCAAATCTCCTAATTTTAAACTTCAGAATTAACTGTGAAATATATTAAGGAAAACAACTACACAATTATAAAGTTCTTAAACACATGATTTCATTGGTATACTCGAATGTAGAAATTATATGTCGAAAATTGAAAACAGTACTATAAACGAAATAAGCCTCTGTAAACGTAAAAAAAATAAAACCTGAATACTCATTAAATATATTCTAAAATGTTAAAAATTACAACTAGTATAGAATACAGCATTATCAAAGCCTCGAACTTTTATGATTATGTTTTGGCGTCCATACTGGTAAGAAAGAAAACTACTTTTTAAAACGCCAATAAAAGCATATTTAATTTTTTTTTTATTTTTACTGATTTTTTAATTTAAATATTTAATGCTATATTCAAAAAATTTGTCTTCATTAGTATATTGTATATGCTAATATTTAAATTTTGTTTCAAACAAAATTTGGACAATAGAATATAAATATATTGTACAAATACTGTGCCAAAAATTTCAAGTCAAAAATTGTGCATGAGAAATGGATCTGAAATTTTTTTTATTTTAACTATAAATTACTTATTTTTACTATTTTATACAATTTAAAGAAAGTCATTTATATAAACATTATATATCGAATGCTTTGATTTTACGAAATGCAAACAGACAGTATACTAACTGTATGTTTCACTCTTGTCATATTTCAAAATATAAACATTTGGTACATTAAATTCAATAACAAAAATAATTTATCGTTCCAAGTCATATTGCATAAAATCTATTGTTCAAAGAAAAGTTTCACCAAACTTTCACTTTCACAGCAAATTTTAAATATTACCCGAATTTTTAAGTAAAACTTTTCTGACAGGGAATCATTTATAACGTCGGATTAATTAATTGCTTTCAACATATTTAGGAACAGCTAACACAATTTGTTTATCTCGTTCAAGCAAGCTGAAGCATTTTCGAAAGTGTGTTTTTCCCTACGCTTGATATATTTCCCTCCCGTAAAGTAGGCAGGCGACAGTGGGGGGCTTAAATTCGATCTGTTCCGGGTTTTCTTTTTCGGCACTCAATTCATCATGTCCTCTTCTTATCCCAAGGGTCGGATTTGTTTCGTTCGATTCAAAAAATTGCAGTCTTCGCTTTTTCTTTTTACAGAAAAAGCAAGTTATAATGCAAAACTTCAAAAGTTACTCAGTTGTATCATAATATGCATAGGCATTCTTAACAAAAACAAGGTTTAGGTTGTAAAATAAAATGAAGGTCGTAGTATCCTTTCACAACTGATATTTAAAATATTTAACTAGTTAATTAAATATTTAATATTTAATTAGTTAAATATTTAAAATATTTAACTAATGTAATTGTTTTAAAATCTACGACTAAGGGTAAATCTTTAACTACCTAACAATATCTATTTACTAAAACGCAGTCATGTTTTCGTTCCGTTTCGGTTAATTGTTTTAAGTAATATCTCTGAAAATTTAAAGATGAAGTAAAATTCAGTTATATGAAATATATACTAAATTTTAAACATTCAACTCGTTGTGTTTTTGAATTCTAATACTCAAGTTCAATTATAATACTTTCAGAATTGAATTATAATACTTACTTGAATTATAATACTTTTGAATTATAATACAAGAGACTCGTCAAGATTTTTGGGTCAAATATTTTGAACGATTGCGAGGACTAAAAGTATTAAAACTGTGAACATCTTCTGGTTTTATCTTCATTGATAATTTAGTTTTAGTTTAGTTATATTAACGTCCCGTTTGAAGCAACACTAGGGCCATTTTGGGACGGACCTCGTAATTTTGAAACACGGTCAGATGACGAGGACGACACCTGAGCTGGCACCCTCCTCTTCACACCACACCACACCAGCGGGAGGACGTTTGGTCATGATGGATTTAACGTGCATCAGAACCCCTTTCACGACGGTTCTTCGGTGGAATCGGGTCTCTAACCTGAAACCCTCCGGTACCGAAGCCGAGACCTTGCCACCAGGCCACCTCGGCCCATCTTCATTAATAAAGGTAAAAATTCATTTAAAAAGGTATAAATTCCAGGTCATGTTTAAGATTTAAATTTGAGCGGTAAACAGAAAATGAAATACTAAAAGTAAAATAAAATCCTACTTATTTACTAAACATAATTGAATTAAACAACTCCAAACAAATATTTATTGTTTTTTGTTCTCGTTGATATAGAGTCTATTGCAAAAATAAAATCATTATGTAATTGAAAAACTCAAAATAAATAATCATAAAATCTAGCGATAATATATTCTTCTAATATCAAAGGAACAAACTTTTAGTAAAAACATATTTCTCGGTAGTTTTTGATGCATTCATTTTTATATAGTTTCATTTCGCATGACTTGTTATGTTAGTGATGATAGAATTTTGAAATCAATATTCCTCGTTCTTCTTCAAATATTAGAGTCATATTAGAGTAACTTCATGTAATAATAACATATTCTTGAAAATATTACAAATTAAATAATTCCAGAACTTATCAATTAATCAACTGATTTAGTTAAATTTTAATTTCGTACTAGTGGCGTCATCTGGTAGTAGGACTGAAGAATCTAATTTTAGATTTCCAAATATTTGTAATAATAAGTTTTGACCGAATTGCAACGAATGCGTTTTGATTGTCAATTGTAATTCATCAGTACATTGTTATTCATATGTTCGATTTTGTTAAATAACAAGTAAAATTTCATTAAATATTTTCGATGTTAATAGTTTAACAGCCAGAAAACTCAGTATTCTGGAGGAACAACAGATTAACCCTTTCACCATCCTCTCCTGTCGAGGAAAATTTCCGATTTTCGTCGCATTAGAACAAACAAAAATAAAAATTCAAACAAGTAAACATTACAACGCGTTTTAAACGTTTTAAAATGTAGAAGAACGCTTGAAGCGCGTTATGGCAGCCCTGTGGAAGTTTCACTTGAAAGCGCTAGAAGCGTTGCGGACGACGAAGAGGTTAATGGCAGATTTAATTTTATAACTTTGTGAGAAATTTTTTTCTTCACTTAACTTAATATTTAGGTAGAATTAAAATTTTTAAAGAAGCATTTTCCTCAATTTATAGTATTACTCAATCATTTAAATCCCTTAAAATTAAATAAAGTAATATATTTATCTGATATTCTTTTTTTTTTAAATATTAATTTGGGTCCTATTCTAATTTTAGTTTCAATTATTACTTTTTCAAAATTTTCTTTTAAAAAATCTCCCTTGTCTCTTTATTTCTCTTTGAATTCCTCTTACCGAATTCTTTCTTTAGAAGTTTTTCGTACTGATATCAGATCAGAAATTAATGTTTCCATTCGTTTTTTACCCTCACTCTTTCGGTTTATTCTCTGGAAATATCTGTCAGAAGTTTGTTATTTCCATTATTCAAATGTAGTGCAATTTGCAAAAAAAATATTTTTGCTGGTTTATTTTGTTTCATTGATATATTAATATCAAAGTTTCAGTCATAATTCAAGAGATAAAAACAATAAATTCAACAGAGACAAAGCAAGGCTTTTAAAAATGATACCTGAATTTACATATCTTGATAATTACAGAAGAAATACATCGACGAATATTTCGAAATATTACCATTTCTCTTGACAAGATCACATTCTTTCAAACTTAGTTCCGTAATGATTTCTTACTTCACTCGAGCAAAATAACAGTCTTGCTTCTATATCGGATAAATTTTAGAAACTTAGCAGAATATTTTAAGAGGATATTTGTTGCAAATAAGAATATTTATCCACTCGTATGAGAAAAGGTTTTTTTTTTTTCAGAATTCGAAATTTTGGATTATTATATATTGACATTTTAATATATATTTAAAAAATATATAAGTTTTCTGCATTTGAAAGCTTTAAATAAGCAATTGCAAATAAATAGACCTTTTAAAACATTTTTTTAATCTAGTTTTTATACTAAATATTTTATTCAGTTTTATGTATCAGAAAATTAATACATTGCCTTTTTCAAAAGGCAAGTCATATTCATTTTCTAAAATGAATTTAAATAAGCAAACGATTTTCGTATCGCTTATTTTTAGCTTTTTGTTTTTATTTTATTTTATTTTATTTTTTCTCATTGCTCAGAACGCAGCTGAAAAGAAATATTTACAGACAATTTAGAAATTAATAAGTAGCTGATTTTTGTTCTTTTTCGAGGTTTTTATTTACTTTACTAACAATCTGATTTGGTTTCTGCCACTCATCTTTCAGCTTTCAACTATGGTAGAAAATCACATGATTAAAGTTTTGATGAAACAAAGAAATCAATTTAAATTTCGTTTCCAAAATGTAATATATTGCTACAAATTTAGTAAAAAAAAATGTCAAAATTTAAATCGAAACTTCACAATTATTAAAGAAGCAATTTTTTTTAAACTTATAATGGTATAAAAATCATTTATGAAAATAATTTTTTGGAAATCATCTTGGGAAAATGTTCAGAATTTCGCTTTATTTTTAATTAAGTTTTATTTACAAAAAGATTTTCTTGAGGTATGCATTTATTTATTCCAATGTTCCACACACACACACAAAGAGAGAGAAAGAAAAAGGCATTCTTTATTAGAAATAATCTTTGCACATTCTTTCGTATTAAAACATAAGATTCTGAAAAGACGTTCTTTGAGTCTGTGAATGGTATTTTTAATATTTAAATTTAAAATGTGTACTTAGATGCTTTCCAAAATATACTTTGCGCAAATGTCCTTAATATCTTTACATATTTTTATATTCTGAAAAATGCATAAATATTGTATAAAACTTTCATTCTGTGAGACCCATTTTAGACCTTTTCTTCGAAATTTTTTAACACTATTATATTTTAAACAATAATTTTAAATTTTATATGAAACATCGCTATTACAAAACTAATACCTTATTGAAAGAAAAAAAACCTTTAAAGAACAAAGAATATTTAAAAGTTGTATTCTAGCTTAAGTATTTGATATTTCTACATTTTAAATTTTTTTTTCCACATAGCAAATGGAATGTAACTTGAAACTTGAACTTTTTTTCGAAATTTCCTTCTCGTTCCGAAATCTCCATTAAATAGGATAATAAACATGTTAGGTGAAAATTTAAATTTCTAAATTAGGTGGAAGATAAAATTCAATTATTTTCTTATTTCTATATAATATAACATTTTAAAATTTAGATCTATCTTACGTAATATATAATTAAAAAAGATGTGCTTAGGTGAAGTTAAAATGTTACGCTCCTGCATTTTTTTCATGAGAAAAGATTCAAAATAATAACTGTGTGTGTGTGTGTGTGTGTGTGTGTGTGTGTGTGTGTGTGTGTGTGTGTGTGTGTGTGTGTGTGTGTGTGTGTCGGATAATTATATAATTATATGAATTTTCTTCAAATAGGATACTATTTAAATCTTTAAATGAACATTTATTACTTTTATTCAAAATAATTTAAAAATTAGTATTGAAACAAAATTTGGCCACCATAATAAAATTCTCTCCAAAAATAAGTTATTTCCTCAGATATAACCATTTCTTGATTTTTCTATGAACTTTCTATTATCACAATTTCTTAAATGAAAAAGTTTTTATTACTGTAATTAACTATATTCAACATAATTTTTAAAAATTATATCAAATCAAAATTTGATCTATTATTTCATTAACTTCGTAATAAAAAGTAATTTCTTCCAAATATTGTGAGTTATTGAAAATGAGAAAGATATGAATGGCATTTTGCTACGGAAATGAGTCGCATATTTAATATCTTAACAAAAGGTGAACTATCCAAAAAGATATTTAAAGGATACTTATTCGCAGAATATCAAATTTACATTTTATAAAACAAATAAGGGCTTGTGTACACTACCATCATCGTTTTGTGTTTGTTTATTTAGTGCTGAAAGTGTTTGTTAAATAAATATATTATTTTAAAAAGTCATTTTGCAAAATATTCTTTAATTACTCGCGATAAATTTCAAAATACATTCTTTCCTGCTGTTTGCAATCTATAAAAAATTCATATCTTTCTTTAAACAAATATTTGAATATTTTTTTTTTTTTTTTGTAAGTATGCAGGGTTTTTTTATTTGTGTTTTTGAGATATTTTTAGTCTAAATTGGAGGAAATTAGCAATATATTTTTCAGAAATATTTCAAACTTTAAAAATGATTTTTATATAACATTAATATTTACGTCTTTTTTTTTTCGTAACTTACTGTAAAAAAAATGTTTTATATTTATAACATTATTTTTTTTTAAATTTTTCAAGTGATATTTGCATATGGGAAATTAGAAGTAAAGAAAATTGTATGTCATTAACAAAAATTTAACTTATATTCGAGGAATACACCAACCTTCCAAATAAAAAATTATATTCATTAGCAATTAATATCATTTGCCATGAAATCCTCGGTAAATTTCCCAAATGTTATGCATTGTTTCTTGGAGAATTTCTGGCATAAATGGATAACTGATTGGTTGGTTGGAGTTGGATTTTAATGGTGCAAAAGCCAGACATGGCTATACTGCGCCAAACGTATGGGGTATAAAATGGATAACTGAAACAGATTTTGGAAGAAAAATGTATATTGTACGCGCCATTAAATTTCCCAAATTTAATAAAGGAAGCGAATATACAAAACATAAGAATAGTCGAAGTTTTTGTATTCCGTTTCTGAAAAAAAACAAGAGGTACTCTTACAAGCTATGCAGATCAAGTTTATAAAATAAATATTAAAATATAGATTTAGAAAAGAACATAAAATAATTGAGGAGACTGGCTGTTTCCCTCTGAATTAAAAGTTCACTGTGACCGTTTATTTAATACGATTGCTCAGAAGCCTCATTTTGTTCTTATCTGCAACTCCAAATAACTATTATTTCGAATTGTTGCTACTTTTTTTTTGCTTGGAAAAAGGGTGGATAATATAATATACATAGTGAGCTTACCCGTGTCCTCAGCAAAATAACGGAATCGTATTAAAAAGAAAAAATATCAGTGTCTTGCCAAGCATAGCAATATACAATAAACATATGGAAATAGCTCAGCTTTTATTCTAAAAGGACTCTAAAAAGGGGCTAAAGAAGAAATCCAGATCAAACATCTGGATTTCTTCTTTAGCCCTTTGTACCCATCAGAATGATATTTATGTCCTCTTTTAAATGATATTTATGCCTGTTTCATTATATTATGGAACTTATGCAGATTAAAACCCCAGTATTAGTTATGATTACTAGTAATTTAATTTAAATGTGATTACTTGTTCATTTGTTGTCATTTATTGTTTTTGTAGTCATTTTATCCTATAAAAAACCAATACTTTGAGGCTTGTAAGAAAACTCTAATAAAAACCATTTTAAGAAAATTAGTTGTAATTAGCTGCTATTACAATTGTATCAAATTAAAATATATTTCAACAATTCAAAGAGGAAGATCTATAAACGTCTTATTGGAACTGATTATCTTTATGTGTAATTCTATTAATTTATTTAAAGATATTAAAAATTACTTCAGAGCTTTCTGTTGTTGAACTCCAAGAATAGAATTCATTTTAAGCGTCTTCTAAAGGCGGAAAAAAGAGAGAAACATCTGCATTTGCTTTCTTTTATCCTTCAGTATCCCCTCCCCCAATTGGCACCTCCCCCTTGGGAGCAAGATATGGGAAATTTCCTCCATGATGACTGGCTCTCAGCACTCTGATGGGTCCAAAAATATTTTGGTGATGATTATTTTCTGCTATGATGGGACGCGTCTCCTCTAGGTGGGGTTGTGCCGTCACCGGTGTTGGCCATTAGGATTCAATCATAGTGTTTGCTTATGTTAATGGGGTCATTCGATCATTCAGATTTATCCGTATGCCTCAGATTGGGCCGGAGAAATCGATTGTAATTACCTTATCAGTATAAAAAATGAAAAAATATATATTCTTAAGCTAAATAGTGTAAAAGGGTAATGAAAAATTTTTATGCCAAGGATATAGTTTCTCATTGATATTCCAAGTTAATCCTTAATTAGTAAGAAAATATTTGTTTTGGGCCAAGATGGGTATAGTTTAGTTTTAGTTATATTAACGTCCCGTTTTAAAGCAACACTAGGGCTATTTTGGGACGGACCTCGTAATTTTGAACCTAGGTCAGTTGACGAGGACGATACCTGAGCTGGCACCCCCCCCCCTCTCCACACCACATCAGCGGGAGGACGTTTGACCCAGACGGTTTAACGTGCACCAGAGCCGTTTACAAGACAGTTCTTCGGTGGAATCGGATCTCAAACCTGCAACCCTCCGGTTCCGAAGCCGAGACTTTACCACCAGGCCACCGCGCCTTGGGCCAATATGGGATTTGAAACAAAATAAATTAGGAATATTAATGTATATTGAATTATATTTTAGTGTATTATAATGTTATATTCTTATTTTTCAGAATTCATAAATAGAGACATTTGGAAAATTACTAGAACTATATTATAAACTTTAAATTATTTAAATAGTAATTAAATAATTTGCTACAGGGATTTTCATTTAAAAAATTATATTTTTAAATTGCTTACGCATGTTCATATAATTTATTTTGTTAACTCAATAAATTCAATCTTTCAATTCATCACACTTGGAAATACAAATCTAATAAATCATAAAATTCTTATAAATATCCGTAATATATTCCCTTATTTATTTATCAATTTTTTAAATAGTAAATAAATAACTCTTTATAATGATTAATGTAAGAAGATAATTGTTTTTGTCCTGTTTATATTATGGAATTTATACTATGAGCATCCTATAATTGTTTAATTTGTAACAACTATCGTACCGCTGTTCAGTTCAGTTATATTAACGTTCTATTTTAAAACAACACTAGGGCTATTTGGGGACAGATCTCATAATTTTGAACCGCGTGCAGATAACGAGGACGACACTTAAGCTGGCATTCCCCATACCAAATTCAGCGAAAGGACGGGGGTTCTTCGGTGGAATCGGGTCGCGAACCTGAAATCCTCCGGTTCTGAAACCGAGATCTTAACTGTAATATCGCAAATTTTAAAATGAGCATGATCGCATTCTTCATAACACACATGAAATATCCGAAAATGAGTTTTTAAGTTAAGAGAAAAAAATTACTTTAAGAGCCGAAAGAAGAAAAGATTTTCTGCTAATACTAAAATAAAATATAAACCTTAAAGAGGGAGTTTAATGATAGTGACATGAAATATATTTCATCACTCTTTATCAAAAATTCAATAAAAGCCGTATGAAAAAATTGTAAGTGTCCCAGATGAAAAAAAACCCTCGAAACCACTGTTATTATATAATATTTATTAACACTAGACCCATGTTAGACATTATCTCTTACAATTAGAAAAGTGAATGGATCTATTGTTAAGGATTCCGTGAAAATTTATGGATCAAAAATTTTTCTCCCGTTAAAATAACAATATTATAGAACCTCAAGACTATATTATATATATATATATATATATATATATTTGCAACAGAAAAAGTCTCTTAAAGAGAATTCTTAAACTAGAGCTTTTATCTCTATTTGTGAAAAATTATTATATCAGTTTACCTCAACTTTAAAAGCTACAAAAAAGTAGCATTTGAAAAGAAAAGGCACTATTATAATAACATTTCCCTATTTAAAGCAGATGAACACAATCTTGGAAAATATTCCTTTGTTAATGTGATCTCCTGTAAAAAATATTAAGGACTTTTCTTAACTATACCCAAACAATTGTTTGAAGCCCTTTGAATAATAATTTAGCTTAACTATTTCTTTGAATATGTTAGGAAGTTTAAATTAAGTTTAAAGTTTATAGCTTTCATATAAGTACAAGTAAGAAGCTATAAACGCCTTGCGAGTTAAAAAGTCAAAGCATTTTAATCATAATTCTAAAGATTAATATTTTCATATTTTAAAAAGACAAATAAAAATGTTCTAGTAATTCACATTACCATACTAAATTATCTTATTTTTCAAGAAATTAAACAATTGTTTAAAGTCTTACTCTCTTTTTTGAATGGAAAATAATCCATGAATTAATTTACGACTTTGGTCTTTAAATTCGATTTAATATTTTGCTTTGTTTTTTATAAAGCTTTCAGGATCAAACGGTATTTATCAGTTTTATAAGATGAAGTAAAATAATATTCGCTGAATCGATCAAGGAAAGAGGACTCAAGACAGAAGAAAACTCCAACTGTACAAAATAGGATAATATTGTAAGGACACCAAAATAGTTGGGACATTGGGTAGTGTCTATTTCTCTGCCTTTTGTCTCTTACGTTTATTTTTATTTTGCCAGACATACAATCTTAATATAAATAAAAAAAAGAAGAATATAGAAATTGATACCTGCTATCTCAAATTATTATGTAAGAACATTATTACTTTTTAAGTCATTGTTTATCTTAATTTAAGTCATTAATCATTTTAAACGGGATTGAAATAATTGCGTAACTCTCAGAGTACGCATTCTTCCATATTTAGAAAACGATTTTTTCCCCCATCTCAAAAGCTAAAAAATTTTATCTCAAGGCCAGAATTTTTTTTCTCCGAAAATACGGTTTAAACTGGTTTGGAAAGATCACGTGATTATTCTATTGTGCAATCATCAACTTTAAGAAAAAAAAATTTTTTTTTATCATGTCAAAATCGTTCAAGCTTCAAACTTCTGATGACAAGAGAATCGGGTACATGGCAAACATCTACACCAAGTCGTAACTTTTTGTTATCGATTAGTCGTCAAATGTGACAACCTTCTTTATAATTTATTTTAGTAACAGTAAAAGCCAAAAATTGCTGACTCAAAAACAATAAATCGCCAATTTTCTGCATTTTGTGGCTTAAAGCAAAACATGTTCTCACATGATAAAAGTGTGTGTGTGTGTGTGTGTGTGTGTGTGTGTGTGTGTGTGTGTGTGTGTGTGTGTGTGTGTGTGTGTGTGTGTGTGGTGTGTGTGTGTGTGTGTGTGTGTGTGTGTGTGTGTGTGTGTGTGTGTGTGCTGCATAAAGTTATGGCATATAATACGTTTATCCTCAGTCAAGCAATTTATTTCTTCTAGAGAAACAATAACTTTGTATTTAAAAACCTTTCTACGCAAGTCATAGAATGATAGTAAAATGATTGAATAGAATTATTAGTAAAATGATTAACCTTATTTAATAACAAACAATAATTCACACATTTCATTACTAAAAAATCGGTCATGTAATATTCATTAAAGTGAAAATAAAGAATAACAAAATAAGTAATACACGAACTTTATATTATGCATTCAGACATTTTAACCCATATATTTAGAATAAAAAACGACAGCTGAAAACAATTCAGTAATCACAGAGCATCCATTTTTCTATTTCTTCAATACGTTTATCACCTCTTTGTCTGCTTTTGAAAAATCGAACCCAATCGAAACTCAATCCTGTGACAAATACATCAGAAAATAATAAGAAATCGTACAAGTTCACTTGTAAAATGTAGTAACCAGACTGGTAAATCTTGGCTGACCACCTGCCATCCCATTTTGAAAGGATTTCCTCTATTTGCCCCCCTTCCAATCAATCTACTGAAGAAACTTGAAAAGAATTCAATTGCGAATTGTGAAAAGGTATATAAATATAAAACTGAGAGCTTTAAGTAAGAAAAAAAATCCCGACCACTGTCCGTTAAAGAACTGCGCAGTGCCTTTACAGATTGGCCAGTAATCTATTGGCGCAAGAGAACACCCAGGGATATTTCTTCTTGTCTTCTTTATTGCTGTTGCTATTCACTGTATGCGCAATCTAACGAGAAGCCAAGTTGTCATGACAATGGTGGGGAAAAAAAGAATTTTCTTTTTTGATTGACAGTTTTAAGAAGAAAGACAACTCTCATGAAGTATATTTATTACGATATATTTATTACAAAAGACCCAAATCTCACAGCCAAATTAGTCAAGATACTCCTTAGTTATAACGAAACAATTCATTTTAATGATCTTTTAAGGTGATATTTTGTCCTAAAATTTACACCAAATATTTTTCTTGCGAAACGGTTAGGATTAACTATAATATTTAGATGCAATAATTATTTTTTGTCTTACTAGTCTTTTATAATGCATACTGCTTAGTTTATTTCTAAAAAGGAGTATAATAATGTATTTGAATAGATTTCTCTACTTTCTACGTGTTCTGGTTGTTTGGATGTTGGTTAAGATGTTGGGATAATTACTTTCTTTATTAAATCAGTTCATAATATAATTTCAATTGCCATATTTTTAGAATAAAAATTCCAATATTTATTTTTAGAAGGTACATAAATATACATAATTTAATCTTGTTTTATGAAATCGATTTACCATGCACGGTTAATGCAAAACAAAGAAGCAAATCAAAATTGAAATGATAGATGAATTTTTTATTAAATTAAAGTGACTAATAATTTAAGAATACTGACTCGTTAATGAAATGTCAAATAATTTGATTTAGAAATTTGTATGTTTTAATAATCGTGTTGTTTTTAATCTCAGTGAAAATGAATGCTATAACATTCACCTCACAAGTGAGAGATTTAAAGATACCGCAAATGGTGTAATAAATACGATTCATTAGAAATTACGAATTCTAAATTCCCTTTTCAATCTCCCATAAATTAGAAATTTACTTTTTTTATGTATATGAATTAAATTAATCAACTGGAATTTCTGTGGGCATATTACTCGCTATTTGAGCTATAAATTAAAAAACTTATTTTTTTTATTATTATTTATAAAAGTACAGATGTACTCCAGGTTTTTTTATTTTAGTGCAAAGTTATCGCGTAAGGAAATCAAGTGTAAAAGTTTTATGGGTTTTTTATACAAATGTCAACATGTATCTATAGCCTGATATTTAAATAATGTAGCTCTTACTTGCAAAAATTAAAATATTTTAAAGTACAATATTTACTCGCAATACCTTAGAAGCATTCAAAACTCACCACTTCACTAGAAACCACGGCAGTGTAGTTGTCAGTATGCGCTTTAAAAATCGTCTGAATTCTTACTTTACGAAATCGTCTGCATTCTCACTTTAAAAGTCAGCTGTAATGGAATACTTCGCAGTTCTTAATTCTTTTGGTGCTCTAATGGTCGGTTCCCTTGATAATTTGTTATGTCGGCAATTGTGCAAGAATGGATGTCGGGTAAATGGGATGGAAGACAGTATTTCGAACTTGAAGAATGGATGAAGGGTGAATGGAATATATATATTTAAGAGTTGATGAAGTTGGGAAAGGATACTTGTTTGAAATTTTGTATGGAGAATGGTTTGATTGCTTCTAAATGTGTATGCCCGGTGTGTGGTTAGAATATGAAATTGATTGATTTGGATGACAGAATCGACGGAAAGATCTGGTGTTGCAGAAAGAAAGAATTGAATCCGCATCATATCCTCGTTCTTTCTTTTCTATTGATTATGTACTGTTTCTGTTATTTACATGGTCCTTGTGTTCAATGTGCTAGCGAAGCTACTAGGTTCCCGCTGCTAGCACGACCGCAGGATGTTTTTTTAAGTTAAAAAAATTCTACCCGGTTCCTTCTACAAATGCCGAAGGCACCGGGCAGTCTGAAAAAAAAAACAATACTTATCAGTAAAAAATCATAATTATATAGCTGGAAGTGGTAACCGTAACTGTTCCGCAGCAGTGTTTGGTTACTTTTTTCTGCCATCTTTATTGGCGACTTGGAATCCTTAGCGCAGCAAAGGGAACACTAAAATACACTTTTACCCCGTTTGTTATTTCACTTCTCCTGTGTCTTAAATTTAAATGTCTTTATCTTTCGGCAGATAGGCAAGATTCATTCTGTCTTTGTAATTCAACTACAGTGAGATTTAAAGACAGACTGTTAATTCGCTCAGCAGAACTCTCCTTTAAAGAAAGTGTGGACATTCTTTCTCTGATATTCGCTAACCTAACATTTCTTTCCTCTTCATTTTTACTATCGCGCAACAAAGGAAACGTTTTTGCATTTAATGTTTTGCATTAAAATCAGACGTAAGCAAAGAAATGTACCGCATATGAATACCACAGCTCTTGCTATTTGCACATGCGAAGTTTGAGATTTCCACTCACGCGCGGATAAGTGCAAAGCACAGGTACTGCTGCTTTATGCATGAGCGAATCGTAGTAGGAAAATAATTAAAATCTCAATTATAAAACACCTTTTTTTATTTCGATATGACTTTGATATACTAAAACCTTCCCCAATAAATGTCCTACAAAATGGAACGAATATCTCCAAAATTAGTTAAGTATTTCTCGAGTTTTTCGGGTTTGAACATACAGACGCTTTCAGGAGACTTCATTTTATACAATGTATAGATTATATACGTATACAGATAATTTTCATAAATATACATTTATGAAACAATTTCATCTAAAAATTATTAAAAGAGTCCTTATAAATGAAAAAAAAACTATCTAAACATCTTTTACAAGTTCAATGATATTTATAATTCTCCTTTAAATATGATTTAGTTGATTTAGCTCTATTACACAAATAATGCAATTTTCGGTAAAATCGTAGTTTAGTGTGCCCCTTGCTACGCCAAGGATGCCAAGTCGCTAATAAAGATGGCGGACGAAATAAACAATTCTGCAAAACAGTTAGGGGAACCACTTTCTACATTAAAATTATAATCTTTACTGATAAATTTTGTTTTATCTAAGAAAACACTTTTTTTTTTTTTTTTTACCTTTGAGGTCACTATCACAATTTTTACAATTTTGAAATAAAGAACTTCTGCAACCCGGCTGCGCAGGTTTGTTGTGTTGACAAAAGTTGACAAAAAAATTTAGTGCAAGCGATGCCTTCGGCTTCTGAAGAAGGCATCAGGCAGAATTTTTTAACTTAAAAAAAAACATCCTATGGCTTCGCTAGCAGCGGGAGCGGGAACCTAGTAGCTTCGCTAGCACATTGAACATAAGGACTGTGTGGATAAAAGGAACAGTTCATAATCAATCAAGAAAGAACGGAAGAAGAAGCACTCAAACCATTCTCTAAACAAAATTTCAAACAAACATCCTTTTCCCAATTTCATCAACTCATATTATATTACACTCACCCCTTATCCGTTCTGTAGGTTCAAAATATTCCCTGCCATCCGATTTACCAAACATCCGTTCTTGAACAATGAGCGACCTAACGAATTATGAAGGAAACCGTCAAATCGGAAAAAAAATTGCGAAAAGTGCAAGGAATTCCACTGCAGAAGCTTTTCAAATTAATGATTCAGACTATTTCAAAAACACGTACCGACCGGTAAGTACTGAAAAAGAATAAATATTTTCTGTCTGATTCACATTAAAAATAACATGACAGTGTCTTATTAGCAATGAAAAAAACTTTTAATCATAATTCAGTACTAAATTAAAATCTTTAATTGATGTTTTTTATGATTTTTAATTTAACATTTTTTTATACTATAGTTGTACATGTACAACTCAACCAATGTAAAAAGTACTAAAAAAAACAGCATTAGGCTGTCACAATATCGTTTAGTTGGATTACCATATTGGCGACAAACTCGGGAGCACACTAAAATACAATTCAAACCAGTTTTCAATAAAGAATTATTTTTATTTATTTTCTTAATTAAAATAAAATTTAAATGATGAAATTATCAATGAATTAGATTTAACTTCAAATTTGAAACGAATGCAATATATTTATGAAGCTTAATTTAAGAAAATTAAGGATATATATATATTAATTATTATTATATAGATAATAATTAATATATAAATAGCATTAATAACCAATTAATTATCATTAATAATAATATCAATAATTAATATATAAATATAGAGTATATAAACTATATAATAATATAATTATTATTATGTTATTATATAGTTTATATACTCTATTTACAGCAAAAATATATTCTTTACATCATTTGTGCACAATCATTTTATCATCATTAGCCCCCTTTTATTAAAATTATCAGTAATATTTATTTGGACTATGCATGTTAAATTTTGTCTTATATTGCTTCACGAAATGAATTTCTTATTTAATTTTTATTCTACATTTAATATTTCAGATCGGAATAATCATCACATACGGCTTCAGCAGATAGTCTTAGTCTTGAACGAGAAACTTCAGTTGGCCTTCATATCCAAAAAGTAGTTTGTCTGAGATAACAAATCTGTTTCTGATAACAAATGAGTATTATAGATGTCCAATCGATTAGGAACTCGCAGTTTTCTCAAGTAATTCTTGTCTCTAAGTTAAAGACTCGAATTTTTCGGAGAAACAATTTGAAGTTAAGATCTAAACGCAGAAAAAAATGATTTTGCGTATTTTTAACACCTTTCTTTTGCGATATTTGCAAAAGAATAGAATATAAATTTGGATATTTAATCCTCTGACTGCGGAAGTTTTAAAATCACTATTTAGATATGATGTTTTCAAATAAGTTCAAGTATTTTTCGGACAAAGTGAACTGATACTGTATGTTATACGATAATAATATGATGTAATAAAAATCTGTAATCGTAGAAGTGAACACATTAAGCTGCGAAAAAAGCGGGATGCAAAAGAAAATGGATTGATTGTCAACCCACGGAAATCACGGAATAAGCAAGTGGATGGTTAACCTTTCTTTTTACATGAGAGTCCATAATTGTTCCACAGCCATAGTATCACGTCTCTGTGTTCTTTCTCTTTTGACGATTAAGATTTCCTTACCCTTTAAATAGAAGAATAAATAACTGCTTAAACTAAATATTCATCTTTTAATATGAATTTTGTTTACCTAGACTCTGTAATTAGAGGTTTCTTAATTTTACCAACAATGAACTAATAATCGTTCATTCTGAAGTAAGTTTCCATATTCTGTCAGTTAGTAATATTAAGCTGAAAACACACCGTAATACTGGACATCTAGAAGCATACTTCTTTTATTTGATAATTCTTATCTACTATTTCTTACTGTACATTCCAATAGTGCTTCATTAAAATCAAATTTGCCACTGTTGATGATTTGTCAATCAAATCCTTAACCAGACTTGAGAGGCAAGCCTTTGAAGTAGCTTCAAAATTTGTTTTCATGATATCCTATACAATTTTACCATCTTCAATATCAACAATAAGTTTTGATATTTTCATTCATTTCCCATATAAGTTTTTATTTAAGATCTTTGTTTTCTTATGCCAATGGTCTTTGTCGGATACTTCATCAAAACATGGTTTGACATTTCCAACAGTCGTTTTGTCTTAAAAGGAATTGTATGACGACGTTTCAGCTCACATAGTTAAAGTCTTCAAGTTTAAAAAGAACAAATAACGTTATTTCAAAAGATACTACCGCACTGTTTTTCGCATAGTGTTGTCGTTCTGGGCTCATCAATTTTTACTTTCTTGTATACTTAATACAGAGAAAGTACGTCGGCGTCCTGGCATAGGAGTAACACGTCTTCCCCGTGATCTCTGTGTTCCGGTTCGGGCATGATTGTTGTTCTATCTGTGAGGTGTGTGAATGTGCCCCCCTTGTAAAAAGGGGTTGTGGAAGCGAATTTGATGAATGAAGTAGCTAAGTCGTACTCTTGGCCGTTGTTGGCGCTACTGAAAAAATAAGAGACGCTCACTCATCCTAAATCGCTGACAAATAACTATCAGCGGGCTTGAAAAGTGCCATATGTCACAACAACAGAGAAAGTACGGTTAATCGTCAAAAAATTCGAACTCGAGACTTAAAAGACTCTCCACGTTTTAGATCTCCCTGAGTTCGAAAAACATATTTTTGGAAAATGTCCATCTGATTGATTGTCTTTCTGTGACAAAAAAGCAATTGGAGCTGGATGGTTGAAATTTTGTATGCGGTCTTTTCATCAAATTTGTATCAAATTTTGAATAGCGGGTGTCTGTTTGTTCGTCTGTTCGAATATAAGTTAATGTGGTAATTACAAAACGAAGAAACATAGATAAAATTCAATAAACAGATTTAACATATATAGTGAAGACTCTCGAAATTTGAGCCAAATCTGAATACGGGTTGATTGTCTGTCGGTCTGTACTTTCAGAAACATGTAAACGCGATAATTCAAAAACACCATGACATAAATACATTAAATTTGGTATGGGATTTTACGACTACGGGTGCACTTTTCTGCCAAATTTTTGTTTTAAACGATTGGAAAAACGTTTCTAAAACACAAATTTGATATTTAAATACTATTAACCGCACGCCAAGGAGTAATAACTTGCCAAGGAAGACACGATAATTTCAGTAAAAATGCCAAATTCACTCTAAAAATTAGTATTTCGTAACCATTGTATGCCAATACAATGCAAGGCGTTCTCTAGCATGGCAAGTGTATTAGAGAGTATACGAGAAAGTTTTGAAGAGACCACTCCCACTGGGTTTTTGATGGAATAGCAAAATTGTGCAGTGTAGCACCAGAATTGTAATGCATCGCTGGATGGGATGGCAGATCTCTGCCTTAAGCGAACGTTCTGGCAACCCTGACACCGGAAACAGAGTATTTCCGGAGTTTTTCTTAAGTCTGTGTGCGGTTCCCTTGCTTGCATGCGTTTAACCCATGTTTACTTAAAGAATGTTTTATAGAATTGGTTAATTAAAATTTCTTTTAAATTAATACTTGACTAATACAGTAGTATACATTGAAAAATAAAAGGTCACATAAAAATTAACCTTATCGTTCTTATAATTTATCTTTTTTAACAGAAAATGAATCCAACACTTAATACAATTTCAACTGCCTGGCATTAATCCATGGAATACTATAAATCAAGCTAACAAACACTTTATTTATTATCTCGTTTTGGAGGTATCGTCTTCATATACACTTGAATACAGAAATAATAAATGGTCTCTGTTCAACAGATTTGATCTAAAATTTAATAACTGTAAAAAATCTGATCATATATTTATAAACCAAATTTCATCCACGAATCTCTTTGCATTTTAAAATTATCGTGTTCATATGCATATGGATCAAACACATAGACTTCCCGTCGACAAGCTTTGTAGAAATTTCGAAAGAAATATAAATAGTTCGTATTAAAACTAGGACCATTTTTATCGTGTTCCTGGACAGAGAGACCTACTTCCGAAAATGTATTTTTTTAGAATCAGGAAGTTGTTGTAAGTAAATAATCATCCAAATCTCGATGTCGAATATTTTGCCAATAACAATAGTTTTGCATCTTCTGAATTCGAAAAAGTAAAAAAAAAAAGAAAAAAATGTATGCATATACATAATAAACAATTTTCGATTTAGTATATTTTCAAACATCGACTATTTTTCATCAAAAAGGCTAAATGCAAAAAAAATTGTTTTCAATTAATTTATATATTCTAAAATATTTCAATGAAATCATTTTAATTCGAGTATGCAATAAATAATCATTTCAATAACAGAATTTATTTACATCAAAGCAAATATCTGTTGGATTCCTTTTCAAAAACATTTATTGGCTCTTTCATAACAACTTTGTTTAACTCCAGCAGCATCTTATTATATTTTTAATAATTTTAAAACATTCATTGTTTATTAATTTGCATTTTAAAATTGTTTGAAAAAGCAATTTTTTAGATGCTTTGAGAATCTAATATGAAATAAATAATATGATTTTTAGGAATCATTTCCATTTGAGTTTGAAAATTGAATTTTACGTTTGAAATGTGATTAGTAAATATAAATTTGAAACACATATTCAATAAATATCAAAATTTCTTAGTGAAATGTAATAACATTTTCCATTCTTTTTTTCCCTTGAATACCTAAAGTTTTTCTATACCATTTAATTAGAGAATGAATTTTCCGAAAAGCCTATAAAAACATCTTTTTATGCGTATGAACTTTAATGTGATTTCCATCAAATTTATATTAAGAGGTTAAAAAACATCGCTTACATTTTCATCACGACTTCTTTGTGATAATTAAGTAGAATGGAATTCAAGTGAAGTTCAAAATTAATTTTTTTTTCACGGCTCAGAAAATGAATATTTTACGCAAATCTTATGAATAAATTGGTTTTATTTTTCTTTAAAAATAGCGAATCAATAAAAGTTTTCTTTTTTTCCTTAGTATAAAGTTTTTAAATCGTTAGTGAAATATATCGTTCGGAACAAATATTTTTAATTCAATTGCTTCTGGAAAACTTAAGAAAAAATGTAGTTATTGTTTTTTATTTTACTTTTAAAAGAATGAATATTAAGAATGAAAATTAATTTCGCATTTAATAATTTGTTGAGTATTCTTTCAATTAAAGGAGATTTCAAGGGTTTAGTATATAATCAAACACCAAATACAGTGGTGGCCAAAATTGTGAACACTTTTGAAAATCTTTAGGTTTTCTAACTTGGTTTGCTTATAGAAAATGTTACGTGTCACAAAATGCAAACTCTTGCATATCATTTTAAAGAAAATTTAATGCTAATTTCAATACAAAAAGTAAACTTCAAATATTTACAACACAAAAAGAAGTTATACTTACTTTAATCTGAAAAACAAACACAATGATGAAGTGGATTTTAATTTCTAACTTTCCTTACCAATCACTGTTTTTGTTCTGGGAAACAATCAAAAGTTAATAATTGCCATCAAAAGCTGACATCATGTTTAGAATTGAATCGAGTCCTATCGTGCCTTGTTCTGTAAAAGGAAGACAGTTTTTTATGTAATCAAATTACAAGTAAAAACTTCTGTTAAACTTTTTTAATATTTAGTAGGAATTTTTGTAAATATTTCTAATATTTAGTTCAATGACATGAAATAAAATAATAGATTGCACACCTTGAAAGAGAATTAAGATTATTGTATTACAAGAATGTGGTCTTTCCTATGCCGAAATTTCAATTTCAGGCGGATGGTTCAGCGACTACATCTGGAGTCCGAAAGTTTTGTTTACATTATCAGGAGAAAATTTCAATAAAACAAAGCAGGAAAAGGCCAAAAAAAGATTCATCACATCTGTTGATGGCAGAAGAATAAAAAAATTATATCTCCAAGATAGAAGAATATCATTAGCGGCCATCAGAATTCAATTGAATGATGTCCAGTTCTATTTGTCAGTTCAAGAACAATCAGAAGATTAGATGTAGTATTAAGAGGTAGAATTCCTCGAAAAAAGTCTATCTCAATTTACAGCAATGCATAAAACGATTACAGAAGGCAAAGGAACACATTAATTGGACAAATGATCAGTGGTCACAAGTTATATGGAGTGATGAAACAAAGATATTGTTATTCGCTAATGATGAGCGAAAATATGCAAGACGTAGAATAGGTAAAGAGCTACATCCTGACTACATTCAGGCAACTATGAAGTTCTCATTTAGTGTTATGATTTGATAATGCATGTCAGCAGACGGTATCAGTAGACTTCATGTTATCGACCGGACACTAAATGCAAGAAAATACATTGAGAACATTCTAGAGTTTATACCTTCCACCAGTGATCTCTTTCCAAACAACATCATTTATTCTCCAGCAGGATTCAGCTTCTCGCCACACAACAAAAATATCTAAAGAGTGGTTTGATAAAAAGAGCATTGAATTGTTATCATGGCCAAGAAACAGTAATGACCTCAATCCTATTGAAAATTTATAGCACCGTCTGAAAACTCTTGTGTGAATGAGGCATCCATTAAATAAAAGAGAACTAATTGTTTCCTAACATCATGTAATAACGAAGGAAGAACTTAAAACCCTTTTCAGCTCAATAAAAAATAGATGTGAAGCTGTAATAAGAAAAATAAAGGCTACTCTACTAAGTACTGATGACTCACTGCAGTCGTCAACATCTAATGTATCTCAATAATTATTGCCGCTCTACTTTTTTGTATTACAAATATTTAAACTTTGCTTTTTGTATTGAAATCAGCATTAAATGTTCTTTAAAATGATATGTAAGAGTTTGCATTTTGTGAAACGTAACATTTTCTATAAACATGCAAATTTAGAAAGCATAAACATTTTCAAAAGTGTCCACAATTTTGGCCACTATTGTATTTTTCAGTCCAAATGTGGATTTGTTAACTTGAAGATTTCTTTTTGCTTACATATTTCTCATCTTATTTCAATATTTAATTATATTCATTTTTCACTACTTGAAAAAAGGATTTATCTGTCATCTGATGTTAAATCATTTATATATTAAAATAGTTGTTCATTTTGAATAAAGAAAATTCCATAGTTCCTTAAATATTTGTTTAAAAGAAACATTCTATCCCACAACTAAACTGTATTGAGCATGACTTTCATGACATTTTGTAAAACTAAAATTTGCTTTATATGTTTCTAAGAGTATTTCAAAAATATCCGCTCTTAATTTGTATAATTTTCTTGATTATATTTATAAAAGATTTTATTTCATAGAAAAAAATATATTCAACATTTCTTAGTAAGACAGAAGAGAGATTTAAACTAGAAAATTTACAAATAATAAAAAGCATTTGGATATGTAATAAAATGAGATATTTAAACAAATATTAATGGAGCAATATCACTGTCAGTAATTGAATTATTATTCATTTATTTTGTAGGTTAGATAACCATGACAAGTAAAAAGTATTTATATTCTTATGAAAAATCTTTATACTTTCTATTAATTTTCAAAATGAAAATAAAATAAGTCACTATTAAAATTAATCGTTAAATCATCGAAGTACATTTAATTATATTCAATATTTTATTTCCATTTTGTAACTATTTGTCTGTTAAAATGTTTAGTTTTTATTACCGTTATTTGAGAAATAATAATATAATTATCAAAAATTTGAAATAATAAAGTAAACCAATAAGATTTCAAATTATAAAGTAAACCAATGTACCTGTCACCCAGACCCAACCAATTACTGCAATTTTTTTTTTCATAATAAAGCTCATTCGTTCGTAACGCTTTAGAGAAATCTGAAAAACAGTATATCTCTGCTCATTGTCTAATGAGAAAACATTCGATACAGTTTTTCATCTGAAATTCTGAGCCTATTTCGATAGTTTTTATTTCTTATGAAAGCTCATGATATTTAAATTTGTCATCAATCACTGTCTACCCATCCATTTCTCCATTTCAAAACAAATTGTAAAATAAAACTTCCTCATCCTCAATAAATGGACAGATTTCGCCAATTTTCTTCGTCAAGTTGATAATCTCGTCACTTTAAAATATAGCTAATCAAGAACAAGGCTTTATCATTACTGTGCAATTATAATTTTAAATACTACAATTTTCATCTACTTAATCACTGTAATTTTACTTTTGTTATATATTTTTGATAATATGCAGTAATTTAAAGTTGATTATCATGGTTAAATTCATCTTATTAGTAAAACTATCGGCGACCATTTTTTACAATAATTATAATCATATTGACTAAATGTGAAGAAATATCTTATTAAAATAAAAGAATGTGCAATTTTAAGTTTTAGTTACACATAAATAATAAAGTATTTTGATTATTTACCTATGCTTGCAAAGTAGCGAAATTAATAGGCGACAAAAATTGTCAAAATTGGTCCAATTGTTGAATGTAGAGGCTTTGCCTAATATTATTCTGTAATACCTCACGAAAATAGAGACGGAACCTCAAGACGACATTTGACGTAGTATCTATGAATTATGAGCTTCCATATGAAGTAAAAATTGAAGAAATCGCTATATTAGATAAAGTGACGACTTGTCAACTAAAAATTAGCAACACTGTAAAAAATATTTATTAAGATATTGCAATTTTTTTAAGTTACATTATCCATAAGTTTCAAATCTACGTATGAAATGTCCTCCATTTCAAACATTTTAAATAATCAATATGTGACGTAAACTCATTATAGTTTAATCAATAAATTAGCGGGAGAGTTCGCCCCAAAACTTTCCCGCATAACCTGTAATAAAAGAGTTACTTTCTTTTCAAGGAAATAAAAGGAAAGGAAAAAATATTGAAGGGCAGTGAAACTTTTTAAGAAACCAATTCATCTAATCTCTTAAGAAATGAGATTGATTGAAACTCACCGTTTGTTTTTCTGTTGATACACCGATCGCGGAGTAAATTTTTTCAAACAAGAAAAGGTTGCCAAGAGCAAAACACCATTTTCTGAATGAACTCAGAATCAATGAAATTATATCTTTAAAAAATGAAATAAAAAAATACATTTATTAAAATTAGTTTTCAAAATACACTATTTTACAAAAATGAAAAAAATAGAAAAATAATTTTTAATGATTTTCTATATATATGACTATGATTTACCATTCAATATTATAAATATTATAAGCTATTGAAATTTTTTTTAAATTTTCGCTATTAGATGGCGTCATGTGCAGGGAATCAAAATTTCATCAAATTAACTAAATGATTGCTAACCAGACTTTCAAAATAATAATTGTCGTATTAAAAAAAAGTGCAATAAAAGCAAAGTTATGGAATATTTGCAAATTTAGGGTTTCAGGTGTGGAGAGAATTCCATTATAGAATTCTGTTTTATAAATACAGAAAAAATCATATTAAATAAAATTATTTAAAAAGTCAAAGGGAAAGTTGTCATCGAAACACAAACTGGGTAGAGAAAACTCCTATCTGTTGTTTTAACTTCAATTACATCAATGTTTCAATGGCAAGTTTTATCAAGGAGAAGAACTTTATTCTTTTGCCGAATTTAATTTGTTGCGTTTTAAATAAATGAGAAAACTTTAATAACATGAGTAAATTCCATTTTATTTCTTTTGTAACTTTTAAAACGTGTCAACTTATTTGTAAGAAAACATATTCTATTTTAAAAATAAACTCAGAACATTGTAGCGAAAAAAATAAAAAGAAAGCCAGTTGATAATCATTTCACGTTTTTATACCGACTGTTGATGACACTTTCTGCAATATCGTTATAATTTTGAAAACTTGCAAAAGCGAATTTCTTATGCCAAAATCCGTTCACTATATTGTTACAAATTTTTTCTATACAGCAAAATACCGTCGATCAATCGTGATGCATTTAATCTCTAATAGTTCAGCAGCTTGCTTGCTGTCTAATCCTCCAGTTTCTTTACCTGTCGACGACTCCGACCACTCTCACACACACAACTTCCGCCGATACACACACTTCTTCCGATACACACGACACGACTTCTTCGTAGCGAGACGTTGGAGTTTAAGGAGAGCCCGCTTCCGTAGAAGCTATCTCCTGTAGATGGCAGGAAGTTGAGGAAATTAAACCTAGCGTTCCATAAATGCCGTGGACTTTTTACATCGAGAGGAGCGGTCCGAAGGACCGTCCTCTCTCGTTGCAAGGAAGAAATGAAGCCTAGCAAGGTTGGAACCGGTGAAGCAGGAAAGGCAAGGGGAGTAGGTGCGGCGGTGACCAATCAGGAACAGCTAGCTGGGGGAGTGCGGGAGAGGGTGTTGTTGACATTTTCTAGACAGTTTTCGGAGCCAGGTGGTGGATAATCCATTGTTTGAGAAGGGCGAATCAGGAGCTTGCTTATTGATGGTGGGCGGGTGGGTCTGGACTTAGTCGAGAAGTGCGTTAAGGAGGACCAGCTTTCTTTCATCTTTGGATTTAGTTTCTTTTAATTTGGCTGCCACTGTTAGTAATCCGGGAAATTCTTTCAGTAGGTTTCTTATTTCTCTGAAGGCTTCAAAAAGTTCCTTCATCTCCGGTAAGCTTATTTGAGGGTCGTGGGCTTCTAAAGTTGGGGTCGGATCAGGTAACCGTTGTTGGCGCTGGGGTCTCTGTCTGGGTGCGGGTGGATTCTGTGTAATTTCAATGACTTTTTCAGGGGTAGTATTTCTATTTCTAAGGACGTCTGCAAAGGATCTTCTATTTCTGGGTGCTGGGGCTGTAGTTGGATAGGCAGGGCATCCTTTCCATGAGGCCAGATGTCCGGTATCTTTGCAGTTAATGCATACAGGCTCTAGTATTTTCTCTTTCTGTGGGCATTCTATGGTCATGTGCTCCCCGTTACATTTAATGCAGCGCGGATTGCATCTGCAATTCCTAGCGCTGTGATGGAATCCAGCGCATCTGTAGCACATCGTTGCTTTCGCAGGTCTCCTGTAGGTTTCAATTTTTATTCTAATGTAGGACAGGTGGCTGATATTGTAAATGTTATTATAATTACCCGTTTTCTTGACTTCTACCAGGAAAATGGGATAGAGGGTCTTGTTCCGATAATTTTTAAGCTGGGAGATGCGACCAATATTAAAATCTAGAGCTTCCAGTTCTTGTTTGATATCTGTGATGTCATGATTGAGAGGCAGCCCTTTAATGACAATTTTGATGGGTCTCTCAGTAGGGTCTTCCGTTAAAACGTATTCTAGCTTCTTTTCGCTCAGGTACTCGAGGATTTCCAATCTGTCTGCATCGGTGCTGGGAGTGATTTTGATGAATCCGTTATAGTAGGTATTTTCAGTGTTGGGGAATTTTCTATTTATGTCTTGTAGGACCAGGTTATATCCTTCTGTTAGCTTCATGTGTATGGGGAGAATTTCTTTCTTAGGTTGAGGGGTTTCCTCCTCCAGGATTTGAAATTTGTTACAGGTGGAAACATCAGGGTTTTCAACAGAGTTTTTCCTTTTGGCAGTGTGTCTTTTGTCAACAGGTTGGAAAGGCGATTCAGATTCGATATCCATTTGAGCGGGCTGATTTTCGTCCTTATTATTCTTTTCTGGTGTGTTACCGGTATCCATGACTGTAATTTCTCTCACCATTGTGTGCTCTAGGTTTTCTGTTAGTAGGGGCTGTCTTACGATGTCAGGGGTATGCCTTTCGCAGTTATCAACAGAGCAGGGGGTTACATCATCTAGTTCGTTAGCAATTTGCCTGATCTCCGCTTGTAGTTTCTTTAGTTGGGCGAAATCATCAGTGTACTGGGCTGTGTGTTCAAGTTTACTTTCCCTCATCTGTTGTAGGGTGTCGAGAAAAGTCGATGCAGCGTAATTAAGTCTTATCATTCTTTCCTGGGATGAGGAGATGTAGGCGCATAGATTTCTATCTCCATCATGGGTGCGGCAGCCTTTATTCATGCATGGTTTTGCGTTTTTTAATTTTTCCTCGTTGCATTTAATTAACCTATTTAACTCTTCTAATCGCTTCAGAAGTCCCGCCTTTTCAGAGGGGCTACATCCTTCTATCCTATTTTTGGTTTGACATTTTCTATTTATGGCAGAGGTAAGTTCTCTGTTCCAGTTTTTTAGATCCCGGCAATGGTTCTGTATGCTCAATACAAAATCAGAGGCGACGGTGCTATTTCCATTGTAGAAGGTCTTATTACTATAGACACTCCTATTGCTATAACTACTCTTGCAGCTGCTAGAGTCATCCGAGCGTCTGTCTCTCTCCATGGCTAGAGACCGAATGAACGAAAATGAAAAAAAAAATGACGAGAACCGGTGCTTTCAGCATGGTATGGCCGTACTTCTTCGTAGCTTCTGAGTGCCCGTCTTTTATAGTTCCGGGAGGCGGGGCTAGAGTCTTCAGACCAATCAGGGCGTACCTGGCTGTATCTCGGGTCTTAGTGGATGGATCGTGAAAGTTCTCGAACTTTCCAGTAGTATCCATTTAGTCGCCAAACTCGCCAAATTCGTCGCCAAGACGCCAAATGGTAGCCAAGCTCACAGGTCATTGACGCACAGGACAGATCTTACAAAGGTTCTTTCTTACGGTGATACCAGCCGTGATGGGAAGCAAATTACAAGTTTGTAACAATATTTATTCGTGTTTCTTCATTAAAAGGATGGAAATATTGCAATGTATTAAAATTTTTTGACGGAGTGTTCAACTATTTCTTGCGAAATAAAAGAATAAAAAATCTTTTTTTCATTTTTATCTAAATATCAGGTGCAAAAATAAGTTTTTGAATATTAAAATAGGTTATATAAATGAAATTTTTTTACTAAGAATTCAAACTATAACACGTTAATTTTGCAGGGAATAAAATATATTTTTTATACAATTAAATACTATAGGTATATACATTAAAGACATGAAAATTTTTTAAAACTTTATTTCTGATTCTTACTAAGACTGCTATATTTCTTACTTCTATATGATATACTATTGCTATACATCTTCTTCTTATAGACTACTATAATACTTAATTCTATACAATTAATTACTATAGGTATGAATAAAAAATTATCGTTAAAGACAAGAAAATATTTTAAATATTTTTTATTCTTACTAAGGAGAGCACGTTTATTTTATTAATTTGTCACATGCGACTCTATTAACTAAAAATATTGTTCTAATTTTTAACAGACATTGTAGATAAGTTATTATTTATTACTTATCTCTTTGTAACTGAACACGATATTAAAAAGCTCAGTGACTTAGAAAATTGAAATGCGATATCTTATCTTATTATAATATTTGTAGATTCCAAGAACTTCATTATCCATTGAATAGAATAGCTTATTTGTTAGTTAAATTATACTTCTTTATGAATTAGATGTTTATTTATTTCTTCATTTTAATTTTGTATAATTTGTATTATTTTTAAATTGATTTGCATTTTCTTTATTTTAATATCGTAATGTGGTTCTTTGTACTTTGTATTTTTTGTAATAGGGCTATCCTTTTATACATGTTGTATCTTTTAATTTGATTGACTATTTGCATTTTAATCAGGACACAAAATATTCTGAAATTATTTCATTAAACTAAAGATCTCAGTGCTTGATATCTCACAGTTTTTCATGTTGAGGAAGTGCTGCGCGGAAAATGATATTTTTTTGAAGAAAATGAAGGGCAAATCAAACAAAGGAAAGGTCAATCAATCATTTTTCTTTTAAGAAGACGACTAAAGCACTTCAGTTATTGATTAACGCTTCAAAGGGCTTCGAGTTTTTTTTTCGTTGGAATAATTGTTCACACCATGCATGAAATGGTTGGTTTAACACAATGGCACCGATCAATCAAACACAACTACAGCTGATTTTCGGAGCAAATTAGAATAGATGTTATCAAAATGCTACCATATTAATAGAAAAATGCTCTTTTTTTCCTTCTTTGATACAATTTATTATAAACGTTTTTTGTCTACCGCAACAGGTGATATTTAATATATTATGAAGAAAGTAATTCTGCAATTTGGTATATAAATGAAAATTATACGAGATAAATGCAACAGCATCAGTGTAAATACATATAAAAATATTATACAAAAATGGTTAAGACAAAAATTAATAGCATTAAATCTAAAAATATTCAATAATACAAGCCAAAAGGAAACTTTAAAAGAAAAGGGTTTTGCATTAATTTCAATTATTTGAACTCGTTTATGTTTTAAAAAATTAAATCAGTTATTGAATCTTTTAGTTTTCAAATCCTTTTCAATCATATTTTAATTTTCTTGGGCACTTTTACGCTGTCTAATATCCTAATTCTGATTCTTACCTTTATTTTTTCAAATTAATTTTTCTCTTACTGATATATAGATATATAAGTCTGATACATTTAGTTTAATATTTCTTTGAATAGAAATATCTATAACATTTCCATTGAATGGAAATATGAATATTTCTAATATGAATATGGAATATCTATAACATTTCTATTGAATGTAAATATGAATATATAATATCTATAATTTGAATGAATGGAACTATCTATAACATTTCCATTGAATGGAAATATGAATATGGAATATCTATAATATAAATAAATGTAACTCTGTAACATTTCCATTGAATGGAAATATGAATATGGAATATCTATAATATAAATAAATGTAACTATCTATAATGCGAATGAATGTAACTATCTCTAATATGAATGAATGGAAATATATATAATATAAATGAATGGAAATATATATAATATTTTTATTGAATGGAAATATGAATACTTATAATATAAATATGGAATCTGTATAATATGAATGAATAGAACTCTCTATAACATTTCCATTGAATGGAAATATGAATATATATATATAATGTGAATATAGAATATCTATAATATGAATGAATGGAACTATCTATAATATTTCCATTGAATGGGAATATAAATGAATGGAAATATCTAAAATTTCGTTTACATGTGGTAAATAAAAAAAAAATGTAACCGTTTTAATGAAATCTTAAGAGAAAAACGTTCTATTTAAAAAAAATTAGCTCATGATAAATTAATTAAAAAATGAAATAATACCTGCTTTCCGTTTTTCATTTTTCTCACCCTATTATTAATAAACTCACATCTATCGAAAAAGTGATATTTCTTTCCAAAATAATTCTCAATAATTTTTTTAATGATTGCCTGTTGAAAAAGAAAAAAATTCACACAAACCACTTTTTTCAACAAAGAAATTATTTTTCTAAAAAAAGAAATGAATATTTTTTTGTACCAACTATAATCAGTGAGCATTAAAAACACTGAAAGGAAAGAAAGATAAATATTCTTAATATAGTTGAAAGAAATCAAAAATGAAATTCATGTTAGAAAAAAACACTTCCTCAGAAACTTTTGTGCCTCTCTGGATAAAATTACTTTCCAGTTGTGCTTGTACATCTGAATACCACTAACAAGAATTGCCAGAAAATTATCCAGAATATCCCGATCCAATCATTCCCGAAGCAAATGCAAGTTATATTTAGTAGAAATGGAAGCCCAAGCGGAACGAAACTCCCTACAAATATAGAGGATAGAAAAATAATTATTTTGAACGCAGAATGACTGGAAATTGTTCATTAGTTCCCCCTCCCAGCAATGAAAAGCCCGGATCGAAATTGGAAGGGATGTAATTTGATGGCGGGTGACTTTCATTCTCATATCAAAATGAAATTCAAATGATTCAAATGATTCTCATATCATTCTCATATCAAATGATTTTCCAGAATAAATGGTTGTTCGATATTGTAGATAGCTTACAGGACGTCAGTTATTCATCTTAAAAGACAACAAGAATTGATCACAAGAATTATAACAGGGATATATCTAAGAAGTATGAGACAATATTTGATTCAACAAAAATACATGGATGTCACAAATATTTGTTGCTGCTTTGATGGGGAGTTAATATATATGCTTGGGATTTCGCATTATTTCTGCAACGATATTTATTAAGAGAGTAGAAAAAGCTAAGTATCATTGCTAAAGTAGGACAAAAAAGATGTCAGAATTTACTACCTGCCATAATGCACTCATATAAGTGAAAAAAATAATTACTGTCATTTAGTTTGTCGAAATACCAGGCCATTTTAAGGGCTTCCAAAAGTTTTAAAATCAACAAAAACGAACGGCGATTATCAGTTACATATTTTATTTTGATAGCTTCATTCGAATATTTTAGATGATATATGATTCTCATTATTAATTATTTATAGAGATAGAAAAAAACAACATTTACATTCTTTGTAAAATTGAAACTTTTATTTTTCCATAACATCCATTCTTCTGCAACAGTTTTTTATTTAATCTATATTGTTTAATCTATTTATTTAATCTAAATTATTTCTGAAAAGTAAACAACAGTAATTTTATTCTTATATTCAGATTTCTTTTATCATAAAAAAATATAAATATTCAAGCAATAATTTTTTGTAAGAGAAAATCCAAATATAAATAAGTGAAATATATAGTCAATGTTTCGAATCCAAAAAAAGGAAGATTTGTTTTTTCATATATAAGAAGAAGCAAGTATTATAAATCACATGCAAAATTTATTTTTGTGGTAATGAAAAAAAGCAACAAATGCATATAAAACCCTATAGATAATTTTGAATATAATGCAGTTCTACAAAAATTGAACAACCAGTCTTTTTCCAGCAGTTTCCGAAACACTAAAATAATTTTGACGTAGAAATGACGCAAGAGGTCGTTTCTATGGTTACTGCAAATACCCGGATGCAGCAAATAATTTATCCTTTTCATCTGGTAAGTTATTTTTCGATTAAAATTGAAAGCATTCAGCACTGCTTTTTTCATAAAGTGAATGAAGATTAAAATGTTTTTATACTTCCAATTTGATACACCAAAACTATTAATTTGGCACAACTGAATGGACCGCAAAAAACAATTCCATGTTCTTTCCTTGTTTAAAAGACATTTAACGAATATTTTATTATTTTAAATATCTGACATAAAATGGAAGTTGTTTGAAATAAATATATGTTTATTTTAAATGTTCATTTTAGCATTGTGTATGTGTATCAAATTATGATATTCTAATTATTGTATCTACATGCCCTGCAGTTTGTTTTCAAATTAACCATAAAAATAAAACACGATAAAATTACACAGATATGCAGATATGTTTATAAAGCTAAATTATATTTTTGCATAAAAGTTAAAGATATTTTACTGACGCAGATTTATGCTTCTGATACATATTATTTGCTTACAGTGTTCTTAAATGTAGAAATATATAAAACATAAAAAAGGTTTTTTTTTCTTAAATTACCATTTTTCAGAATAAACTCATAAACGCCTTGTTATGTGAAATTTGGTATACGGTCTTTATACCAAGTTTGTAAATTTCTATCAAATTTTGAGCCAACTCCTCTCAGAGGAAGTCTTTTCTGTCCGGCTGTTCGAATATAATTCAACATGAAGACTACAAAATAAAGACAGCTAGATACATAAAATTCGATACACATAATTAGACATCATTCATATTTTGAGTGAAATCCAACAAGGGATTAATAGTTTATCCGTCTATACGTTCAGAAACATATAAACTTGACAATTCAAAGACGCAATGACTTAAATATATCAAATCTGGTACCGGGTTTTGTGACTAAAATTGTTGTTCTATGAAAATTTTTTTGTTCCAATCGGTTAGGTAAAAAGCATCTAAAATAGAAATTCGATTTTCGGATACTATTAACCACCTGACAGGGATTATTCTCCAAAAAAGTTGATAAGGATTCCATGATGGATTCAGTAAAAGTGCTATAACTAAGCCAAAGGTTAATATTTCGTAACTGCAGTACGCCAATGCCACTCAAGGCGTTCTCTAAGATAACACTTTTATTAGAGAAATCTGCGAGACAGTTTTGGAGAGACCACCCCCACTGATTTATAACATTTATAACTGCATTATTTATGATTCGAAATCCTTTCAAGCTTTATTTTAATAGAAAATCAGACATATTTTCAAATGAGAACTATGCAATGTGTTCCAGAGGGTTTTCAGTTTTTCTGGAGAGGTAAGGCACATGACTGAGAGTCACGTAGCAATGTTCTGTGTGTCGTAGGACTTCCGAGCGTATTCTTAAAAGTTTTGCGTATTCTTACGTGTGGTAAAAGTATAACAGAGTAAACAATCTTGAAGTGAGTTTCTGACGTTGTGATACAATGAATTAGTTATTCGGTAAATTATTTAGTATAACGCAACCGCCGTTGACCACGCCGAGTGCCTTTTTACTCGTCTCATAACAACTGCAGAGAAAATTGGGGACATCCAGGAATCTTCAAGATTTTCTTAAATTCCATGCCAGAAGATATAAGGTCTGCATCACAATCAGGGGTCATCCATTTGACATACTTCTTCTGTTGTCGATTGTACTTTCCCTTTTTTACTCACTTTGCTTTCTTCATGCTTATAAGCAATAAGTCATTAACATGTTTTGTATTCATTCCATTCTTATGTTTCCATAATTTTTCGGTGAAAATCAACATAAAACAGATTTTTATAGGGGAGCTATAAACAAGCCTTTGCATTTGACGAATAATTATGCATTGAATTACATTTTAGAGTGAAAAGGGATAGATATTATAGTTTTTTTTTCTGTGGCTAGAAAAATATGCTTCAATATGAAAGATTAAAAATCAATGCGCCATCACAAAACAGCTCGTGACAAATATTTTTTTCCTATAGATATTCTTCATTGAACGATTAATGTCTCTTCGAATAAACCTTGAAAGAATCTCCGGCATAATAATTTAATTTGTTCCTTGTTTTCCTAAACAGGAATCATCATTATTGGTTATATGCTGTATTTTTATAGACACAATCATCTATCACAGAATTAAATCTTTTTATATTTTAATTTTTTAAATGTCCTTCCTTTTTTCAAAAGAAAAAAAAGAAATTGTATACATGCAAGAATAACACAAATAAGCAATAAGAATTTTAAGTCCATAAATAATGTTTTCATTTTACAGATTCATTTTACCTTTAAATTATGCACATATGAAAGATATTTCGGTAAACTGTATTCAAAATCACTAAAACATTAACGTGTGATCAAAAGCGAAACGATAATATCATAAAAACTATATATTTTACATTTTATATAACAACTAGTTATTTTGAAAAAAACCCATTTAATAACGTTAATGGGTACTTGATTTTAATATCTGGTCATATCAAAAATTCATTCTTAAATCTTGTACAACAGACTCATATCTAATGCAACAAACATCTAAGCATGCAACAATGAACAAAATATGATTTCATTCTTTATATATAAGTGTGTATGTTTTTGTGATATCACTACTGATTCCAACTGAATCACGGAATCAGCAAAACAACTATAAAAAAAAGTGGTATTAAAAAGAAGCTACTAAAGAAATTATTATGAGGAATAGCTTTCTTAAATATATTCAAAATACTTCTGAATACATTATCTTTGCTATCTAAGTTTGAATGCCTACTATAATGATTTGAACCACTATAATTTAGAACATTTACATCAAAATCATGTACAGAATAATAATGAAAACAATAAAACAATAAATCATCAATAAATATGAGAATAATAATATTCCTGAATATTCATAAGGAATTAAAAATATTCTGATTAAATAAAATCTCTTTAGAATATTTTTATCAAAATTTCGAAGTTTGTTTTTGCTTTGATTTTCTTAATTATAAATAAGAATTAATTCTGTTTTTCTGAATAATAATAATACTAGAATAATTTTTGAAGCAATTTTTTTCAATAATATGTTCTTTAAATTTTAATGTATAGTTTAATAATCTTTCTTACAATCATGCATTGTATGGTAATCAAGTATTAATTATATTGTATAAGGATTTATAATTTTATATAATCTAAAGAAAATAAATCTCAAATATAAAATAAAAACGAATGCATGCACAAAATGCTCTGATTTTCTAATAAAGCAAAAAGACAATATGAACTATATTTCACGTTTGTCATATCTCTGGGTGTAAACATATGGTACATAAAGTTCAAAAACAAAAATAATTAATGAATTTTTTTCTGATATATTGCATACAATTTATCCCTAAAATAAAAATAATCAGCAAATTTATACTTGCAAAACGCATTTCTTAAATGAATTTTAAGCAAAACTTTTCTGACGTGAATCATTTATACGTCTGATTAACTAATTAATTTTAACATATTCCATCTTTTATTAAAAAAACCATGTTTACCGAATGACTAATATAATTTGTTTATCTCGTTCAAGCAAGCGCAAACATTTCCGAAAGTATGTTTTTCCCTACGTTTGATATATTTCCCTACCGTAAAGTAGGCAGGCGACAGTCGGGGGATTAAATTCGATATGTTGCAGCTCTTCTTTTTTGCACTCAATTCATCATGTCAATTTCTCTCATGGGATCGATTTGTTTTCTTTCATAAAAAAAAGCATAGCCTTAGATTTTTTTTTCTCTACAGAACAAACATGTCAGGCAGAAAAACTTCAAAAATTACTCAATTGTGTCATGATAAGCATAGGCGTCAGTAATAAACACAAAGTTCAAAGTGTAAGATAAAAGTGAACTTGTAATTCCATCAACAAATAAGAATTAAAAAATGCCCTCTTTTCAAAATTTAGCACTTTAGGTAGAAATTTCTAATGTTACAGCATCCACTTAGTGAAACACAATTCGTGTTTTTGTTATATTCCGTTTTATTACTTTTCGCATAACTTCAATCGAAATTCAGGATTGATAAAATGTTCAGTCATTTATTCTGTTTGTATTACGGCATATGCCACATTTCATCAGTCTAGATGGTTCTGTTTTCCACTTACAGTCTTCATAGACAAATATAACTCCAGAAAGGATATTTTAGAATTTAAAAATATCAAAGACAGTGAGATTAATAAAAATTTAGAGGTTGAATTCTTTTGATGATTGAGATAATTTCTCTTTATATATTTCAAACACTGAAAAGGAACAAAATGGTGAGACGGTTTGATTTGATTCTGTATTTATCAATAAATTTACAAACAACTTCTCAGAGATCATTAAAACTCATTAATGAAATGCTAATTCAGCTGTAGCATCTCATTATAAAATCCCTTTCTATCGTTTACCAAGCATGGTTGAAATAAATATTTTATCGGAGATATTTACAAATTTATCTCTTGATTGATATAGGTCAATTTATGAATTTAAAACATCCGTATTTATAAAATTTAAATTACCTAATCATAGGATCTGCTAATAATCTATTTATGTATAAGAGATGACTAAAGAATATCACAGCAATGAACTTTTGATTAAAATTCAGATATATTGTTCAGAAATATCTTTTTATGTATTTATTTTATTATTTTATATTTGCGGGTATGGAGTTTTGTAATCTATATTTCAAGTTCTTTCTCATGTGGTATAGTTTTGAAATTTTATAAATGAATATATTAATCATAATAAACCATATTTTGATATTTCAAAATTTTATCGGTAATCGATTGATTGAATTTAATTTTAAATATGTGTAAAGTGCACCACCTGGTAGTGGATTTGAAAATCTAATATTAGATACCAAATGTCCTTAATAATAAATTATAAATTAATGACTAACATAGAAAATGAACTGCAAAAGAATATCCAACGAAATAATTAGCTTCTAGGAAAAATAAGGATATAAGGTTCAGTAGTGTCTTATGGAATAATTTTTATGCAGTTTCATTTGACATATTTTGTTTTATGTTAGTAAAGATGGAATTTTAAAATCAAAATTTCACGTTTTGAAATTTTATATAGCAACATATTATCGCTAATAGTACATATTTCAATATTTTCAGAACTTATCAGTTAATCTATTGACTTAATTAAATTTCTATTCCACACTAGGAGCGTCACCTGGAGTGAAACTCAAGAAACTGATTTTAGATTTTCAAATATTTAAAAGAATGAATCATAAATTAAAAATTAAAAAAATAGAAAGCAATTATAATTACAGGAATTCTAATTTTAAATGCATTAATAAAAATAAAAATGGTTTTATTAAATTTTATCAAGTCATGAAAGGCATTGCTAAGAATATAGTATTGCAAAAACGTTTTGTATTTAATTCTTTTACGTAACATATTCTATTTTATTACAATATTCTATTTTATTATAAATAACATATAGTATTTTATTTTTTATATAATTATATAAACAGAATTACAATAGTTATCTCATTTTTGGCATTTCCTCGTGTTCTAAATGAAGTAATTGAACTATGTGTTTACTTAAGAAATAATATATTTAATGTTAATGGGCATCACAAAAAAAGTAATGCAAGAAAAAATGTTCTAAAAAAATGTAAAAAAATTATTTCAAAGAAATCGCACAGTTACAGAAGAAAATATTAATTATTAACTGTCGCCAACAGCGTGATTGAAATGTAATAGTGAGTATAAATGTTTGCAAATGGTCTGTTAACGACTTACACAATCTACCTCAAATTTCCAAATTTTCTCTGCAAATGATTCCTATTATGGCAAATTTTTTTAATCTATTATGAATTCGAGACTATATATTATACAAAAAAAATCCGTCAAACTTATTATTGATTGAAAAAACTTCTGTTTCTTTTATTCTTTTTGTTATAAAACTTTACTAGGTGATTTATTAACTTCACTAGAAAATTTAACTAGGTGTTATTTGTTAAAAATGCTGCTTCAAAATGCAATTTAAATATAGTACATTTGAAGATAGGAAATTAAGATTGAAAGAATCAGAAACTCATATACTTAAGAAAAAGACTTCCTCCCACTTTTCGTTGAGAGAAAAATGAATTTCATGCAGAATGGTATTTCAATTTCCTTCGACAACGCATTTCAGGTAATTCGCAGAAAATGTCATAGGGTCTTTTTTCAAGGTGAATGGATGCAACTCAAAATTTCAGCAGTATTGCTCATTTTGGAGAGTTCATATTTACTTTGAAGGATTCAGTATAAAGATATAAATATATTATAATATTTCTTGTTCTATTTACTTTCACAAGCTATGCAAATTATCTACTAAATTATGATTATTTGATTTATTTTGTTGTTATGAGCTATAAAACATATCTTAATTGTTCAGACATTAATGAAGTAACCTTAAATCGCAATTAAAATCAATTTTATCTTTAATTTCCTGTAATAAAATTCTTTAATTTTAGATATTAATTAAATGCTTGTTTTATATCAATTTTATATCTACAAGTTTTAATTTCAAAATATAATTTAGAAAAAGATATTAACATTAAAACTGAAAGAACAAAACGGCTTGAGCGAAAACAATGATAGGCTTAAAAATTATTAGGAAAGAGGGCTATTGAAATAAAGAAATATATTTCTCATTAAATAAACATATATATACATATATCTATAATATTACCTTTCATGCGAAAAATGGGTCTTTATTTTTCTTTCATCCAAAATGTGTTTCATTTTCAAATGTTCAATAAAAATTATAAATTTTGAAGCAACAAACTTGATACGGAATTACAGCAAACTCAGTTTTCCAAATTTTATAAGAGGAATAAATATCCATTATCATAAAAGAAGCACATATATCCCATTATATCCATTATCAGTTGAAGGTGAATTTCTCAACTGATAATGTTTATAAATGTGTTTTTTTCCATATAGGTACATCATATACGATTTCATGTTGAACTCTCGTCCGAAAAAAATCTATCATATTTGTTTACTCATTACATGAAACTTATTTTCACTTTCATGTTTTTAAACAAGTCTTCAATGAAATAATTATAAATATTCAGATTATTCAATCAAATATGATAAATTTTGCGCGGAATTCAATTCTTCTCGGTTTCCAAACTATTATAGACACAATTCATTTTAATAATTTAAGCTTTCATAGAATATTATTTGACAAATTTCAATGTGGTTTGATTTCGGTTGACTGGTGCAAGCCCAACGCTAGCTAAACTGCGCTAAAATGGTAACGTGGATTTCAACAAAATTATTATTACAGATTTTTAAGTTTTAAGATTTTCATAATTTTGTATTTTAATATTATTTAGTATTTTTAGATTGATTTATACATTTTTGTTAATTATTCATTCCGTACAAATATTCCTTTTGAAAACATTTACCCATATATATATAGAGAGAGGGGAAGGGAGAGAGAGAGAGAATAGATAGATAGAACTTTGGTTTCAATAACACCATAAAAAAGTGACCTTTAATCTTTCTCAGTTTCGTTTAAGAAAAGAATTATGACTTCATTTTTCAAAAAGCTATTTATAAATTTGTGAAGAAAATAAGACAATACACTAACTTTTGAATTAAAGCACATTAGTTTGGATAAAAATATTTTTTGTTCTCAACCGAATGTTAAAATGTTCTTAGTCTTGACAGTACTGGCAAGAAATGTACCCACTGAAGAAGATGAAACAAAATTTATTTCCGTCTATAGTAAAATCTACCCAAAGAAAGGTAATCTGTTTAAATCAATAAGTGTAAAAAGAAATTTAATGAAAACTGTTAGAAGCCATAATAAAATAAAACATTTTTTAAAATTATTTTTTTAAATAAATTATATCATGATATTTTATGATACTAACTTTCTACCTTTTGATGTCTTGAGTTTAATGTTCTATGATAGCAAATGAACTCCGGAATCTTGATAAGCTTTAATGAACAGAAAAATATTCTTTCTCCCACCCCGTCCTTTAAGCAAAATTTAAATTTCTTAGTAATCATTCTTCCGCAATTTTTATTATCCCACCTTTAAAATCCCTTAAGATTAGTAACTACGTTAAAAAGTCGATTTTTTGCGAAATTATCATTTTTTATTTAATATTCTTAATGTTTGAGAAGATTTCTTTAGAAAACCGTTAGAGTTTTGCTTCTATTTTTTGAAACGTTACACTGATTTTTGTATTTTCAGTTACATACGTTTTAATACCATTCCACATCTTTAAATGCTATTTTCTGAAATTCTAATCTTTGATAGAATTTCTTTATGAAGAATTCATAAATTAAAATTTAAGGCATATTTTTTGTTTAAATTTGGTATAATAATTTCTCAATATATTTTCCAGTTCCTGAACTAGGAAATAAGCAATCTATTCATTTAAAAATATTTTATAATTGTTATAGTGCTTCACAAAGTGAAAAAAAGTAAAAATTTCTAGTTATTTATCAACTGAACTCCAATATTTAAAATATGGATAGAAATACGGCTTTTTTTTCAGTTTAAAAACTATATAATATATTTATTAAGTTTGCAAAATTTTAAGTAAATCATTTGATAAAAATCTAAACTAGAAGAATTTTGCTTTATACATCTTTTTAACCAATAAAAATCTATTTTTTTCCAATTGTTGAAAAAGCTTTTGCTACTTAACTGGTATAATTCGGTTTCATAAAAGGTTTTTTTTTCTCTTTTATTGAAATATGCAAAAGTATAACTATTTTCAAACGTTTTTTAAAAATTTCATGCCGAACGTATTCGCTTACCTTAGAATTAGATAAGCATTTATTTTTCTGGCACTATTTCACATTTTGTATTTAAAGATTGTGTTCTTTTGAACTGCTTCCTTTTTAATTTCAAAATTTATTATTATTATTTTTTTTTTTTTCATTTTTACCATATTTTCGTATCCCTATTTGAATTCTTCCTAACAAATTCTACGCCCCTTTCGGAATATTTTGTTCTAATTTGAAATATTGTATTTATTACTGTTTCTTTTTGTTTCCTGTATCTCTCTCTCTCTCTAATGCTATTAAATGCTCTAGCCATTCTTAAGAGCTTTTTTACCTCCATTATCCAAATTTATTATTATTTTTTTTTTCATTTTTACCATATTTTCGTATCCCTATTTGAATTCTTCCTAACAAATTCTATGCCCCTTTCGGAATATTTTGTTCTAATTTGAAATATTGTATTTATTACTGTTTCTTTTTGTTTCCTGTATCTCTCTCTCTCTCTAATGCTATTAAATGCTCTAGCCATTCTTAAGAGCTTTTTTACTTCCATTATCCAAATTTATTATTATTTTTTTTTTCATTTTTACCATATTTTCGTATCCCTATTTGAATTCTTCCTAACAAATTCTATGCCCCTTTCGGAATATTTTGTTCTAATTTGAAATATTGTATTTATTACTGTTTCTTTTTGTTTCCTGTATCTCTCTCTCTCTCTCTAATGCTATTAAGTGCTCTAGCCATTCTTAAGAGCTTTTTTACTTCCATTATCCAAAGGGGGGCTGAACTTGGATTACATTTCCTTTCCTTTCTTGCTGTTTTTCGTTTTTGTCGCTGTTACTTGTTGTTGATACCTTAAAATGTTAATATCACAGCTCCAGTCGCAAGATATAAAAGGAACAAATTCATCAAAGATCAGCAAGGCTTTTAAAGATGATACCTAAATTTGTCTCCTTCAATAATTAACAGAAGAGAAACATCGAGGAGTATCCTCAGGGCATTATTTCTTTACAAAAGATTAGATTCTCTTACACTTAGCCCACACTGCTTTCTTAATTGAACTCAGAGAGATGACAGCTTTGCTTCTATCAGTGAATATTTTGCCACGAGGAAGAATAGTTTGAAAGGATGATTAGTGTGTAATTTTCTACAAAAATAGCTATTTCATTTGAATGAGTAAATGTTTCTTACTGTGTCAGAAAATGTCTTCCAGGTTAATAAATTGAGTGCTTATAATGTAAACAAAATATGTTCTTAGTAAAATAATTTAATAAGAAATTCTAAATATTTTATTTTATTTGTTATTAGTAACTATTTACTCTAGAAATATAAAATAATTGTATGTAACTTTTTTTGTAAAAATGTAGGCCCTATTTATTTAATAAAATTCATTTTCATCGAAAAGGATAATATTCTTCGTAGCGATTAGACGTAATTGTAAATAATGTAGTACAGACCATTTGGACATATATAGGTCGCTTGTTTTTGTTTATTCCCGAGTCGGCCACATGCTTAACTGACATTTCGAATTGGTTTCTTCGGGGAAAGAACCATTATGTTGACTGCATTGCACTAGACTAATAAACAAAATCAGCGACATCTTGGAAAATGTTGAAAATAAAGTGCATTCTGTATAATAAATCTTTTGTTGCTATAAATGAAACAAAATTAACAAATTTTATATTCAGTAGTTGTTAGCAATATCTAAAAACTATTCCATTACACCTGTCAGTAGTTTTATATTTTTTACGAATAAAAATGATTTCCACGAAGGAATTTTATTTAATATTCGCCTGAATAAATTTAACAAATAAATACTCTTTATTTAAGTAGGGGAATTTAGCATTTTATATATTTTTGAATTTCATCTCTATGTTTGCCTCATGTATTATAACAAAAAATATTCTGTAAGCAATACATTTTGTGATCAGTAGTGGTCTCTGCAGAACTTTCTCGCCAACTCTCTAATAAATTTGTCATGCCAGAGAACGCGTTACAAAGAAATGGAATACAATAGTTACGAAATACAAACTTATGACGCAAATTTAGCAGTTTTATTGAATATATTTTGTGATACTTGGCAAGTAATCCCTGACATCCTGGTTTGTAATATCCAAAAATTGAATATGTGTTTCAGGCATGTTTTTCTCAACCGATTGAAACAAAAATTTGATAGAAAACAACACTTGGTAGTCACAAATTATAGTAACAAATTTGATATATTTAAATCATATGAATTATCGCGTTTACATATTTCTGAAAGTACAGACAGACAAATTGCAAATGTATAATTGGATTTGGCTCAAAATCTGACAGGTGTCAATACCATAGAAATTAAATCCTTGTGTTGAATTTTATCTATCTATTTTTCTTACTTCTGTATTATCTTAGTAACTTATAGTCGAACGGCCGAACTGACAGACTTGTAGTGAATAGCTTATAAGCCAGTTAACAACTACGCTGCAAGAGCAATTGCTTTTGTATCGTGGTCATGTTACTGGGCTACAAACCACAAGGTCCCAGGTTCTATCCTCACTCATAACAATCTTCCACATTTGTGACCTCGGACGATGAACCGTCAACCTTCATACAGCTGTTGTGGCGTCATCTACCCGCAGCAACCCAAAGTCGTCAGACTCACTTGACGCAGCAACAGCATCACCAACCACACACGCTCGCCATAACGCTTGGCGCTACTCAAATGGGTACAGGCGCATTAGAATCAACAGCTAATACATCACCACTCAACAGCCATATCGTTCGACTCACTGGAGGGAGAGTCTATGGTGAATAGCTTATAAGCCAGTTAACAACTACGCTGCACGAGCAACTGTTTTTTTATGTTTTTGGTCATGTTACTAGGCTGCAAACCAAAAGGTCCCAGGTTCCATCCTCGCGCATCACAATCCGCCACAGACTTTCTGGAAATAGATCTTACTCAAAATTTGATGGAAATCTTCAAGCTTGGTGTAAAGAAAGTATACCAATTTTCAAATCGTTTTTTAATTATCTTTCCCATAGACATGCAGATAGATAGACACTTTCCGAAAAAGGATTTTTTGAATTCATAGATGTCTAAAACGTGGAGATTCGTCAAAATCTCGGGTTTGAATTTTTCGACGATTACTATACTTTCTCTATACTATGTATACTAGAAAGTAAAAATGAATACATGTTTTGATTTTTATTGCAATTCTATTTGTCATATATTCTTAAGACAATGAAAGAAATTACATTTATACTTTTAAAATATCCTTTATTCAACATAATTTTAGAAATCTAAATTTAAATATTATGATTGAATTATATTTCGAAGTTAAAAATAACTTAAATGCAAAACCAATTTTGAAATTTAATGGGTCTAATGATCTTACAATATAAAAATAGCTATCTGTAGATTAGTTTCTATTAACCCACAGTGTCCGAGGAAAATACAATATGGTAATTCGATGTATCTTGACTAGTTAGAGAATTTTCCTTTCGAATCTTTGGTAATTTTAATTTACTACTAACATAAAAATATATCATAAAATTCGAAATCAAACGAAATTCTTATAAGTTTTAAATTTTTAAATCACTGTTTACGTACGCAAATAGAGAATGTCCTCAATGTCCGTAACGAGTCATTTTAAATCAATTCAGAACATACTGCTGATCTATGTATCCAATCATGAAAACCATAAAAATATTAATACTTTTAAAAATTCTTTTATAGATACCAAAGATTAGCTGAGGCAGCTATTTTTCTGCAAATCCTTTCATTCTTTTGAAGTATTAAGTCGTTTTCATTTTTTATATATATAACAAAAAAAGTGAAACTTTTTTTTCCTCTCGAGCTTATTTTAATCAGTTTTTAATTTTAATTCAACATATTAAACAATTAAACATCCCCTAATAGAAAATTTGAATATTATATAAGAAAATAAAACTGCAGAGCCGTTTATTTTTCTTCTAAAAACTTTTTTTAATTAGAGGAAAATACGAATATTTCAACTTTTCTCCAGGTGAAAATTAATTCCTTAATTCCACCGGGTATAAAATTTAAATTGTTTTTTTTAAAACTCCATTTAGTTCCACTTTATTTTTATTGTTTTTTCACATTTTATCTTATCAGATTAATCAGTTCACAGAACATTGCAATGTTGAATACTAGAGAAAAAGATTAGGCATTGTAGCTATATATTTTTCTTTCAAGACCTCTTATAAACAAAGGTAAGGAAAAATATTTAATTCTTTCCAGATGGAAATTAATTCCATAATTTAAATATTACGTATGATTTAAGTTTCAAATAAAAATCTTAACAATGAATAAGGCATATTTATGAATATTCCTATAAAATTAAATATCAGCTTTCAGTCCAAATACTGCATTAAGAATTATTAAATTTGAATACAAAGCTTGTTTTGCATTTAAAGTCACTATGATTCAAAATTAAATTTTTTTCGAAAGATTTATTGGCTTTTAGGTAAATTATTTCTTATTTTTATACTCTATTGTGTTTAACAGAATAAAAACAGTTAATAAAAAATTTAATATATAAATCTTAAAGACAATTTAAAATTATTTCTCCAGAATAAAAAGTACAAAAATAAAATCAAAGCCAAACAAAAATTGAAACAATATTTTCCGAGCTTCAATCAATCTAAATCTTATTAGATTTTAGGAAAATAATAAAAAGGATATATGGTTCGATGCTCAAATAAATATCTAATCAAAAATACTTTTAATGAAAAAAAAATAATAAACTGTAGTAATTCTACATGTTCTGTTTATCACTCTACAAATATTCAGATTAAAAAAATATACTTTTGAGAATTTCTTTGATAAATAATATATTCTGGATAAGAAATTAATTAAAATGATTAACAAACAATTGGGCGTACACCTTACTTTTACTTGATAATTCCAACTTTCAATATAAATAACATGTTACCGAGAAATGCAAACGTGTTTTTCCTTTTACACATGACAAATGGTTTAATTTAAAGTAAAAATAAAGAACAATCAACAAAAAACTTCTAAATTGAAAAGTTTCAGAAGCATTTTAAATAAACTTACGCAGATTTTTGCCTCAAAAAATTGAGAATATAGCAATGAAATTTTTGTAATATCTCGCATAGAACGAAAATGTCAATATTTAATTGCATGTCTTTTGGCTTTTGAAATGGTCTTTAAACATCTTGGTACCGATTCCACCAAATTTCGTGGACACTTGGTACCGATTCCACCAAACTTGTTTTAAATGGGGCTTGTTTTTAATTTTGTGTTTTTGAACCACTATTTCGAGTGTAGCAAACACATATTCAATGGCATTGATGTTGGGTTCTGTGGTGGTGTGTGTAATTGCTATTTACAATGAAAAAGACACCACATTTTAAAGTTATGTGCAGTTGGTTTGGGGTCGTTGTCCTGCAGGAAAAAGATTTCGGGTTGCGTGGCTTTATCTGGGATAGGAAATTTAGTTCTGATAGATGGCATTATAAACTATATGGTTTACCTGGATATATTTTGCAACAATCTAAAGGAGAGAGAAAGATAGATAGAACTTTGGTTTCAATAACACCATAAAAAAGTGACCTTTAATCTTTCTCAGTTTCGTTTAAGAAAAGAATTATGACTTCATTTTTCAAAAAGCTATTTATAAATTTGTGAAGAAAATAAGACAATACACTAACTTTTGAATTAAAGCACATTAGTTTGGATAAAAATATTTTTTGTTCTCAACCGAATGTTAAAATGTTCTTAGTCTTGACAGTACTGGCAAGAAATGTACCCACTGAAGAAGATGAAACAAAATTTATTTCCGTCTATAGTAAAATCTACCCAAAGAAAGGTAATCTGTTTAAATCAATAAGTGTAAAAAGAAATTTAATGAAAACTGTTAGAAGCCATAATAAAATAAAACATTTTTTAAAATTATTTTTTTAAATAAATTATATCATGATATTTTATGATACTAACTTTCTACCTTTTGATGTCTTGAGTTTAATGTTCTATGATAGCAAATGAACTCCGGAATCTTGATAAGCTTTAATGAACAGAAAAATATTCTTTCTCCCACCCCGTCCTTTAAGCAAAATTTAAATTTCTTAGTAATCATTCTTCCGCAATTTTTATTATTCCACCTTTAAAATCCCTTAAGATTAGTAACTACGTTAAAAAGTCGATTTTTTGCGAAATTATCATTTTTTATTTAATATTCTTAATGTTTGAGAAGATTTCTTTAGAAAACCGTTAGAGTTTTGCTTCTATTTTTTGAAACGTTACACTGATTTTTGTATTTTCAGTTACATACGTTTTAATACCATTCCACATCTTTAAATGCTATTTTCTGAAATTCTAATCTTTGATAGAATTTCTTTATGAAGAATTCATAAATTAAAATTTAAGGCATATTTTTTGTTTAAATTTGGTATAATAATTTCTCAATATATTTTCCAGTTCCTGAACTAGGAAATAAGCAATCTATTCATTTAAAAATATTTTATAATTGTTATAGTGCTTCACAAAGTGAAAAAAAGTAAAAATTTCTAGTTATTTATCAACTGAACTCCAATATTTAAAATATGGATAGAAATACGGCTTTTTTTTCAGTTTAAAAACTATATAATATATTTATTAAGTTTGCAAAATTTTAAGTAAATCATTTGATAAAAATCTAAACTAGAAGAATTTTGCTTTATACATCTTTTTAACCAATAAAAATCTATTTTTTTCCAATTGTTGAAAAAGCTTTTGCTACTTAACAGGTATAATTCGGTTTCATAAAAGGTTTTTTTTTCTCTTTTATTGAAATATGCAAAAGTATAACTATTTTCAAACGTTTTTTAAAAATTTCATGCCGAACGTATTCGCTTACCTTAGAATTAGATAAGCATTTATTTTTCTGGCACTATTTCACATTTTGTATTTAAAGATTGTGTTCTTTTGAACTGCTTCCTTTTTAATTTCAAAATTTATTATTATTATTTTTTTTTTTTTTTCATTTTTACCATATTTTCGTATCCCTATTTGAATTCTTCCTAACAAATTCTACGCCCCTTTCGGAATATTTTGTTCTAATTTGAAATATTGTATTTATTACTGTTTCTTTTTGTTTCCTGTATCTCTCTCTCTCTCTAATGCTATTAAATGCTCTAGCCATTCTTAAGAGCTTTTTTACCTCCATTATCCAAATTTATTATTATTTTTTTTTTCATTTTTACCATATTTTCGTATCCCTATTTGAATTCTTCCTAACAAATTCTATGCCCCTTTCGGAATATTTTGTTCTAATTTGAAATATTGTATTTATTACTGTTTCTTTTTGTTTCCTGTATCTCTCTCTCTCTCTAATGCTATTAAATGCTCTAGCCATTCTTAAGAGCTTTTTTACTTCCATTATCCAAATTTATTATTATTTTTTTTTTCATTTTTACCATATTTTCGTATCCCTATTTGAATTCTTCCTAACAAATTCTATGCCCCTTTCGGAATATTTTGTTCTAATTTGAAATATTGTATTTATTACTGTTTCTTTTTGTTTCCTGTATCTCTCTCTCTCTCTCTAATGCTATTAAATGCTCTAGCCATTCTTAAGAGCTTTTTTACTTCCATTATCCAAAGGGGGGCTGAACTTGGATTACATTTCCTTTCCTTTCTTGCTGTTTTTCGTTTTTGTCGCTGTTACTTGTTGTTGATACCTTAAAATGTTAATATCACAGCTCCAGTCGCAAGATATAAAAGGAACAAATTCATCAAAGATCAGCAAGGCTTTTAAAGATGATACCTAAATTTGTCTCCTTCAATAATTAACAGAAGAGAAACATCGAGGAGTATCCTCAGGGCATTATTTCTTTACAAAAGATTAGATTCTCTTACACTTAGCCCACACTGCTTTCTTAATTGAACTCAGAGAGATGACAGCTTTGCTTCTATCAGTGAATATTTTGCCACGAGGAAGAATAGTTTGAAAGGATGATTAGTGTGTAATTTTCTACAAAAATAGCTATTTCATTTGAATGAGTAAATGTTTCTTACTGTGTCAGAAAATGTCTTCCAGGTTAATAAATTGAGTGCTTATAATGTAAACAAAATATGTTCTTAGTAAAATAATTTAATAAGAAATTCTAAATATTTTATTTTATTTGTTATTAGTAACTATTTACTCTAGAAATATAAAATAATTGTATGTAACTTTTTTTGTAAAAATGTAGGCCCTATTTATTTAATAAAATTCATTTTCATCGAAAAGGATAATATTCTTCGTAGCGATTAGACGTAATTGTAAATAATGTAGTACAGACCATTTGGACATATATAGGTCGCTTGTTTTTGCTTATTCCCGAGTCGGCCACATGCTTAACTGACATTTCGAATTGGTTTCTTCGGGGAAAGAACCATTATGTTGACTGCATTGCACTAGACTAATAAACAAAATCAGCGACATCTTGGAAAATGTTGAAAATAAAGTGCATTCTGTATAATAAATCTTTTGTTGCTATAAATGAAACAAAATTAACAAATTTTATATTCAGTAGTTGTTAGCAATATCTAAAAACTATTCCATTACACCTGTCAGTAGTTTTATATTTTTTACGAATAAAAATGATTTCCACGAAGGAATTTTATTTAATATTCGCCTGAATAAATTTAACAAATAAATACTCTTTATTTAAGTAGGGGAATTTAGCATTTTATATATTTTTGAATTTCATCTCTATGTTTGCCTCATGTATTATAACAAAAAATATTCTGTAAGCAATACATTTTGTGATCAGTAGTGGTCTCTGCAGAACTTTCTCGCCAACTCTCTAATAAATTTGTCATGCCAGAGAACGCGTTACAAAGAAATGGAATACAATAGTTACGAAATACAAACTTATGACGCAAATTTAGCAGTTTTATTGAATATATTTTGTGATACTTGGCAAGTAATCCCTGACATCCTGGTTTGTAATATCCAAAAATTGAATATGTGTTTCAGGCATGTTTTTCTCAACCGATTGAAACAAAAATTTGATAGAAAACAACACTTGGTAGTCACAAATTATAGTAACAAATTTGATATATTTAAATCATATGAATTATCGCGTTTACATATTTCTGAAAGTACAGACAGACAAATTGCAAATGTATAATTGGATTTGGCTCAAAATCTGACAGGTGTCAATACCATAGAAATTAAATCCTTGTGTTGAATTTTATCTATCTATTTTTCTTACTTCTGTATTATCTTAGTAACTTATAGTCGAACGGCCGAACTGACAGACTTGTAGTGAATAGCTTATAAGCCAGTTAACAACTACGCTGCAAGAGCAATTGCTTTTGTATCGTGGTCATGTTACTGGGCTACAAACCACAAGGTCCCAGGTTCTATCCTCACTCATAACAATCTTCCACATTTGTGACCTCGGACGATGAACCGTCAACCTTCATACAGCTGTTGTGGCGTCATCTACCCGCAGCAACCCAAAGTCGTCAGACTCACTTGACGCAGCAACAGCATCACCAACCACACACGCTCGCCATAACGCTTGGCGCTACTCAAATGGGTACAGGCGCATTAGAATCAACAGCTAATACATCACCACTCAACAGCCATATCGTTCGACTCACTGGAGGGAGAGTCTATGGTGAATAGCTTATAAGCCAGTTAACAACTACGCTGCACGAGCAACTGTTTTTTTATGTTTTTGGTCATGTTACTAGGCTGCAAACCAAAAGGTCCCAGGTTCCATCCTCGCGCATCACAATCCGCCACAGACTTTCTGGAAATAGATCTTACTCAAAATTTGATGGAAATCTTCAAGCTTGGTGTAAAGAAAGTATACCAATTTTCAAATCGTTTTTTAATTATCTTTCCCATAGACATGCAGATAGATAGACACTTTCCGAAAAAGGATTTTTTGAATTCATAGATGTCTAAAACGTGGAGATTCGTCAAAATCTCGGGTTTGAATTTTTCGACGATTACTATACTTTCTCTATACTATGTATACTAGAAAGTAAAAATGAATACATGTTTTGATTTTTATTGCAATTCTATTTGTCATATATTCTTAAGACAATGAAAGAAATTACATTTATACTTTTAAAATATCCTTTATTCAACATAATTTTAGAAATCTAAATTTAAATATTATGATTGAATTATATTTCGAAGTTAAAAATAACTTAAATGCAAAACCAATTTTGAAATTTAATGGGTCTAATGATCTTACAATATAAAAATAGCTATCTGTAGATTAGTTTCTATTAACCCACAGTGTCCGAGGAAAATACAATATGGTAATTCGATGTATCTTGACTAGTTAGAGAATTTTCCTTTCGAATCTTTGGTAATTTTAATTTACTACTAACATAAAAATATATCATAAAATTCGAAATCAAACGAAATTCTTATAAGTTTTAAATTTTTAAATCACTGTTTACGTACGCAAATAGAGAATGTCCTCAATGTCCGTAACGAGTCATTTTAAATCAATTCAGAACATACTGCTGATCTATGTATCCAATCATGAAAACCATAAAAATATTAATACTTTTAAAAATTCTTTTATAGATACCAAAGATTAGCTGAGGCAGCTATTTTTCTGCAAATCCTTTCATTCTTTTGAAGTATTAAGTCGTTTTCATTTTTTATATATATAACAAAAAAAGTGAAACTTTTTTTTCCTCTCGAGCTTATTTTAATCAGTTTTTAATTTTAATTCAACATATTAAACAATTAAACATCCCCTAATAGAAAATTTGAATATTATATAAGAAAATAAAACTGCAGAGCCGTTTATTTTTCTTCTAAAAACTTTTTTTAATTAGAGGAAAATACGAATATTTCAACTTTTCTCCAGGTGAAAATTAATTCCTTAATTCCACCGGGTATAAAATTTAAATTGTTTTTTTTAAAACTCCATTTAGTTCCACTTTATTTTTATTGTTTTTTCACATTTTATCTTATCAGATTAATCAGTTCACAGAACATTGCAATGTTGAATACTAGAGAAAAAGATTAGGCATTGTAGCTATATATTTTTCTTTCAAGACCTCTTATAAACAAAGGTAAGGAAAAATATTTAATTCTTTCCAGATGGAAATTAATTCCATAATTTAAATATTACGTATGATTTAAGTTTCAAATAAAAATCTTAACAATGAATAAGGCATATTTATGAATATTCCTATAAAATTAAATATCAGCTTTCAGTCCAAATACTGCATTAAGAATTATTAAATTTGAATACAAAGCTTGTTTTGCATTTAAAGTCACTATGATTCAAAATTAAATTTTTTTCGAAAGATTTATTGGCTTTTAGGTAAATTATTTCTTATTTTTATACTCTATTGTGTTTAACAGAATAAAAACAGTTAATAAAAAATTTAATATATAAATCTTAAAGACAATTTAAAATTATTTCTCCAGAATAAAAAGTACAAAAATAAAATCAAAGCCAAACAAAAATTGAAACAATATTTTCCGAGCTTCAATCAATCTAAATCTTATTAGATTTTAGGAAAATAATAAAAAGGATATATGGTTCGATGCTCAAATAAATATCTAATCAAAAATACTTTTAATGAAAAAAAAATAATAAACTGTAGTAATTCTACATGTTCTGTTTATCACTCTACAAATATTCAGATTAAAAAAATATACTTTTGAGAATTTCTTTGATAAATAATATATTCTGGATAAGAAATTAATTAAAATGATTAACAAACAATTGGGCGTACACCTTACTTTTACTTGATAATTCCAACTTTCAATATAAATAACATGTTACCGAGAAATGCAAACGTGTTTTTCCTTTTACACATGACAAATGGTTTAATTTAAAGTAAAAATAAAGAACAATCAACAAAAAACTTCTAAATTGAAAAGTTTCAGAAGCATTTTAAATAAACTTACGCAGATTTTTGCCTCAAAAAATTGAGAATATAGCAATGAAATTTTTGTAATATCTCGCATAGAACGAAAATGTCAATATTTAATTGCATGTCTTTTGGCTTTTGAAATGGTCTTTAAACATCTTGGTACCGATTCCACCAAATTTCGTGGACACTTGGTACCGATTCCACCAAACTTGTTTTAAATGGGGCTTGTTTTTAATTTTGTGTTTTTGAACCACTATTTCGAGTGTAGCAAACACATATTCAATGGCATTGATGTTGGGTTCTGTGGTGGTGTGTGTAATTGCTATTTACAATGAAAAAGACACCACATTTTAAAGTTATGTGCAGTTGGTTTGGGGTCGTTGTCCTGCAGGAAAAAGATTTCGGGTTGCGTGGCTTTATCTGGGATAGGAAATTTAGTTCTGATAGATGGCATTATAAACTATATGGTTTACCTGGATATATTTTGCAACAATCTAAAGGAGAGAGAAAGATAGATAGAACTTTGGTTTCAATAACATCATAAAAAAGTGACCTTTAATCTTTCTCAGTTTCGTTTAAGAAAAGAATTATGACTTCATTTTTCAAAAGGCTATTTATAAATTTAAGAAGAAAATAAAACAATACACAAACTTTTGAATTAAAGTACATTTGTTTGGATAAAAATATTTTTTTCTCAATCGAATGTTAAAATATTCTAAATCTTGGCAGCACTGGCAAGAAATGTACCCACTGAAGAAGATAAAGCAAAATTTATTTCCATCTATAGCAAAATCTACCCAAAGAAAGGTTATATGTTTAAATCAATAAGTGTAAAAAGAAATTTAATAGAAACTGTTAATAGCCATAATAAAATAAAACATTTTTTAAAATTATTTTTTTAAATAAATTATATTATGATATTTTATGATACTAACTTTCTACCTTTTGATGTCTTGAGTTTAATGTTCTATGATAGCAAATGAACTCCGGAATCTTGATAAGCTTTAATGAACAGAAAAATATTCTTTCTCACACCCCTTCCTTTAAGTAAAATTTAAATTTCTAAGTAATCATTCTCCCGCAACTTGTGTTATTCCGCCTTTAAAATCCCTTAAGATTAGTAACTATGTTAAATAGTCGATTTTTTGCGAAATTATAATGTTTTATTTAATATTCTTAATGTTTGAAAAGATTTCCTTATAAAACCATTAGAACTTTGCTTCTATGGTTTGAAACGTTATAATGATTTTTATACAATTTTCATTTACATAAGTTTAAATACCATTCCACATCTATAAATACTATTTTCTGAAATTCTAATCTGTGACAGAATTTTTTTACGAAAAACTTCATAAATTAAAATTTAAGGCATATTTTTTGTTTAAATTTGGTATAATAATTTCTCAATATATTTTCCAGTTCCTGAACTAGGAAATAAGCAATCTATTCATTTAAAAATATTTTATAATTGTTATAGTGCTTCACAAAAAGAAAAAAAGTAAAAATTTATTGTTATTTATCAACTGAACTTCAATATTTAAAATATGAATAGAAATACGGCTTTTTTTTCAGTTTAAAAACTATATAATATATTTATTAAGTTTGCAAAATTTTAAGTAAATTATTTGATAAAAGTCTAAACTAGAAGAAATTTGCTTTATACATCTTTTTAACCAATAAAAATCTATTTTTTCCAATTGTTGAAAAAGATTTTGCTACTTAACTGGTATAATTCGGTTTCATAAAAGGTTTTTTTTTCTCTTTTATTGAAATATGCAAAAGTATAACTATTTTCGAACGTTTTTTAAAATTTCATGCCGAACGTATTCGCTTACCTTAGAATTAGATAAGCATTTATTTTTCTGGCACTATTTCACATTTTGTATTTAAAGATTGTGTTCTTTTGAACTGCTTCCTTTTTAATTTCAAAATTTATTATTATTATTATTATTATTTTCATTTTTACCATATTTTCGTATCCCTATTTGAATTCTTCCTAACAAATTCTACGCCCCTTTCGGAATATTTTGTTCTAATTTGAAATATTGTATTTATTACTGTTTCTTTTTGTTTCCTGTATCTCTCTCTCTCTCTAATGCTATTAAATGCTCTAGCCATTCTTAAGAGCTTTTTTACTTCCCTTATCCAAATTTATTATTATTTTTTTTTTTTCATTTTTACCATATTTTCGTATCCCTATTTGAATTCTTCCTAACAAATTCTACGCCCCTTTCGGAATATTTTGTTCTAATTTGAAATATTGTATTTATTACTGTTTCTTTTTGTTTCCTGTATCTCTCTCTCTCTCTAATGCTATTAAATGCTCTAGCCATTCTTAAGAGCTTTTTTACTTCCATTATCCAAATTTATAATTATTTTTTTTTTTCATTTTTACCATATTTTCGTATCCCTATTTGAATTCTTCCTAACAAATTCTACGCCCCTTTCGGAATATTTTGTTCTAATTTGAAATATTGTATTTATTACTGTTTCTTTTGGTTTCCTGTATCTCTCTCTCTCTCTAATGCTATTAAATGCTCTAGCCATTCTTAAGAGCTTTTTTACTTCCATTATCCAAATTTATTATTATTTTTTTTTCATTTTTACCATATTTTCGTATCCCTATTTGAATTCTTCCTAACAAATTCTACGCCCCTTTCGGAATATTTTGTTCTAATTTGAAATATTGTATTTATTACTGTTTCTTTTTGTTTCCTGTATCTCTCTCTCTCTCTAATGCTATTAAATGCTCTAGCCATTCTTAAGAGCTTTTTTACTTCCATTATCCAAATTTATTATTATTTTCTTTTCATTTTTACCATATTTTCGTATCCCTATTTGAATTCTTCCTAACAAATTCTAAGCCCCTTTCGGAATATTTTGTTCTAATTTGAAATATTGTATTTATTACTGTTTCTTTTTGTTTCCTGTATCTCTCTCTCTCTAATGCTATTAAATGCTCTAGCCATTCTTAAGAGCTTTTTAACTTCCATTATCCAAAGGGGGCTGAACTTGGATTACATTTCCTTTCCTTTCTTGCTGTTTTTCGTTTTTGTCGCTGTTACTTGTTGTTGATACCTTAAAATGTTAATATCACAGCTCCAGTCGCAAGATATAAAAGGAACAAATTCATCAAAGACCAGCAAGGCTTTTAAAGATGATACCTAAATTTGTCTCCTTCAATAATTAACAGAAAAGAAGCATCAAGGAGTATCATCAGGGCATTATTTCTTTACAAAAAATTGGATTCTCTTACACTTAGCCTACACTGCTTTCTTAATTGAACTTAGAGAGATAACAGCTTGGCTTCTATCAGTGAATATTTTGCCCCCAGAAAGAATATTTTGAAAGGATGTTTAGTGTGTAATTTTCTACAAAAATTGCTATTTCCTTTGAATGAGTAATGTTTCTTACAGTGTCGGAAAATTTCTTCCAGATAAATAAATTGAGTGATTATAATGTAAGCAAAATAAGTAATTCTTCTCTGTTCTTAGTGAAATTATTTAATAAGAAATTCTAAATATTTATATTTAGTTGGTTATTAGTAACTATTTACTCTATATCGGAAATATAAAAAAATTGTATGTAACTGTTTTGTAAAAATGTAGGCCCTATTTATTTAATAAGATTCATTTTCATCGAAAAGGATAATATTCTTCGTAGCGATTAGACGTAATTGTAAATAATGTAGTACAGACCATTTGGACATATATAGGTCGCTTGTTTTTGTTTATTCCCGAGTCGGCCACATGCTTAACTGACATTTCGAATTGGTTTCTTCGGGGAAAGAACCATTATGTTGACCGCATTTCACAAGACTAATAAGCAAAATCAGCGACATCTTGGAAAATGTTAAAAATGAAGTGCATTCTGTATAATAAATCTTTTTTTGCTATAAATGAAACAAAATCAACATATTTTATATTCAGTAGTTGTTAGCAATATCTAAAAACTATTCCATTACACCTGTCAGTAGTTTTATATTTTTTACGAATAAAAATGATTTCCACGAAGGAATTTTATTTAATATTCGCCTGAATAAATTTAACAAATAAATACTCTTTATTTAAGTAGGGGAATTTAGCATTTTATATATTTTTGAATTTCATCTCTATGTTTGCCTCATGTATTATAACAAAAAAATATTCTGTAAGCAATACATTTTGTGATCAGTAGTGGTCTCTTCAGAACTTTCTCGCCAACTCTCTAATAAATTTTCCATGCCAGAAAACGCCTTACAATGAAATGGAGTATAATAGTTACGAAATATTAACTTTTGGTGCAAATTTAGCATTTTTACTGAATATATTGTGTGATATTTGGCGAGTAATCCCTGATATCCTGGTTTATAATATCCAAAAATTGAATTTGTATTTTAGACATGTTTTTCTCAGCCGATTGAAACAAAAATTTGATAGAAAACAGCACTTGGTAGTCCCAATTACTAGTACCAAATTTGATATATTTAAATCATATGAATTATCGCGTTTACATATTTCTGAAAGTACAGACAGACAAACTGTAAATACATAGTTGGATTTGGCTCAAAATCTGACAGGTGTCAATACCATAGAAGTTAAATCCATGTATTGAATTTTATCTATCTATTTTTCTTACTTCTGTATTATCTTAGTAACTTATAGCCAAACGGCCGAACTGACAGACTTGAAGTGAATACCTTATAAGCCAGTTAACAACTACGCTGCACGAGCAATTGCTTTTGTATGTTTTTGGTCATATTACTGGACTGCAAACCACAAGGTCCAAGGTTCTATCCTATCGTATCACAATCCGCCACAGACTTTCTGAGAATTGATTTTACTCAAAATTTGTTGGAAATCTTCAAGATTGGTGTAAAGATCGTATACAAAATTTCAACTGTTTAGTTCAAATCGTTTTTTAATTATCTTTCCCACAGACATGTAGACAGACGGACACTTCCCAAAAAAGAGTTTTTTGAATTCATAGATGTCTAAAATGTGGAGATTCAAATCTCGGGTTTGAATTTTTCGACGATTACTATACTTTCTCTATACTATGTATAATAGAAAGTAAAAATGAATACATGTTTTGATTTTTATTACAATTCTATTAGCCAGATATTCTTAAGACATGGAAAGAAATTACATTTATACTTTTAAAATATCCTTCATCAACAGAAATTTAGAAATCTAAATTTAAATATTATGATTGAATTAGATTTCGAAGTTAAAAATAACTTAAATGCAAAACCAATTTTGAAATTTAATGGGTCTAATGATTTTACAATATAAAAATGGCCATCTGTAGATTAATTTCTATTAACCCACAGTGTCCGAGGAAAATACAATATGGTAATTCGATGTATCTTGACTAGTTGGAGAATTTTCCTTTCGAATCTTTGGTAATTTTAATTTACTACTAACATAAAAATATATCATAAAATTCGAAATCAAACGAAATTCTTATACGGTTTAAATTTTTAAATCGTTGTTTACGTACGCAAATATATAATGTCCTGAATGAACGTAACCTGTCATTTTAAATCAATTGAGATTTTACTACTTACTTGATCTATGTATCCAATCATGAAAGCAATAAAAATATTAATACTTTTAAAAATTCTTTTATAGATACCAAAGATTAGCTGAGGCAGCTATTTTTCTGAAAATCCTTTCATTCTTTTGAAGTATTAAGTCGTTTTCATTTTTTATATATATAAACAAAACAAAAAAATGAAACTTTTTTTTCCTCTCGAGCTTATTTTAATCAGTTTTTAATTTTAATTCAACATATTAAACAATTAAACATCCCCTAATTGTAAATTTGAATATTATATAAGAAAATAAAACTGCAGAGCCGTTTATTTTTCTTCTAAAACCTTTTTTTTAAATAGAGGAAAATTCGAATATTTCAACTTTTTTCCAGGTGAAAATTAATTCCTCAATTCCACCGGGTATAAAATTTAAATTTTTCTTTTAGAACTCCACTTTATTTTCATTTTTTTCTCATTTTATCAGATTAATCAGTTAACAGAACATTGCAATGTTGAATACTAGAGAAAAAATTAGGAATTGTAGCTTTATATTTTTTTTTCTTTCAAGACCTCTTCTAAACAAAGGTAAGGAAAAATATTTAATTCGTTCCAGATGGAAATTAATTCCATAATTTAAATATTACGTATGGTTTAAGTTTCAAATAAAAATCTTAACAATGAATAATGCATATTTATGAATATTCCTATAAAATAAAATATCAGCTTTCAGTCCAAATACTGCATTAAGAATTATTAAATTTGAATAGAAAGCTTTTTTTGTATTTAAAGTCATTATGAGTCGAAATTAATTTTTTTTCGCAATATTTATTGGCTTTTAGTTAAATCATTTGTTATTTTTATACTCTATTGCGTTTAACAGAATAGAAACAGTTAATAAAAAAATTTAACGTAGAAATCATAAAGACAATTTAAAATTAATTCGACAGAATGAAAAGTACAAAAATAAAATCAAAGCCAAACAAAAATTGAAACAATATTTAACGAGATTCGATCAATCTAAATCTTATTAGATTTTACGAACATAATAAAAAGGATATGAGGTCCGATGCTCAAATAAATATCTAATCAAAAATGCTTTTAATAAAAAAAATAAACTGTAGTAATTGTACATGTTCTGTTTATCACTTTACAAATATTTAGATTAAAAAAAATACTTTTGAGAATTTCTTTGATAAATAATATATTCCGAATAAGAAAATAATTAAAATGACACACATATTGAGAGTACACCTTACCTTTACTTGATAAATCCAACTTTCAATATAAATAACACATTACTGAGAAATGCAAACGTGTTTTTCATTTTACACATAACAAATGGTTTAATTTAAAGTAAAAATAAAGAACAATCAACAAAAACTTCTAAATTGAAAAGTTTCAGAAGCATTATAAATAAACATACGCGGATTTTTGCCTCAAAAAATTGAGAATACACCAATGAAATTTTTTAATATCTTACATAGAAAGAAAGTGTCAATATTTAGTTGTATGTCTTTTGGCTTTTATAATGACTTTTAAACGTCTTGGAACCGATTCAATCCATTTTTGGTGGTATCTGACGATATTTTACGCCATTTTACTTGCAACACTTGTTTTAAATAGGTTTTGTTTCTAATTTTGTGTTTTTGAATCACTATTTCGAGTGCGGCAAACATATATTCAATAGCATTGATGTCAGGGTACTGTGGTGGTGTGTGTAATTGTTATTTACAATAAAAAACATACCACATTTTGAGGTTATATGCAGTCTGTTTGGTGTCGTTGTCCTGCAGAAAAATGAATGATTTGGGGTTGTATGGCTTCATATGGGATAGGAAATTTAGTTCTTATAGATGTCATTATAAACTATATGGTTTACCTCGATATACTTCGCAGCAATCTAAAAGAAAATGCTAAAAATTTGGATTTAGATGGAAATTTCATTTTCTAGCAGGATCACTATCTCACGTATACTGAGCTATAGTGCACGTATCGTCAACGATATCACGTATATATCACGATCTATACTGCACGTATCGTCAAAATGTGGTGTCTTTTTTATTGCAAATTGCAATTGCACACATCACCACAGCACCCCGACATCAATGCCATTGAATATCTGTGAGCCATACTCGAAACAGTGGTCCAAAATCACAAGATTAGAAACAAAACCCATTTAAAACAAGAGTTTCAAGACGAATGGGGTAAAATATCTTCAAATACCACCAAACATTGATCGAATCGGTACCATGACATTTAGAGGCCATTATAAAAGCCAAAAGACATACAAATAAATATTGACATTTTCTATCAATGTGAGATATTACAAAAATTTCATTGGTGTATTCTCAATTTTTTGAGGTAAAAAGCTGCATATGTTTATTTAAAATGCTTCTGAAACTTTTCAATTTAGAACTTTTTCGCTGACTTTTCTTTATTTTTACTTTAAGTTAAACCATTTGTTATGTGTAAAAATAAAAACATGTTTGCACTACTCGATAATGTTTTATTTATATTTAAAGTCGGATTTATCAAGTAAAAGGAAGGTGTACTCCCAATTGTGTGAGCCACTGTAAGCAAAAAACTTCTGATTTTAACTTTATTTTACAGAAAAATTATCATTTAAGAATTTTCAAGTACCAAAATTCTAATTATTACTAAATAAAGTTTATTTTTATTGAATCATCATTTCCAATTACCTTTCACTTCATCTTTAAACAACGGCAGCCGATTTTTAATTGTAAAAAAAATCTTATTTATAATCCAAATAATTGACAGAGTCTTTCTTTCTCAATTTTCAAAAATGGGAGAAACATTTCGCGAATAAATATTTCAGAAAACAATTAAAGCAGGTTTGAATTTCATTACAACAACTAAAAATTTTTGTTAAAATTTTATTAAAAATCAGATGAAATTCAAGAACATATTCATACCTACATTAAAAAAAAATTATCGAAATATGTTCACAAATTTTCACGTAATCTAAAAGTTTGTGTTTTGAGAAGATTACTGAAGATAATCTCTAAAATTTTCTGTAATATTTAACAAATTATAATTACCAAAAAAAAGCCGAAGTGTACCCTCCCCTCTCCAAATATTATTTGTTCCAAACGTGTTAGCTGTAAATCAGGTTTATAAAATGACCAGAATATAACACGCAAGCAAATACTGGCAGACACATTCTCTATTCAACAGCGATTACATATTCTTCAATGTCACTAAAGAGGTATATAATATTTATAAAATTTTAATTTAAAATAATGTGTTTAGATTTTGAGCAAAACATATTTTGTATTCATATTTCCATATTCGCATTCCGAATGCTTTTCTAAATTGAAATTTCAAATTTAAATAAAAATACTAAAGATATATTCTATGTGATCTAAGAAGAAGAATCATTTCGAATTCTTCTCAAGCTATAACATTCTTTGTTTCTTACAGAAATATCTTTATAAAGTTTACATTTTTGAACAGCAGCATTACGTATACTATTTGATTTAGAATGTAAATTTAAATCATCATAGTAAATTTAATTTAAAAATAATCATCATAGTAAATTTAAATCATATAAAATAGTATACGAAATGCTGCTGTTCAAAAATATAAACTTTATAAAGATATTTCTGTAAGAAACCAAGAATGTTTACGAATATATACTTCTCTATCTTCTAACCAGTTCTAATACGCATTCGGATTCATAGTATGAACAAAATATAAGTCGCGAAATTTCTCAGTCTAAATTTTATTTCCCCATAGCAAATGGTCCTCCCGCTAATGTGGCTTGGTGTGGAGAAGAGGGTGCCAGCTCAGGTGTCGTCCTCGTCATCTGACCGCGGTTCAAAATGACGAGGTCCGTCCCAAAATAGCCCTAGTGTTGCTTTAAAACGGGACGTTAATATAACTAAATAAACTAAACCCATAGCAAACGTACCGCGAATTGAAATAGGACCTATTTCAATAGAAACCATTGCAAACTTTTTTCTGAATCCCCATAAAAAATCGTAATGAACTTGTTCGGTGAAAATTTAGATTTCTAATTTAAATTTTCGCTATTTCTATGCAAATCTTTTCTTATTCTTATACCGCGTAACATTTTAATAATTTTGCGTATAATTCGCAATACATGAACATGAAAATAGGAATGGTATCTATATTTATTTATAGAGAAAACATTCGAAATTAAGGATTGTTTTTTGGTTTATATTCTGCCAATTATTCTCCAATTCTTCTGATATCATTCAATTTCTTAAATGAACCAGACGGAGTGGTCTTCCTTAAACATTCGTACATTCTCTAATAGAGAATGTACGAGAGCGAATGCTCTCTTGTCATGCCAGAGAACGCCTTACATGCCACTGGCGTACAATAGATACGAAATATTAAGTTTTGGAATGAATTTAGCATTTATTGAATTTATCGTATCATCCTTTTTAAGTTATTTGGCAATTAATCCCTGCATGCTTTAATAGTATCCAAAAATCCGAATTTGTGTTCTAGACAAGTTTTTTTCAAGCAATTAAAACCAAAATTTGACCCAAAAAAAAACTGCACTTGTACTCATAAAATCAGATACCAAATTTTATATATTTAAATCACTGAGTTTTTGAATTATCGCATTAATATGTTTCTGAAAGTAAAGCCCGACAAGCTGTCACCCATTGTTTGTTTTAGCTCAAAAGTTGACAGGTGTTGACACTATAGATGTTAAATCTGTGTACCGAATTTTATCTATCTAGCTCTCTCCGTTTTGTAAAATGATTTAATTTTTAATCGAACAGCAGGATAGACGGATTTCTCCCTTGCAGATTTTATCCACAATTTGATAGAAATCTTCAAATTTGGAGTAACGACTTTATACCATATTTCAATCGTCTAGCTCTTATCGTTTTTAAGTTATCTTTGTCACAGACAGACAGACAAATGGACATTTTCTAAAAAGGCGTTTTTCGAACTCAGGGTGGTCTGAAAGGTGGAGATTCGTCAAAATCCCGAGTTCGAATTTTTTGACGATTAGTATACTTTATCTATATCCACGTATACGAGAAAGTAGAACGAGCTTATTATTTTAGGAATGTGCATTCAACATAATTTAAAAACTAGCATTAAAACTTGATCTACATAATACAATCATTTATAATTAGAAGTAATTTTTTCCAGGCCTTATCAAAAACTCAAAATTTGAAATATCAAATTATCATTTTACTAATGGATTTAAACGCATCTTTAATATCTTAGTAAATGTGAAGCATCCAAGCAGGCATTTAAGCAAATACCAAGTAGTTTCTTCATAAAATATCAAGATCTCATTTTCTACAAAGCAAATAAAGCGCACATTCACTATCTTTCTCGTGTCTTTATTTGGTTTATTTTAAACTCGAAGTGTTTGTTTAAAAGAAGCATATTGTTAAATAATCGTTTGGAGATTACTGATACTTTCTTTTTCAGATACATCGTTTTATTTATTCATTTATTTATTTTGTAATTAAAACCGTAAACAATTTCATATCTTTTTTATACAAGACACTTTTTTTTTACTTTCTCGTATATCTTTTTTGAAAACATTCATGCTTTTATTTTTTTTTGTAAGAGAAAACTGCTGCAATCTTTAAAAAAAAAATCCAACTTTTTGACGAATATCCACGTTTCAGATTTCTCTGAGTCCAAAAAACAGATTTTTGGAATATTTTCTATCTATGAACACAAAAATTCAAAAAAGCTATAAACCAGACAGATGAAATTTGGTATGCGATCTCTACTCCAAATTTGCAAATTTCTAGCAAATTTACAAATGAACGTATTAAGTGAAAATATATCTGTCCTCAGTAAGAATATAAGTTCACATGATAACTACAAAACAAAAAGAACTAGATGAATAAAATTTGGTAAACATATTTAAAATCTAAAGTGTAAATATTCATCAAAATTTGGAGAAAATCAATTGAAGTTCTATGCTTTGCTTTATGCTCTGTGCTTTCACAAAATTACAGGAATTTTCCCATACATAATTTACTATTATGTATGGAAAAATTTTTAAATGATCGTGTGACAACAATTCTGTATCAAATTTTGGTTTTAACAGGTCGGAAAAAAAAGATGTCTAAAATACACATTCTGTATTTACTTCGTTCCTAGCAATTAATTAACCTAGCTTCTGTAACTATAATAAACTCTTTCGTAACAAATTTACGACAATAGATATGGATAATAATATTGATACGAATTTACTCTTCCGTCGGGATTCTTTTTCATTTGTTGGTCAATAAAATGAATAGTCCTTTAGTGACAGACGATGACTTTTATTAAAACGAACACGACAAATATACAACCGAGACGAACACAATAAACACACAGCAGCAAACGACAACAAACAGTAGTAATCGGTAGCAACAGCAACCATCGCACACAAAGAGCAGCCAGACAGAATTCAGCAGAAGGAGGGAATTCTCGTAGCTTAACTCTACCGCCTCTCCAAACGTCTGCAAATCTCCACTGTCTCCTCGTTTAGCTGTATCCAACTGCCGCCTCACTACTGCACGACTGGCTACTAAACACACGACACGATGCTGCTTCTACATTGAACAACAGGAATCGCACACAGCTCAATTCGGCAATCGCTTAAGCTCTTCGCTGAGACTGCCGGCCTTTTATAGTTCCCGGAGGCGGACCGAGAAAGTTTGGGACCAATCAGAAGTATTTTGGTTCCTATTGAATGGATCGCTAAAATTCTCGAAGTTTCCAGTAATATCTATTTTGTCACCAAAGTCGCCAAGTCACCAAATGTTCACCTAGTTTGTCGCCAAGCTCTGAGATCATTGACGTTTCACTCGATCAGCACCCACAGAACTCATCGTAAAACGGTCTTTTCAGTAATTGAACTAACCGTGCTGGAAGCAATAATTCAGGTGTGTAACAATATACGAGTATATTTATTAAAGATTAACAAGAATGTCCTGAGGAAACCACTCCCACTGGTTTCTAATGCTTGTATAAGTAAGCTGGGTAATGAAGGAGATATAAACTGTCCTTAAATTATAGATTTACTCTTCTTCTACTTATAAGAGAGAATAATCAATTCCATTATTGAGATCTTCACCGATAGGCTCATCGCAATAAAACGAAAATCAAAGAAATTTTGCATACGTATACAGAGCTTATATAACATAAAAAGCGATTTTATAGAAATTCCGCTAAGCAAACATTTATTTTAGAAGTGTAATTTTCACGTGATGTTGTAGTTTCACATTGCATTATTAAAGTCACAAATATCATATTCCAAGAAGCACAAGAAAGCCTATTGATAGAGAAACTCCGAAATGCTTTTAAATTGGAATTAAAGTGATTGAAAAATTATGTATTTTATTAAATAATGATGAATTGATTACATAAATCCAGCCTTTTTGGCATTTTGAATTTTAGTACAATACATATCTCCTGAAAAATATCTTATCTTTGACATATCCTCCTAGATGACAATAAATTATAACCATATTTATATTAAAATATAAACACGTTATTGTAATAATAGAATATGACGCTAAAAAGAGCTGGATCAATTTTTAAATACTCATGCCAGTTTTTGCAAAATTGAGCATTAAGTAATATTTCTGTATTTTCGTACAGTAAGACTATGCCTAAATAATTTAACCCTTTCAAGGGCCATGGGAAGTATGCTTCCCACCAAATTTATCAATATTTTTATGAAATTATGTAGGTTGGTATGACAATTTTTTTTTTCACAAAGACAGAAACTTAGATGCTTCAGTTCTTTATCTTACACAATCTTGATTTGTTACTTAATTATTAATTAACCAAATTAATGAATTAATCAAATTAAATTTATCTAATAAACTAAATGAATCACTTTTCTTATTCTAATTTCAAGCCTAAAAATATTTTAACATAATATAACTAGAAAAAAATGGCCCTTTAAAGGGTTAACAAAAAACGAAAAATGATAAGAAGTTAAAAGCTAATTTGCACAGAAATAAATTTCCAGAATATTTAATAATTACTTTTTCGACAGAGAAATACAGGAATTTGTAACATCTTGCATCATATGCAATCGAAATCGAATCATTTTTCTTTTCACTTAACATAAAAATCAATTTCAGCATTTTTTTTCCCCTTTTTAATACTCAGAATCTTTTTACTTGCATTACTCTTATACAAAAAACAAAAAGATTAATAAAAGTAAAAAAAATAGTCATGCGGATGCGCTTGAAACGATTTGAAATAAGGATGCAAGGCAACGTGGCATTAAATTGAAGAAAGAATTTGAAATCGGAGAATTTTGTCTTTCAGCAGAAAAATAAAACGGCTGTTGCTTCCAGCATATACGCCCACCACTCGCGTGTGATTGATTTTTGAAATAGAAGTGGATTCAAGCGAGGCTTATGTTTGCTGGGTTAACTTCGTTTTTTCGTTAACTTCAGGTATAAGTTTTTTCGATTATCGTCATATTTTTCAGTGAAAAGTGACATTTCATCAGAATTCATAAGAAAAATGATATCGAAATAAGGAAATTTCAAAGTGGGGGTAAGTCTTAAGATTTATGTTCGGTTTCTTGCCAATCAAGACAAAACCATGCCAACCTTTCTAAAACTCGCCGCCTTGGATGTAAACAAAGAAATGACTTTTAGGATTGCAAAATTTTATATTTGGCAGCAAATCGCCAAGGAAAAATTTAATTTTGGCGAAAGGTCATTACTCATAAATTGTATCAAAATAGATTTTTGTTTTTAATAATCTGGAAATTGAATTCTTGATAGAGGAAAATTAAGAAATTTACTATTTGTAATTTTTTAGTTTCACTTTCCTCAGAACATTTTAAACCTAAATTCATTACAAAAATGATAGTTTTCTTTTTAATATAAATTGTTTATATAAACTAGTCGACTTTGGGGATCGATTTGTTAGCTAAGTTTATGGACTTTTTTATTCTGTTAAATGAATGTAAGAAAGAGAACTGATGTCATTAGAACCTTAACCTTAAGATAACAAAAAGACGACTTTTGCAAGATAATTGTTTTGAAATACCTGAATATCAATTTCCAAAGGCGAGTCATAACGATTACCCATCTGGCGATTATTAAGCCATTTTTTACCCTTGATTAAACTATTTGCTTGAAGCCTATATCTTCATCCATTTTATATTTTCTTTATTCTGGTCGAATATATATTTCATTGAAACGGCGAGCACTCTCCAGAACATTTCTAATAATATGTTGCAGCTCTATTCGAGACGTTGCATTTACTGCAGCATAAAAGCATTATCTTATAAGCAGCAGTAGTTATATCTTATTATCATAAAGCAGCATTATCTTATTTGGACCAATAGAACGCATTTTAAAGTTCTCTTAAGTGGGTAACTTGTTTCTTGCTAATCCTGTACGTGTTATTGCTTAGAATTCAGATCAACAACTACAAAATTGCTTTCGCTATATAAATAGTTAATTTTTTTATAGAAATAAATTCTTTTACTTACAAATTTAAAATATTGTAGTTTGGCAATTTCCACTGCATTCCAATTTCTGGAATATAATTTAGAAAGTAAATTTAAAAGAATTGCAAATTTGAGTAGTACCTATAAAGATTACCACGTGTTAACCTCTTCATCTTCCATAGCGCGTTCAAGTGAAGCTTCTGCTGGGCGGCCCTAACGCTCTTCAGGCATTCTTCGACGTTTTAGAAATTTTATACGATTAAAACGTTTTGTAAATGTTTTTTTAATTTTTATTTTTGTTTGTTGTGATGCGGCGAAAAGCAAAGGAAAAACAGAAATTTTCGCGGACAGGAGAGGACGGCGAAAGGTTTAAAACAGTAAACTACCATTTCTTGTTCATGGATCGTAAACCCATACTACACCATGGATCACTGATTCAAGTTATGTTAATTATCATGATCCTCCTTACGTTGTAATAATATTCCACGTTGCAAAACGTAGGGGAAACGGGAAAATATTGATCCTGTAGCTATACATAAGGAAATGAGTCTCTGTGTGTTGAAAGAGTAAATAAACTTTCGAGAAAAGAAAAATACAAATTATTCAAAATTAAATTCACAATATAACATTTTAGGTTCTTGAAGTCAGGGAAAGTGAAATTTAAAGACCATCTTTAATAAGACAACTTTGGGGGAAAAATTATTTAGAAAAATATATAAACAAGGTGACAAAAATGAATTACAGATTGACGAAGACTGGTGTTCAGAGTTTAGATCATAAATTTGTAATGATGATTAATTAGATTCTGAATGTCAAATAAAACGAAGTAGGTCTAAAAGAATACCCATCCTACTCAAGTATACGGAGTCTTATTGGTGATCAATCGAGCAATGAGCTGCTCTACCGAAATGATAGGCCAAATATGATTGGGCTACCTCCTAACGCCACAACTATTCCATTCACTTAACAACAAAGACCATTCATAAAAATGAAGAAAATTCCGCTAGCAAACAATTAGAAATGACTACCAAAATTCAAGATCTCAGAGTGCCAAAATTTCATATTTATTAATTAAAATTCCAAGCAAAGACTCTCAATAGAGATCTATGTTCATCTCACCCTCTCAAGAAAGTGCAAATAGTGTTAGAAAGAAAATTTTGGTTTATCCTAAACAATTTTTTAATAAATTTTAACTGCATATCTAGGTTCAAATTTCGATTTTTTTTAAAGATCGACAATAACGAGATCATGGATATCTTTAAAAAAAATACTTTTTTCCTATTTCATTATATCTGAGACATTCAAAAACAAAATATGTAACTGCCCCCAATATCAAGAACATATTCACAATTTTAAGATTATAAAATCTATGTTTAGAAATCTATATACAGATAAAAAATCTATAACATATATATATTCTATAAAATCTATATTAAAAATCTATAACATATATATATTCTATAAAATCTATATTAAAAATCCATAACATATATATTTTCTATAAAATCTATATTAAAAATCCATAACATATATATTTTCTATAAAATCTATATTAAAAATCTATAACATATATATTTTCTATAAAATCTATATTAAAAATCCATAACATATATATTTTCTATAAAATCTATATTAAAAATCCATAACATATATATTTTCTATAAAATCTATATTAAAAATCTATAACATATATATTTTCTATAAAATTTATATTATTATATATATATAATCGATATTTAGTCAATATCTCATTGGAATAAAAATTTCTAAAACATATGTCATGATTTAATTTAGATATGAAACCGAAGAAGAATCTTGTATCTGAAAAGAAGAAAAATATCTGGAGAAGAATAGTTAAGATTGTTTTATATGACATGGAACGCTATAAAATTATCCATCAAAATCAGAAATAGACAAGTTTGACAACGACTACAGTTTTCACTCCTACCTCTATCGAAACATTCATTAAATCCTCAAAGACGTGGAATTAAGATTCGAGCTTATTTTCCTGCAATTAGGTCTTGAACTACGATAATATAAGACTTAAAATCAAGATGCAGAACTAACTTGTACTGTGAATTACTGTTTGCTTTAATAATTTTTCATTTTTTATGTTCAGTTTATTATTTTAAGTTTATAACGAAATTAAAATGGAGTAGATGTTGCATAGAACAATAAGCAAATAACTTTAAAAAATTTTAAATGAATTAGTAACTTCATATTAGGAAAATTTTATTTTGAAAAATATCGATTCTTTATATCTAACTTTAATTCCTTAAATTAAAACCCAATTTTGAAGCAGATGAAGTTTCATCTACAAAAAAAAAATGCAAACATATATCGTTTGTACTATCCTTGCTACATCTGGAAAATATTACATTTTATTAATAAATTCGAAATGATTATACAGTCACAAAAAAACATACCATTTTTACAGTGATTTTTACGATTTAATGCTTTTTCCCACATCTTCTACGAAATACAAAGTTATAATTTTTTTAAAAAAAATTCATGCAGAGATATATTTTTATCAAAATAACACTACTAATACTTTTATGGAAGGTTATTAATTTATAAATTTCTGGACATTTTGTTACTATTCCGAATTTTACCATTGACTGATGTTCCAAACACTAAATCATTCTTGGTTTTATAATAATGGTTTAATGTGTTTTTATTACATTAAGAAGAGAACAGTTGCATCTCGTCTAGTATTTCTGTTTTGACAAAAGCATTAACATCTTTAAGCTTAACAAAGATCTTATTAAAAAGTTATGAATCAAAATACAAATTCAACAGAATAATAAGAAGTGTCAGACGATGTATTTTTAGCAACGCGAATTTTAAATTCTAGGAATCAGCTTAAATTGTGTCCTAAACCAGAACTCTAGCACCGTTTCTATACAGTAATAAAATCAGCAACAACGTAAATTGTCTTAAATTATAGATTTTCCTGGGATAATATTCATATTCTCCGAAGCCATCTTCATTTGCAATAAACAAGATCCTTTCCTCGAAGAATAATCTCATAAGAATCCAAGCAGGTTAAAAGTCGGAGAATGCACAAGAATTCTAAGAATGTCTGAGGCATACCAAACTCTCTATTCTTCTAGGATTAGAGGAAGATAAAGCTTTATGAGCAAGAATTGATGAATTATTGAATAAAGAGATAAGGTTACAAGATAGAAATAGGATTTGTACATATTTCCTGTAATTTGAATATTTAGATTATGGAGAAGTTCTTAAATTTAGAAAAATCATTTCTATTTCAATTCGTTTCATGAATAAATATGAATACAAATATTTAATTTATATCCGCATTGGATAGAAAGGTTACAAATTTTTTAAAATAATGAAGATTTTCCTGCTTGAAAGAAAGGATATTTATATTATTATGAGCTAGAAATACTATCTTGATAACTGTGTTTATACTTTGATTTTAGCATAAAGTTTTTTTTAATATTTTTAAATTGATCTGGCGACGAAATTTTGAACATAATTATTTCTTTTTGAAAATATTTGTTTATGTTGCAAACTAAATAAAAAGCTGATATTTGACTATTTATATTATAATTTCCTCTTAACAAAAAAAAAAATTCGCAAAAAAATATGTTTATCTTTATTTTAAACTCATGAAAATTTCAGTACCAGATACAGCAGAAACAATATTACAAAGCCCTTCTATATTTTAAACTGATAAAAAAATGTGGTAAATATTCTTTAAAAATATTTCTATGCCTATTTTATAAAAATGGTTATACTTATTTCGCGATTTATAAACAAAATCTTTCCAAATTTAAATAAATATAATTGCAATGTATGCACCAAATTATCTTAAAGACAGATAGGGAAGTTTTCTATTTATTTCAAAAGTAAATAATGCAAAATTCACCAGTATTTAATCGAATAGTACGAAGTAAATTTTCAACTGAGGGAAATGTGTTATTATTTGTTGGTTTATTTATTCTATAATACTTACGTCATACAAAGCAAACAAACATATATTCCTTTACTAAATTCAGATATTTATATAAATAATTTGCTGATATAGTATATAATAAATATATTATACCAATATAATGGTTGTTAAATAATATAATATTTATTAAACCAATTATAAAATAATAAATGATAATCAAAGGTCCTTAAAAGAATGTGCAGAATAAAAACAACAGACCATGGTTATTGATGACATTACTGCAAAATGTAACCTCTAAAACGACTGAGTTAACAAAATTAAGTAAAATTTGAAACAACTCGATTTGCAACATCTCTCATTGCAAAAAAAGTTACTTCTCAGATAAATTTGGCATTCATAGTGAAAATCTAATTCAGTCATAATATTTTACTGAATGAATGATAATCATTGACGTATATACCACTATAATGGATTAATAATATTGTTTCCCTGCACAGTACATCTCTTGATAAGAAAGACAGCTTTACAGATATAATAAATCTGCTGAATATATGCCAGGTAAATGACCTTCAGTCTTGGCCAAAGACTTAAAGATCATTTAAAGATAAAAATGTAGGACCCAAAATATTCAAGAATTTTGACAATCGCTCCATTAAGATGTGATTTCTGGCGTTTCTTCTAGACTATTTGATACATTTTTGTGGAGACTCTAAAATCATTGTCAGTAACGACTAGTGAGCAGTCGAGTTGAGCTCAAGTGAGTACTTAAGTACGTCTCCAGTTAGTTTTTTTTGGGCACTTTGCGCTGTTCAGTTATTTAATAGCAATTTTTTATTCTTTTTCTATTATTTGCAATTTGATATGTTATTATTGTGCACGCTTCAGCTGTGTTTTGCTACAGTTTATTTGTGAAGAATAAAGAGACAAATCCGTTGTTGAGCCTGTTGAACTTTTTCACCACACACCGGAATGATTTTTTTTTCTGAACAATATCGAGACAGATATGAAAATGATGTCATTCAAGGGAATAGTTATTTATTCAATTTTAATACATTTTTAGAGAAATCAAAGATCCTTATTTGATTGCCTTAAAAATAGCCAAAGATTGCCATTTAAAGAAAGTCAGTAAAGGAATATGCTGTAAAAATCAGTGAATCAAAGTTAGTGCAATTAGTTCACAATGAAATGGCACTTGGATAATAACAATTACATAAGGCAAATTAAATCAAATTTAAAAACATTGTTTTATAATATATATCGCTACCATAAAAGTTACTTCCGGTGTAATTAAGTAGTTCCTAGTTATTATAAGCTCCTGAAGTCTCCTAGACTTATTCGTCTAGTTATTCCAAAATATTTGCATTGCACGAATGATAGTCTCACAGACATATGCAAATTTCAATAGAATATCTACGTGCTTACGAATAAAATCTGTCCAAGAGTACAGGATTGTAATACATTATTAACGGACCCAATTTATTACAGTCTTTATAATTATTATAGTCATAGGCTACTATATGGTAATTACAGATCATTAATAGAATGTGTGGAATTAATTCAATGAGCCACGATGACTGCAAGATCCTAGACAAGATAGATAAATAGCTTCTAATTAAATTTGAGTCCCGATACTAATTATGCACGGAGTGCTATATATAGATTATATATTTTAACTATATATAGATCTATATAAACTATAATATAGATGATATATTTTATCTGTACCCATGAAATTGACCTGCTAAAATGGCTGTCTCAATAAACATCCTATTATGAGAGTTATATATGTTAAAGGAAAGGATATTTTCACTACTTTGTCTTAAGAAAAATGGCATCTGTTTCATTTATAATATCTCTATAATATATCATTATTTATCTCTTTTTTTATGTTAGATTGAATAAATTAATTTTAATTTAAAATAGATTTAGGAGAAGTATTTTGGGACAGAACTTGCAATTTTGAACTACGGTCAGATCACGAGGGCAAGACTGAAACCAACATCCTTCTCCTAAATTCAACACCACACTAGTGAGCATATTTGATCCCAGCTGATTTAACGTATTCTATATCCCTTTTTATGACAGTACTTTAAAGGAATTCTAATTCTGAAGCTTCAGCTCTCCTATTCGATGTCGAAACTTTACCACTAGGTCACCATATTTCTATATTTTATATAAACCATTTTTATATAACAATATTTTGAATCAGATTATAATAATATTGCAACGAAGCTAGCCACATGTCTCCGTGGCTCGTTGATGAGACATCGGACTGCGGGCAAAGAGATTGCTGGTTCAATCCTCACCAAATAAATTTGTTATTTATTTATTTATTTTCCTTTCAGCTCTTCCAGAAGTTTCTGGAATATTCCATTATTATAATTTCCTCAATCTTTGTACGTCATTTCCTCTTCAGTTAGTTCTAGGAATGTTCTAGAACATTCTATATCTGCATATAAGAGCTTGCTTTATAGTAACCGAGGTCTTTGGTTTACTTTAAGTAAACTGATATTGTTCTACTAGTGTTCTCTTCCTTAAGTCTATAAACGTGACAATATTTTCTGCTGCAATTAATTGGGGTTTAATTACTTAAATAAGGCAGGATATTTTTAAAATCAAGAAGCAGATATAAGCTGTTTAAAATCACTCATTTCTGGCATTTTCACAACAGAACGTGGGATTGCAAAGAAAAAAAAAGGGACTGATAATGGCTCTTTGTCAATTAGTAAGACTTTAATTATAATTATATTTTGCTATTGTAGGAATTCATTTGGTTCATACCTTTCAAGGAAATACAATGACCTTTTAAAACGACGACACTCCTAATATTTTTTTTGTCTTTTTCATTGTCTTTTCTAATCGAAATTTTGTTCCTGAATCTCAAAACAAATTTCGTTTCCCCCATGTTTAAACATCTATCAGGTCGGGTTTTTCTTCCCTAGGACGAATTCTATTACTTTTTTTAACCCAGGTTTAAAAAAAAATCTTTTTCAATTCTATGGAGGAGTAATTCTACTCTTTCAACATATACAGGAATATTTCTTTTGTCTTCTAAGACACTGAACTATTCTGAAGTTCCTATTCAAAATTTTATGCTTTTATTGAAAATAATTATCCAATAACAATAACAACAATAAGAAGTTTGTTTCGGTTGGATAAAGTTTTGATTTCCACTTGAAAGATAAAACGTGATTTGGATTTCAGATTTGTGTTCTCTGATTTGGAAGAAAATGCTCAGCTGTAAAGATTTCAGAAAACTTGTGTCTTTATCGATCCATCAACTCCGAAGTTAACAGGTTTTATAATGTAAATTACATTGCTGTTTTATGAATGGAATCTCAAATGTTTACTGACATGGTAGTTTTTAGAATCAAAAGTTTCTGAAGATGAAAAATATTTCCAAAAACCTTATATTAAAAAATATTTTCTAATTTTTTTTAAATACTGTCAGGGAAAATACTCTAAATTCTTTCTGGGTTAAAAAGAGTATAACGAGCTCAAGAACTGACGAAAGCGCTTTATACTGCAAAAAAGCACGAATTTACAATAGCGAACGAAGCACATACAAAACAGCTCTTGCAGTATAAAAGCAACTCATAAGCAACAAATCATTAATAAATAATTGCAATAGCACAAAAAACTAAGAGGGCACTGCTCAACTTCATTCTTGAACTCTCAACTGACTCTCTCCATTAAACTCTATCTCTCGACTTTTTATAGTTTCCTTTACTGAGCAAAGAAACATCTGTAATAATCAATGACACTCGAGTATTAAAGGATCGGACATTAGGACATTAAAGGATCGAGTATTAAAGTATGACACTCGAGTGACACTCGAGAATAAGCTATTGGCAAAATTCTTGAAGTTTCGGGAATTATTTTGTCGTCAAAGTTTTTGTTTCAATTCATCGCCAAATTTATCACCAATCTCGGAGGTCATTGACTCTATATCTATTCAGGATCCTTTAAAGTCATTTGTAAAACTATCATTCTTATAAACGCGCTTGGAAGTAATGCTACATATTCATAGCATTAGTGGCAGGATACTCAAATATTGAGTAGTATTGAAAACTGTTTAAAAATCTGAAAAATTAAAATCTTTATAAAATTCATTGCAAACATCAAATCACAATATCAAAAAATATTATTATAATAATTGGATTGATTTACACTTTTGAAGCAGATTGGGATTGGCAATTCCTTTTCTGTTTAACACTTAAATGCGAGGCATTGCCTTTAAGAACATACCCAATTTTGTCTTTGAAAATTTTAAGAATATAAATTTTAAGCTTTATTGTCTGTTGATACTAATAGACTGCTATGAAGACTATTAGTAACAACAGTACTAATCGTCTTCATAACAGTAGACTAATAGACTGCAATTTAAAAATGTAATTACATAATGTACATAACAAAAAGAGTGCTGGTCGAAAAAAAAATGAACTGATGATCTTCTTTTGTAACAACATATTCTTTTTGTTTCATTCCTTTGTACGATTGAGAATACCATATTTTATTTCCCAATGTTGGATTAAAAAATTCCTAATTCAGAAGTAAGTTATTTAAGTCAATATTTATCTCAATTCCCAATTTTTTTTAACAAACTGAAGCCCAGCGCTGTTAATGTGCAGCAAGCAGTTTCTTAATGTTTAATTAATAAATTAAATAGAAAAATATGATTTTTTAAAACATTTTTCCGTGATTAAAAATTAAGAAATAAAAGTTAAAGATATTTTTAATTTACATCTATTTTTTTTTTTAAATCAGACATTTAAGTGTTAATGTCTTTAGTATTTTCATCACATATACGTATATTGAAATACAAATTTTTCAAAATGATTAAAGATGATTTGATTTATATTCATTTCCAATATTAAATCCTTCATAAAATAATAATTCACATTAATTTTGTGTGAATCTATAATTTTTAATCAATTTTTCTAACTTCGATTCTCTGAAAGAGAATTTTAACACTCCTTCTTTACTTTCATCTACTAAAATTAAATGAATAACATACATAAAAAGCATTATTCAGACAGGGAAGCTAGCAAAAATCACATTTCGATTCAGAGCAGACAATTAGAACATATAAAAGGATAAAGATAATAGTCTTATCTCAAAATAATCAGACATTTTCTAAGAAATTCTTCTACATATACCAACAGTTTGGATTTTTCTTAAAAATACAATAACAATTTTTATTTGAATTTAAAATATATTGCTCCAATTTATTTGGATTGTAACTCAATATGAGTTCGCGAATTGCATATTCTTTGGAGAATTAATTTCGAAATTTCAGGATTTGTTGTTCTATAAAGTATGTTTCGATAAAATTTGTCTTCACTTAAAGAACATTCTTTAAATATTTTTGCATATAACATTGTTTCTGAAAATATATTAAAAAATGAAATATACGTGATTAAACTCTATTATTTCATGTTTTAATGTGTTTTGTTTTTAAGATAAATATAGAGAAATTAATGCAGCATTCAAAACTTTTCATTCTTTAGAACAAGGTTTCCCAATTAGTGAGTCGAGACTCAATTTTTCGTGAATAATAGCAAGTACATAAATTCTTATTATCAATTCCCAATTTGAAAAACTGTAATACGGGCTTAATATCTTCGTCAAGATACCATTATTTTGTTATTTTATTTCATTTATTTATTTTTTGTAAAAATTATTTTCAAAAATAATTTTTTTTCTTCTTCAAAGGATTTTTTTTTTTCAAAAACCGAGCTCTATTTACGTCTAGAAAAATTCTTCCTTAAATTTTAGATATTTATCAGCTTAAAAGCAACGTTTTTGTTACTATGCTTGTATTTATTTGTTTGATAGTGCAAAGTAAGAATAATAATTAAAAAGCGATTAGTAACCCTGACGAATTTTTAACTGTGTTTTTTTAAAAGTATGTGACTACGTTAGGACTGAAGTTTATTAAAAATATTCGAAAATAGTTCCATTTTTAAATATTTGCATAAAAAAGATTAAAATACATCTATGAAACCAAAATATACTAGTTAAGTTGGAAAAGTTTTCAAAAATTGGAAAAAGAACTTTTTTTTTTTCTTTTTTTTTTTGTTAAATAGAGGCATAACGCAAAAATCTTCTAATTTAGAATTTTATCAAACGATTTGCTTAAAATTTTGCTGATAGCTTAAAAAATACATCATCTAGCTAATTAACTAAAACTTAAATCTTATTTCTAACCATTCTTTAAATATAGAGGTTCGATTGATAAATAACAACACGTTGTGAAGCCCTGAAACAGCTAAAAAAATATTTTTAAATGAATTCATTATTTTTTCTCTAATTCAGGAAGAGAAGCACATATTAATAAATTATTATACCAAATTTGGTCGAAAAAATATGAGCTTGAATTTAATTAATGAGATTTTTAGTAAGAAAATTCTATCACATTCTATATTTGAGGAAATAGCATCTAAAAATGTAAAATAGCATCAAAACGTAAGTAAATATAAAAACCAGCGTATGCTCCCAACAAAATAGATGTGGAAATGAAATTCTAATGGTTTTATAAAGAAAGCTGCTGAAACATTAAGAATATTAAATAAAAAAAAACTAATTTGATAATCTCTCCAAAAATTGACTTTTTAAAAAAAGTAAAATTTCTATTGTATATCTGCATCACATTTGAGCCAAATGTGTTTATAAGAAGAATGACCAAGACTGTTTATTTCATTGACCAACAAATCAAAAAGAACCCCGATGGAAGAGTAAATCCGCAACAATATTTACACTTTTAGGTTTTTAAATCTGTATATTAAATTTTATTTACCTAGTTCTCTTAGTTTTGCGTGATAGCTTTGAGTGCCCAGCTTTCTTTTTTTATTTATTTATTTTCTGAAAGCCGGAAAGAGAGACCTGTTTTGAATGAATTTGATTTAAAATTTGTCATCGATAGAAGTCAACCGACCGCCCCTCATTTTTGTATCCACTCGGGTGGCGAGAATCAACCACCATGCCGGAAGCTTCCGTTCCTCATATGAGGTGAACCCTGGTGTAGGAAACATAATATAAATTGAACCAGATGACTTTGAATGTATAAGTAATTTCCTTCAAAAATAAATAAAATTTCTTATATTAATATTGCAAATTTTCCTCATGATTGTTGAAGCATAAGATAGGTTGTCTTCGCTTCAGCGGTTGACTAAAACTTATTTTTAAGTATGCTCACATTATTATAAAAAAAATCAACAAATGTATTATCAAAAAACCTATGAAAGAAACGAAAATTTTCAAAAAGTAATAGTAGAGTAGCTCAAATATAAAAAAGGAAAATTATTTCTACTTAATTGTATACTTAATTCATTACTGTACTTTCAAAAGTTGACAGCATTCTTTCTCACATCTTATAAAAAGAGTATGTAAAATTTGGTTCAATATCGTCCAGTTGTAAAGGAGAAAAAAGGGATACCGAAATATCCATAGTCACAATGATTTTAGTTTACTTTAAGAATAACACATTATTAATCGAGAACTTTTGATTGTGATCAATGATTTTTCCTAAAATTATAAAAGTAAGAATTCGGTTGTGATTAAACTCACCCAATTTTCATATCAAATAATATATTTATTTGAAAATTCGTGCATATTTTATAACAACATTTTATTTCCAAAAACTATTCCATATTTTTAACTAATTTTAAAAGCTTATTATAGTTTTTGTATGACTTTTCAGACAAAAATATTATCTGATGGTATATTATCGTTTCTGAATCAGGCAATTTGAAAACTCATTTCCAGAAGTTATTTGCGCTACTTCATTAACACTTTATGAATTATCATTTTATATACATACAACATTAAATTATACAAATACACATTAGTGTATTTCTAAGATGTTGGTTTCAATTCAGACTTGAAGACAAAAATTTTCATCAACATGAAGAATGCTACCTTCATATTTTCAGAATCATATCCCTACTGGCATAGGATATTTTATAATGTCTCATTGAGACTGTTTAATATTCTTAATATCGAATAATATCGTGACAAAGGTATTTTGTGCTAATTTGGTACCAACAATGATTTTTTTGTCGTTTTTTTGTTGTCTGATATTCATATCGTCTGAATGAGAACTGTAATCTGAAAAATGATCATCATCTGAATTATTACAATAGATATATCTTGGGCATTCAGATAAATTGTCATCACAAGATTATCAGAGTTTTTTTCGCCATTAGAGTATCACACTATTTTCGCCATCAGAGTTTTATCAGTTTCGATGAACCATTTTTAGAAATTTATGATAAAGATCAATAAAAAGCGCGAAACGAATAAGGTGGTTAAAAACGATATATTGCAATATGAACTCAAATAACATGTTCTCCAAAATTGGGAATTTAATATTTCAAATATCGCTTAGCAATAACTAAATTAGATAATATGACATAACCACAATTAATCGCATAAACTCTACGGGGAAAAATCCAACCGTCGCAAAAACAGACAGCAACGCTTTATTCTACGCACAAACACAAAGTGCAGGTAGAAAACATAGATAAAACGTATACAAAAAAGTTGTAGGAACCTTCACACAAGTAGCAATTAATAAACAAGATTAAATAAGAGAATTCACTCAGCCACTCTTCCTCGACTCGACGGATTACCTGCTGATTTTCACCTGTGCACCTTCGCTTTTCATAGCTCCTGGGGCAGTGCATTGAATATTCAGGTGAATGAACTACACTTCCACGAAAGAATTCACTCAGCTATTCTTTCTCAGTTAGACTGATTACCTGATGACCCTCATCTGTGCGCCTCCGCTTTTTATGGTTCCGGAACATGGCATTGAAATTTCTAGAACAAATACCGATACTCGAGCTCTAATAAAGATATCTCCAAAATTTAAGCATTTTTTTAAATCCGTTTCTGTCGCCAAAGTAGATAAATATGACATCAAGGCCGTGGATCATTAATTTGGCATCTATTTAGTATCCATCAAACTATCTATAGAACTCTATCACGAAATTAATAACTGCGCATTAAAGCAATATTACAAATTTGTTTCAAAACAATATTAAATAACTATAATTAAATTTTATAATATCCACTCAATTATGTTTGATTACCAGAAGATATCATATAATGTTCCTGGGCTAGAATGTCTTAAAAATAATATTTTGACAGAAAATAATTCTACAAAAACCGTATATGAAAGATTTTTCCATCATTATATCATGATTCTAAAAATAGCACACGTAAAGATTTGGGTCAATCAATTTCTGTTACTTCAATCCACTTCAAATGCAGATGTTTATTCTAAGAAGCAGTCTAGACATTGGATATCAAATATCAAACAAATATTTCGAATTCTATATTCATAAGAATCTGTTTCCATAGAAAACTGGAATGCAAGTTCTTTCAAATCAAGATTAACTTTCATACAAACACAAACTTTCCGCTAAACTGAACTTTCAGTCAGCTTAAGTTTTAGTAAATCCTGGATTAAGTTGTTTGATGTCGGCCTGTCAGAGACACGCCTGTGTTATTTATTGAAAACAATAAATTACTCGATGTTTTCAGGGACCATAAGACTTTCTGAGAGCCACTCTAGGAGAATAATAAAGATTTGAATTGATCCATGGCGAAAGGAACTAAAACCTTTCTTACTTTTAAATCCTTGGTTTTGACAGATTTTGGAAGAGCTATTATTCAAAGGATTAAATATTTTGATAACGAAAAGATAGAGAGATCGTAGTCAATTAATTTGCTTCAGAAGTTATTGCGAATTTCAATTTTTGAGAAAGAAATCTGTATTTCTAAAATATTAGTAGTTCTTATAAATTATTTGTTCAATATGGGGAAAACCAGACGATATTTTAATGCAATGATTATTAAAATGAATATTTGTTAAAGCTAGTAGAATCAAATCGTAAAAAATTCCAATCATAAATTTATAAGAAAACTCCTTCTTTTTACAGGATTTTATTGTAAAAATATAATTTTAATGTTAAATGCAAGTATTGTCATTTTTTTAATGATTTCTTTAAGTTTATTGAAAATCACACGTGACTCAGAAGTAACTGAATATTTTGTTGTATTGCTATAAATATTAATATTTAAACTCATATTTTTCTTATTAGATGCCTTGTATTTTTGAAAACAAATTTTTATTATCAAACAGTTTTTATGACACGAAAAAATTAATGTTTAGAGTCATATGTTTTTCATACTCGATTTTACATATTATATATTTAAGCAGTTTAATTTTTCAACAACTTGAGATATGTATTTAGTGATTTGATTGAGTTCTTATACATATTTTGAAATATTAACAGATCTCATAAATTTGACGAGTATTCTTTTTCTTTATTTAAAAGAATCTTGATTTACTATTTTGCTTTGTATTTTTAAATAATAAGATGAAGTTAAATATTCTATTGCATCTAAATATTCTATTGCATCATTGAAAATATATATAATTTAACATTTTATTTGTACTTGAAATTCATATATGCTCTTGGCAGAAATTAGTCAATAGATGTTAATATGCTTAGTTTAAAATTTTTAGTTTCCGTTAAATGCATGTAAAAATTAAGGGCAGTTGTTGTTGTTTTATTTTTAAGAAACCATTTATTTATTTCAAATCTGCAGGTTAGGTTGGTTACTGCAAAAAATGGCAAAATTTTTAATGTTAAAGTGAATGTTAAAAATTAATATTTCCGGAAAATTGGAATTTTCTTTTAGGTGAAAACACAATCATTTGTGGCCTCAGTGACCTAGAGAGAAAATCTTAAGTACAGAATTAGAAGGCCTCCTTTTCGAAATCCGATTCCGCCAAAGATTTGTATTGTATACGGGCCTAGTTAGCCTTAAACCTAACTTTGTGGCCAAGCACTTATCTATTGGTGTGGTACGTAATTTTAATTAGGGGTGTCAACTCAAGTTACGTCCTTGTTATCTGACGGTCCAAAATTACATGCTCAATTGCAAATAGCCCTCTTTCATATCAAATGGAGCATTAATGCAATTAAACTATATTAAACCCATTTTAGCAATCTCTCTAATTCTAAACAGTGGAATATATTGTCTTTTGTTAGTGTTTGTTTATGTTGTTATTTAAAGATAGATATTCAATAAAAGTGTGGAACTCAGTTATTAGGATGAAAAGACAGAATGAGGTAAAGAAGAAGAATTTGATTGTAACATTAATGTTTTCTTTGCTTTGATTTGATATTTCTAAACCTGGTTATAATCAAGATGCGCTGTGTTAATTATTAATCTCGATCGCTTCACTATAATTTTTAAAAAATTTTGCCCGAAAATCGGTTTAATACAATATAAACTCAAATGAGTCGATAAAAGCAACTGTATTTATAAGCAATTATATAATGCAACCGTGATAATAATAATTTTATTAAAAACCTCATATTGTCGCGTATGGGATTTTTTATAAATATAATTCATTAAAATGTCGTAAATTCATATTAAAGGATTTAATATAGATTCGTATATAAGTAATCATATATATTTTTCCTAATTTAAATATCATTACTGATTTTTATAAAAGAATACATTTTTTATAATTAAATTTAAATTTGGAACTATTCAACCAATCTTACATTTTATTGGAAACATATTTGCAATTCCATTAGTAATTTAATTACTTTGTCTTATTCAATTAAAATATATCTTAAATACCACATTCAATTATCTAATCTGAATCAAGTGAATATCTAAACTTAAAAATATAAATTAAGTTTTATCAGTATTTGGTAACGAGCAAAAGATTTTAACAAGAGAAAATGAAAAATATAAATAGGCTAATCTTATTTCAAACTAATTTATCAGGATAATGGAGGACTTACCTTAATTATTTTATTGAAAAGAAGATGAGCACATATTCTAGATGTCTGCAATTATTCTAACAAGTTAGGGTGAGTTAATTCGAATTTTCTTTAGTAATGATCATTTAACGAAAATTGCAGCTTTCCAATTACTTCTCGCATTAAAAGCTGCAATTAGTAAATCCATTAAAGTTCTTTTAAGTTCATCGTGAATTTTTTTATTCTCTATATTGATGTATTTAAATATTGGTTTTAAAATGCTCTTGGATCGTGCGAAAGATTTTGGTTCATGTTTATATTCTCTGACTGGAACTCCTTAATGGTACGATTTTAATCTGAATAGCAGTCATTACGGCCCGTATTAGATGAAGAAACTTTATCCAAGTAATTATAATTGCATCGTTTCCATTAGTTCATTGAAAAAAATCCCGTAAATAAGTTAATCACATTGGCACTACCTTTTTATATAACGATTAATGTTTCTTACTCTCCGATTTGTTATGGATTAATAGCATTTCGTTCTTCATCTTCAATAACTAGACATTTGCTTTAAATATCAAGTACTTTTAGACTTTAAATATCAAGTACTATTTAGTACTTTAAATATCAAGTACTTAAAAACAAGTACTTCAAGTACAAGTTTTCAAAGATTAAGACCAAAATTTCTTAGACGTATTAACTTCTCTTATGCTAAGTATACAAGGAGAAAGTATTGTCAATGTCAAAAAAATTCCAAATCAAGGTTTTAACGAAACTTTACGTTTCACACCTCCTTCCGAAAAATACGTTTTCGGAAGGAGGTCTGAAACGTGAAGTTTCGTTAAAATCTTGATTTGGAATTTTTCCGAAAAATACGTTTTTGGAATTGTGTCTTTCTGTCTGTTCTGTGAATACGATAATTTAAAAATACTTTGAGTTAATCAGAAGAAATTTGGTATTTATTTTTTACACTCATTTCGCAAATTATTTTCTCATATTTTGAAACAAATTCCTTCAGAGGAATTCTGTTCTGATTGTCTAAATACAAGCAAAACGTTTAACTATCAAATTTAAAGATCAGACAGATAATGTTTGGTACACAAGTTTACTATCTTAAATGCATATTTTTATCAAATTTGGAAATAAGAAGTGGACCATCTGTCCATTTGCATATTTATTTGCATGTAAATGCTATAATTTAGAAACGCACTAACAAAAATGATTGAAATTTCATACGTAATCTCATAGCTATTATTGTAATTTTTCACCAAATTTTCGGTTCAATAGGTCGGGGAAAATAAACATCCAAAATACACATTCAGCTTTCTAATACATATGTTTTAATTGCCTCAAAGCGATTAATCTCGAAAAATCCCAATAACTTCTTAACTATTGCTGGTCAATGGCATCTATACTAGTATAAAATGAAGTCTCCTGAAAGCTTCTGTATGTTTGAACTTGAAAAACTCGAGAAATTCTTAACTGATAATGGAGATATTTGTACCATTTTGTAGGGCATTTGTTTGGAAGGGTTTAATATATTAAAGTCATATTAAAATAACAAAAGTTTCATAATTGCGATTTTAATTATTTTCCTACTACGATTCATGCCATGCGTTAAAACAGCAGTATCTGTGCGTTGCACTTATCCGCACATGCGGAAATAGTAAAAGCTGTTGTATGCATATGCGAAACATTTTTTTGTTTAGGTCTGATTTTAAACAACGATTCAAAACTCATTATGCCCAAAAGAATTAACTGATATTGAAGATATTTGTACTATTTTGTAGGGCATTTACGCAGAAATATTTGAAAAACATTTTCAAATATTTCTTCTCATTTCTGAGAAATATATTTAAAAATCTAAGTCTTTTATTGCATTGACAAAAGTGCATATTGGAAATTTAACGAGTATTTGAAAATTTAAATCATATCTCTAAAATGTTTTTTTAATGAATGAAATGAAATTTTCAACTTTTTAGTTAATGAATTTCAAAATGTTAGTTAATGAACGAAAATTTTGAACGTGCATTTATTTTGTCTAAACTTGAATAAATAATGAATAAAAAATTCAAAAGGCGCTAATATTTTATAATTTTTTAATGAAAATTGGCAGTAGTGTTTTTTTTTTTTCGAAATCTGGCCTAAAAGAATCGCCAACAGCTTCTTCTTCGAGTAAAAAAGTTGATAAATCTAGTGATAAGGTATTGATGGGTGGAAGACACCAGATTCGAAACCCGTTTCCGATCATTTTAATTCTATTTATTATTCGTTCTATATGTATCTTGTTACGAAACAACATGCACAAACAAATATTTCCCAAAACTTACAAACATATTTCAATAAGACTGTTATTGAAAGTGGCCATAACATTACTTTCCCTTTTTGGCGGCTTCTACAGCTAAAACGAATGATCGAAATGAAACCACATTTCATATACAAACTGCAAAAAGCATGGGAGGATGAATTCTATAGGGGGAGGGGATAGTATCAAAAGTTGCCGATAAAAGAAATACTGGCGCTGATGGCTGGTACGAACGGGGAAATTTTCATATAGAGATGGATTATGTAAAATTCTTAGTGCGTGCGTGCCAGCAGCACCTTGTATTAAGGGAAGAGCTAACGATCTGGTAGCAGTTCGTTTTGACTATTGATGTGTTCTTGATGGTTGTACCTCTCTTCAGCATGCTTTGCGGTAAAACTGTTCTACACTAGAGGCAGTGTAATGCCGCAGCTGCTCTTAAGCAAACCTGACTGTTTATGAATATAGAAACTAACAGCTTATACGCAGCAGTGGAGAACGTTATACACTGTATGCAATATGTTGTACACAGGGAAGGTCAGAATATTGAAAATGTTGCACGGCATCCAGAGAACCTTAATAATGATGAATAAAAGATTATTTTCTGTGAGTTTCATGATTATTCATAACTGTACTCCTATAGAGCCAGTATTTCGCCTATCGGCAACTTTTGGTACGAATTTCTTTTTTTGCGGAATTCATCTTCCCATGCCTTCCACAGTCTGTGCAGGAAATGTAGTTTCATTACGTTCATTCGTTTTACGTGTAGATGCCGCCAAACAGGGAAAGTTATTTGATGACTCCCTTGTAGAACAGAAATGTTTTACCATTTATAATTTATATTTTATTGCAGAGTTAATGCCAAATTGGACTGAGTATTTGTAGAGAAACCACCATTATAAATCATCAAATAAATTAACTTTTTTTCCGAAAAAGCTATTAACCTATATAAATAAAAAAAAATCGATGATAGCCTTTGTAATTTTAAATGTAACAATGACATGTCTCTAACATCCATTTTTGCCCCTTCATTTTAAATTATATATTGTTCAATCAATTTTCTAATGCAACAAATCCAAGTATCAGTATAACAAGTCAAATGTCTAAAGTACGGAATGTTCTTAAATACCACCCATCGATAAAGATTTATTATAAATAATACAGCGTAAGAGGTAGGAGAAAAGACTAAAATTTTATTAAGAAATACAAAAACAATTATATAAATACTGTCACGTAGGTTCTTTAGTGTGGAACTCAATGTCACACACAAGAAGTAGAGCTAAGCCAATTTATTAACTCAACTCTGAACTGAGAACACAGTGACTGACAGATCTGCTTTTATACTAACAGGAAAAGTTTCAGAATACTTTTCTGGGGACAATAAGAAAAGTCCAGGACACTTATCTGGTAAACTAAAGAAAGGTCCAGAATCATCTAGAACATGAAATATAGGAAAACATAAATCCAAGGAATTAAATATTTACACAGACTGTGAACCGCATTGTCTCTAGCGGGATTTGAACGTATGATCTCTTGATTAAGAGACCAGTGCTATGACCATTCGGTCATGGAAAGTCGACCGCCTCTTTTCAATACGGCAATATTAGCAACATTAGAAACTCCGAGGATATCGAATCTATTCTTGAATTCCCTTCAGACGTTGTTAACTATTTGCAGACAAAATTACAGTATATATTTTTATGATGATTCCATTTCTTAATTCTTCGACCCAGCAAACCTCTGTGGCATAAATTCGGTTTTTCTGGCATCATCTCCAAAAAAAAAAAAAAAGAAGAAGTCGAGTGGTTTGATATAGGGAGAATGTGGAACCATGAAAGTAATTCATCTTTACAAATCCACTGATCTGAGATATTTAAACAAGGAAATCAAACATTCGCTTGTGTGTCCGGAGTATCGAAATTGTTCTGATAATGTTTTAATTGTTTTTTTTTTCCATTGACGGAGATTTATTGAATTCAAGCCTCTAAATTATCTCTAAACGAGGACACACAACGCATTTTCTCTGCATGGCCCCATTTTGTTGGTAAACAACTTTCCCTGAAGCATTTCTTTCAAAGAAAGAAAACAATGAAATTTTACATCAGTACAAACAGTTTTTTCTTACTTTGTAAAATTACATTTCAATTTCATTTTTTACCGGGTGAGTAATTTATAGATACCCTGTACTACCATGCAAACTGGAAAGAATGTGGCTGTTCCAAAAGCTCCCAAAGTAAAATATTGCAGAGAACCTCCGTGAATGAATTAAGGATGCTGTTGATAAGGTCACTTTATCTATTGTGAGACATAATGATTAAGCACGGGAAAATATGCAGATTGTATTATCATGTAAGAAGATGGATTACCCATGAAGACATGCAAATGTTCGTGTTAGACAAGGGTGTGAGGATTGATGGTGGCTGGTGTATTAAGACAATGAAGTTCGCTGGGTAAGATAATGAATTGGCTGGTGAAAAGAATCTCGGCATCTTGTCGTGTTAACTTATGAAAAGCGAACTTAGTTTCATAGTGCTTATAGAAAGCCTTTTAGTTATTAAGTGTGTGTGTGTGTGTGTGTGTGTGTGTGTGTGTGTGTGTGTGTGTGTGTGTGTGTGTGTGTGTGTGTGCATGCATGCGCAGGACATATTACCTAGAATTACCATATTTATCCCATATATACTTTCGAAGATGGAAAAGCAACCTTCGGTGCATTTTTTGAAAATATCCAACAGCGTTTTATTTATTTATTTTATTGGAATTTTGCCGTGATAAATTTTGAAAATATTGTAACATTAAAATGATTTTAATTTTCTTTTAAATTATCTTTACAATGATACAGATTTTTCGTCGTATAATTTTCATCTTATTTGAAATCATTTTTTAAAAAGATTTAAGCGTATTTTGCAAAAAAATATATTTTATTTTCGAAGTAAATTTTTAATTACTATCATTCTCATAATATTATTTCATTCTTGATTTTTTTTTTCCATTACTGAGAATCAAAATCTGAATATGCTCTTTACTTTTCCATTGTAACATCATGGAAATATAGCTTCTTAAGGCTACCCTTAAACCAATGATTGACAGGAATTAGGTACATCATTTATTTGTAATATCTTGATTCAAATAATATTCTCTATATACAGTTAGTTATATGAAGAAAGGATATTAAATAAATTATCATTAAAGTTCCGGACATTCTTTTTCCTCGGTAGCATCCAGGGATTTGCCGTTCTCCATCACCCCGTTCCCTTTCGTCCACCCTTTGTTCTCCACTAAAATCTCTTGAACTGGGGGTGGGAGAAACTAGTTGCTGTCGGGGTACATCACACCCCACTGAATACATTTCAGTATAATAGATGCTTTTAATAACATTTCTGAAATTTTGTTATGTTTATATTTAATGATTGATTTTAAATGAAGCAATAGTAGATTTTTTAAAAGTGCATCCATTTTTAGATACTGCAGCTTCCAAAATAAGAGTTATTTATCTAAGTATCAATATATTTTATTAAAAGCACCAATGAAAACAACTCCAGGAAACCTTTTTTATTTAAATATTTAGCAACAGCATTCCGGTTAACCAACTGAGTCATTTTGAATTATAGTAAATGTATTATAAAATTAATTCATTTAAATATATGGAAATTATATAATTAAATTATAAAAAGAATTCTATTTCGGTTTTGTTCTTCATTCTCAGCATGAAACATTCAGTAACTTTAAAAAAAATAAGTGAGGCTGGTTCAAATGTATGCAAGAAATTTGATAAGAAAATAAAATTAAACAACTCGTAATGAGATATCAATTCAGTAATGTAATAAAAAAACAAGAATAAAATAAAGATTTATTATTTTTAATACACCCGATATTATAATTATATTAGTTTGGATAGTTCTGATTGCATTAACTTCACTTTTATTACTTTTTTATTTAATTTTATACTTTTTTCTTGCAATCTTAAAATGATTATCCAATACATTTCAAAAAATTATTTCGCGATTTGAAAATCATGATTGAAATTAATTTTTAGTCATTTTCTTTTTTTTTTTCTTTTTTTTGCCTTTTATCTGTAAATTTATAGATTTTTATTTAATACATTTTTAGAATGAAGGAAGCACACTCTTTAATCATATTGTAATTAAACTTTTACTGCCAGCATTTATAGAATTTTTAACATAATAAACTCGAAATTAACTTTTTCATCGCAGTTCTTGCATTTTTAAGGCTTGTTCCTGGAAGAATTCTACGAAGAATAAGCGCTAGGAAGCAAAGATTTTCCTAATCTTCTTTAAAAAAATAAGAAAACGTACATTTAAAATTTTATTTCTTATTCTTTTATTTTCTGATTTAACCATAACATTTAAAAGTAGTAAAACATCGAAACGCACTCGGCTTTTTAAAAACAACAAGATGGTATTTGCCCATCTTTATACACTTTCCAAATGAAAGGAAAAATTTAAAATATTCTCTTCAAATAAGAATTAAAATAAATTAATTTTTGTCATATCTTTGCTAGACGAAATCATTCTACTACTTGCGTGTGTTCTCATTTTTTTTCGTTGTTATATTGATGCTATGTCGATATTATAATTAGTTGGATGGTTAATTTTGCAATGTTTATTGGTGTAAAAGCCATATATGACTACACAATTGAACAACAGATCCGAATTAAGTTAATGTTTAAAAGTTTTTTATCTATCTTTTTAGAAATATCCATTACATTTTTTCCATTGCATCAGATAGTTGTTTGGTGTATCAAAAGTTTTTCCATTGACGATCCATCGATTTATTTAATCAAACATATTAAGTTTTATAATGTATTTTTTTTTAAATCGGATGGAAACTTTATTTCTAAGATTTCATTCGATTATTCCAAATTTTCTTTCGTTGCGATTCGAAAGAAAACTGTAAGAAACTGTTATCGGTTTGATAAATAATCAAAAGAAACTAGCATACTTATTTCATCTTGAAGTTTAATGTTTGCACAGTAAGCTTTTCACAATGACCTCTTTTTTCTGTCTATCGAAAAAAGGGTCAGAGGTTATCAATGTTTCTAAAAAAGTTAGCAATGTTTCAATAAGGGTGAACATATATGAATTCGGAGAATTCTCATTCTTTTTTTATTCGTGTTTCAATTTTTATTCCGGTACAAAGAGTTTGCGCACTTTCCGAAAGATATTATGGGATACAGGCGGTTAAAGCACAAAAAGAAAATCCAATCTTATAAAGAATTATTATCAAACATTCCTATGTTCTGGTTATCAAATATGAGCTTCCCTTGTTCTTATGAAGAAAGAAAAAAGGAATAATTCTTCTATTATGTATTTTTATCTCTAATAAAATGCGGGTTAGTAGCAAATGTGACAATAAAAAAAATTACATCTGTTTTATTCTTGATTTACTTGATTCGCTAAAATAAAAGATAAAACAAAAGATTAATACGGATAAGAAAATTCTCAAGATTGACGTTTTGTCCATCAGAAAAATAGATCTGATGATGTTGTCGCCTGTGAGTCTAGAACTAATATTTGAATCTTGTTGGCGATAATATGCCGACAAATTCTTCATTTTTCATATCGCACCATGAAATTAAATATTGAATTTCCTCAAACAAAACTCAATATAACTCCATTTGTGAAACTTGATAAGACACTGAGTGCTTCATTTTCAATAAACATGGCAATATTTTACAGAAACAACTTTTCCGTTCAGTTAAGTATCAGAAATAAACTATTTTTAATATTTTGCCCTAATTGTGATAGTTGTTTTCTTAAAACGCAGATAAACTTTTATTGAAAATAGCTATTAATTGCCTGCATTATTAAACAACAGATTGACTGGATTATAAAGATGTTTTGTTTTTTTTATTTTCCAATGTTGTATTCCAATTACAAACTCAAAATAGTTTATTTTTACTATGTTTTCTTATTAATATTAGATTATTAATATATTAATTTAATTTTGTTTTTTATGTTTCTTTAACCAATATTAAATACACGTAGTTAAATTTTGCTTCGCTGTTTTTATTTTTATTTTAAATATATTTATTAAAAAAATGGTAAATGAATGGTAACTTCAGATGATTTCCACTATAAAAATAACTGATAATGGTATTTTTTAAGAAATTTTTTATGTCTAGAACTGTGTTGTTTTTCTTTCCCTAGCATTCGAATTAAAACCTTTGCAAATCGCAGTTAAAATATTTAGGGCAAATTAATTATTAAAATCAATTAATCCACATTTGATGAAAAAGATAAATTACGTTGTTGTTTTTTTTCTGGAAAAAACATGTTTTCATTTATTTTTTCCTTAGAAAACTATTTTTTAAACATCTCATTGATTTCTTTTTTCTTTTCCTTGATGTGGTTGTTATTTTTTTATTTTATGGCAACACGAAACTTATTCTCGTCCTCGAACTTTTATAAAAACTATGAGAATTTTTTTTTTCGTTGACAAAATAAGCAAAATGAGCTTGTGTTTTTTCAATAGAAGTATAATGTTTTTTCTAGTCCATGCTTCTTTTATTCTAAGAATCGCGGTTGTATAAGAAGCTGTATAAAGGCTTTCATTTAAAAATAGGCAGTCTCTTTATAAATCTCTTAGGAAGATATCTGTCATTTGTTATAAAATGTGTTCTATATTTGGAATTATCAAACGCATAATAATTTATATCATACACATCCATATCAAATATTGTTAAAAGAGACTGAACTGATAAAAGCAGGCCTGAAACATTTTTTATCCTGTCGCGTATTGTAGCACTTTCACTTCTTGAAAGTGGCAACATGTAAAAATCAGAGTCAAAATAAATGGATAGAACGAAGTTGCTCTCATTTTAAATGTATGATTATTTTTACTTTTATAAGCTTTTTTAGGAGAAAGGGAAACAGTTTGTTTCTGCAAATCTCAACATTTGATGACCTCGGTACGTGATTTATGAAAATAAACAAGAAAGATACAGGTCAGACAGTTTATTTATCTTTTAGTAACGGATGCTTTGAGCGTTCAAGTTCAGACAATCTAGTACATTTTGCTTTCGTGTTTTGTCTAAGTTTATGGAAATGGAAGCACTAATTCAGAGACGAAACCCTATAAGAGCATCTTTTACGAGAATATATAATGGAATTAAACTTGAAATAGATAAAGAAAACCCGGATGAAGAATTTCTAAGATCAAAATTGACAACTTTAAAACGTTTGGCGGACGAACTTCGTTCTTATGATATTCAAATTTTAGATTACGTATAAAAATTAGTTGTTCTCATCATCATCATTTTAATGCTACAAGATAAATTTCAATTCTTTACATCATCAGCATCTGCTACTTTAAAAACTTTTATTCTTTTCATTATCACTTCAGAGCAATTCAGTTCTCATTCTTTCTTCTAACTTTTTTACTTTTTTATGCTTTATACGAATAACTTTTAACGAATACGAACTTTTATACGAATAACTTTTTTAAGTAATATTTAAGATTAATTTTGGTTTGAAACTGCTCATAATTTATTTAATTTAAGCTCCGGTGCATGATTTGAGGAAAAAAAACTTTTTGTGCTCTTTGAATCTTGAAATATTATGTTGTTTAGCATCAAATGGTACAAAAAAAGGAACCAAGATTACCTCCTAGATTGGATACAGAAAAAAACGTTTCTGAAAGCCTATCTTACAAAATATTTTAACAGATTGGGAAGAAAATGTCCTTACAACTTTCTTTTTTTTAGTTTATTTTAAATGTAAAAAAATAAAACATAATGTCTTATTAATAATTTAAGAAATTTTATGATTAATATAATTAAACTACTCTCGGATTCAGAGAATCTAATATTCTCAGATCTAATTACCGATATTTCAGAAAGTAATCTTGTATGGCAATTGCAAATTGCTTCCTATTGCTCATACACAGTTTATATATTCAGACTTGCCATAAAATGGTCCCAGTTGTAATACAGCCCTTTCCTGTGGGTCTTCGTGTTAGAAAGCTTAAATTTTATTTAAATAAAATTAAATCTAATTTCATATATGAGTTTTATTAAAGACTCCCCATTCAGACTCCATTGCTTTCCTTTAAAATATATTTCGTAACTACAGCAGACAATAATATAGCCACAAAGCATGTTACAAGCCAACAAGCAAAAACAAATAAAATTGTAAATTATTCCCGAGTTTATGATTACAGTTTAATAGTACATTGATTTCATAAAATACAGATTTACTAAACGTAGCAGCAACTTGCCCTTAAGCTATAATAAAAATAAATTTTAACACATTTGTTTATTAAAGTACATAATAATTTACCATAAATATGTATTAAAACCAAATTAATAAAGATTAAAATGCTGATTGGAATAATCTACATCGATACATAATCTACACACTTTATTCTTAATGATATTCTTTAAGGTTTAATTTCTTTATGTTATATTTAACAGTACTTCACATATTTTCCATTTGGTTTTGACGTTCATATTTTTAATAAAAAGTTTAAGAATACTACCACAGTCTGTCTAAAAAAATCTATTTTATACATTTAGTTCTTTATTATGTTTCGTAAGTAATTATGAAGTTGATGAAAACTTGAAAACAATCTTTTCTGAAATTAATAACCAAAAGGCTCCATTCGTATGTAAACATATATAAATTATTATAAACCAATTAAATCAATGCTAGTCCATAAAATTTTTTAAATTTCCCCTTGTCATGGGGAGGATATAATTATGAAAAAATTTCAGAATCATAATCCATCAATAAATTAGTGAAAAATCACTTTCAAAATTAATTATGAAGATTATGAATCCATGAAACCAATCTTTTATTAAATTAACACCCAGGTGGCTCCACGTCTATGTAATTTATATGTTAACTAAAATAAATCAATTAATTTCTAATCAAGTTCATGAAATTTAAAAATTCTACCATTATCTTGGAAAAGTTATAGTTATACAAAATTTCAAAATTCTAGCACATAAATAAATAAATGGAAAATCAGTTGTGGAATTTTATCCTTAAAAAATACGAAGCAAATCTCTATGCGAAAAATATAAATAAATCTCACCTCATACCAAACCTCTTATAATCAAAAAAAATTTAAACAACTGCTAAAAGGCGGACACAAATTGAATAAAATTTTATATGTCACGATGTCAAATTAAATATAACATTTTTTAAAAACCGATTAGTGAAATGTCACTTAGAAACTTAGGAAAGTAATAAGAATTGGAGAGTTGATGTTTTTTCTTTTAGCCCGAGGTATTTTTCGATTCAACGAAAGATTTTGGATAAACTAATGTGTTGTTTATATTTTGTCTTATAAAACTGCGAGATACTTTTCTTGTATTTCAGGTTCGTCGTTTAAAATACGTTTCTTCAATTCTCTTTAATTTCATGCATGCAAGTTGAATAATGCAATTTGAGTGCCTGAATCAGTAAGACTCGTAGATAATACAAAAGGAGAATTTCGATTTTCCCTTGTAGGTTTGAACTAAATATAAGGTTAGCATTCAAATAGCAATAAAAGTCAACGAATGAATGGAAAATCATTATTGAATGAGTATTGACTGTAATCAACCGCTTCTTGGATTAGGATTTCTCTCTATTTTTTTTTGGGGGGGGGAGGGATATTATTTAATCATGTCAGTCATTGACGCAAATAGGAACCCTCGAATGAAAAAACTCTCGGTTTTCAATTCCGTTCTCCGGAGATTTCCTTAGGAATAGAGTTGATGTTGAGATGTTCTGAGTTTGAATTTATTTTACTAGATAAAGAAATACCAATAGGAATGAATAGCTTCTTATTGACTTTTATGATTAAGTATCGAATAAATTTGAAACACTTCACAATTTTCATTTGTATTTAAGACGGCACACAATTGAGAAGTAAATAAAAAAAACGAAATTTATTTAAGTCTTTTTTATAATTTCAAAGCATTTCTTTATGTATTATGATATCTTGGATAACCATAAAATAATTTTTTACTCTCTGAGTTATCTATAGCTAAAACTAATGAATGAACGAAATAAAATCTCGTTTGCAGATTGTGCAAAGCAAGAAAAAAATGAATTCAAAAAGAAATTAATGCAAAATTGAAAACACAAACTGAAATTGGATGAAGGCTCATATCGGAATAAGTGAAACCGAGAGTGAGAGAGAGAGAGAGAGATGAATATGCAAAAATAAGCAACACAGAAAGACCGAATAGATATTGCAGTCCCAAAATCGGTGAAGAGAAGAGAGATAGCTATACAGTGGCAGGATAGATGGATCATGTCAAGCAAATGACGCAATACATAATGTTACGAATTTGTGATGCGGCTTCCCAGCATAGTTGGTTCCATAGGAGGTCCCAGAGCTTGACGACAAACTTGGTGACCATTTGGCGACGAATTTGGCGACTTCGGCGCCAAAATAGATTATACTCGAAACATCGAGAATTTTCCCGACCTTCCAGTAGGAACCGAGATACGCCTCGAACATTCCTGATTGGTTGAGAGGCTTCTAGCCCCGCCTCCTGATACCTATAAAAGGAGGCAGCCGCAGCTGCCAGAGTAGTCGTAGTCGGAAGCGACAGAGAAGAGTAGTCGAAATCGAAGGTGAAGAACTGGCCTTCCAGAGATAAGCGGAGCAGCGACGGAGTCAAGCTAGGGCTGAACTAAGCTGTGCGCTACTGTCTGCAGTAGAGTCTTGTAGTATGCTTCACCTCTCGGCTGAAGATAATCGTCTTCTATGCTGTATATAGTTGTCGTCCTTGTGCTGTCCTGTGTGTCTTCGTGTAAATAAACGTCGTTGTTTTATTTTCTACTGTCGTCTGCTGATTGAGCGTTCTCCACACCATATAATTTCCACTATCCACACGAACTCCGGAAATTTCGCACCAATATGAATTCATACCGGAACCAAAAAGTGTAAAAAGAATATTTCATCCGATGATTGTGCAAATCATATCGGGACATGGAAGATTTCCTGAATACTTCTATACATTCAGAAGGATGCAAGACAACACATATATTTTTGGGAAAATAGGACTCTGTTCAGCACTACATAACCTCAAAGAAATTAGAGGAATACCAGTATGGAAAATTATAATTTTAACACAATGTTTCAATACCCCGAAAATTCAAAAGTATTAAAGAATGTTCTAAAAGTCTTTTAGCCTTTCACCAACTATTTGTAGTTTCTTTAAAACTTTGTTAGCCGTTGTTTCTTTTGCAAAATTTGGATAGTTAATGAGCATAACAGATTGTGACAATAATCCCTGTTTATACAGTTTAGTTCTGTGGTAATGAGGTGACTGGCTTAATTATTAAAAAAAATGTAGAAACGCAATTAGTAACAAAAGTTATAGACATGAAATATTTGGGAACGGGAAGGAAAAAAACCCTGAAATCAATAATTATAATAAATACATGGAAGACATATTATACAAAATTCCATTTATTTATTAAAAGCTATTTTACTCTCATCCTGTAACGTTTCATCCTTAATTGCTTCCCAAGCATGTGTAGTCAATTTCTAGAAATATTGCTAAAGAATTCGATGAGTATTTTAATTTCTTTGAGATCGAATATTTTTTTTATTTAAAAAATCAATATTATAAGAAAAAAACATCATTCGTAGGTTTAAAAAAATATACATTGACTAACTATTTAGTAGATTATAAAATTACTTTTTATCTAAATTATTTGCCGGCGTCCTGGCATAGGGGTAGCGCGTCTTCCTCGTTATCTGGGCGTCCTGGGTTCGATTCCCGGTTCGAGCATGCTTGTTCTTCATCTGTGTTCTATCTGTGAGGTGTGCGAATGTGCCCCCCCCCCTCCCCTGTAAAAAGGGGTTGTGCAATCGAATGTGTGTGAGTTTCATGAGCTAGAAGGCAAACTTCTGCCCTCGGGTGCTCAGGGGTCTTTACCCTCAGAAGCTACTACATCCCCTTCCCGTGATAACGCAGACACGACAACATCATCTAAATTATTTTTGATATAAATTATGGTGTAGTTCTTATTAACACAACAACATATTTTACTTTTTTAACTTAATTCAGCAAGGAAACAAAATTTTAGTTGTACACAAATGTGAAATGAAATAAAGTAAAGAAACCTTTGAATACTGAGAAATCTATAAAAAATTAGTTTTATTCCTTCAATTATTAATTAAATATTTAAGAAAAAGCGAATAGTATTTCCAGTAATAAAACGACGACGACGAAATAGGAGCTGCCGGAATTTTATAGGCCAATGTAAAAAGTTACTGCCATTCGCCAAAGTGAGTAGATAAGTTGCACGGCATACCAGATTACAAAAACAAGCTGTATAACAAATCAGATTAGATTTCGCTTCAACATTGAGAGAACATGAGAAGAAAAAAATTAGAGAAATATCCACTGGCGGTTGAAAAAAAAAAGACAAAAGACTAATAAGAATCCCTGTAAGAAAATGTTAAATATATCACACAAAAAATACACATTAATTCGAATATGGTGGCAATTAATTTTAACTGTTAAAACAAACTCTTTATTTTAGGCTAAAAAATATTAATCGTTTTCATTGCATTCATTTATATACTTACGTGTATTAAAAAAAAATTGAAATGAATTGCATGGAAATAAGCATAACAGGATTATGCCATTCTTTAAAAATAAAAAAGAATTAATTATCAGTTTTATTTTCAATATAGCGTTACATAGTTAAAATCCCCTTTTATCCTTTAGCTCCTGGATTCTTTCAAAATTCATCCAAAATGTAATTCCTTTTTTATTTCAGGATAATTACAAAATAATAATCGAGTTTTAATACACTATAGTTCTAAATATATAAATTTCACCTATTTCTCTTTTGTGGTGAGAAAGAATATGTGAAATTTTTATTTCGCGTTGTCCTTTTTCCTCTTCTTTGTCAAATTTTTATTTCAATCGGTTAGAAAAAACGCTTCTAAAATTTCTTTTCCAGTGGGCTATTAACCGTATGTCAGGGATTAATCATCAAAAATGTCCCGAATATTTACACAATAGATTCAATAAAAATGCTAAATTCCTGCCAAAGATCGGCATTTATCGGTATCGGTACCTATTGTTCGCCAGTGCTATGCAAGTCATTTGGGACCACACCAAAGTCCAAAATTTTATGCGGAATGGGAGGGTAAAAATATGGGAGGAATAAATTATAAACTGGAATATTATATATAGAAGAATAGAGTATTCTATACAGAATATTCTAGATTAGAATATAATATAGAATATTTTATTCTCCAACTTTAAAACGACTTTTTTCGTTTTTGTGTTTTAAAACAGACAGACATGTATAATTTTAGAATTATATTTTTCCGTATCGGAAAGATCTGAAAAGTGGACATTTGCCAACCTCTCGAGTTCGAATATTTTCCAATATCGTTATTTTCTCTTTGTACCCGAGATAATAAAAATAAATAAAAACTGTTTTTGAATACCTTGAATTCTGTCATCTGAATAAAGCATACTCTTCTATAAGTTCATCTAAAAGAATTCCAAAAAATATATATCACAAAACTTTCTTCACTAATATATTTCCAAAATATCATATTAATAATTTCAACTTCAATAGAATTGCCTGTGATCTACAATTTCATAATGTAACTCCATGTATAATTTCATTTAACATTGGCATTTAAGTAACATTTAAGATTTCAATTTCGTTTCTCTAATTACACAAGGAATATGCACATATTTCTTAGAATATTTTTTATACATCGCATTTTCAAGGGAATACACAAAAACTATCTCTTTAATATTTGTAAAGTAATTCTGTATAGGATTCTAATTCTTCATATATTCTTTATAATATTCTTATATCGATAAGAAGCTCATATCTTTCTTCATATAAAAACACGAACTTATATGAAAAAGTAATTACGTCATTGACTGCTATAACAGTTTCTTTTTTTCCTGCGATTTTACAATTTTATTTAAACTTCTTCATAGCAATAAATTTCATATTTGTGAAAAGAGAATCTTATAATTGATTTTTACTTGTTTAAAACTTTTTGTAATCCTAACTGCAGTGCAATATTTTAATATTTTCAAAGATTAATTACAAATCAACTTATTAATAAATGGTAAATTAAAAGTAACTTCTTAATATTTTTGACACAAAAATAACTGATAATGGATTTTTTTTAATATTAAATTATGTCTAGTACTATAAATATGTTTTCTTTTTCTGCTATTCGTATTAAAACGTTTGCAAAACCAGTCAGAAATATTTATGGCAAATTAAGTGCTTTATAAAATGATAAATTTCTTTTTAAAAAAACATGGTCTTACTTATTTTTTTCTCAGAAAAATATGTTTTAAACATCTGATTGATTTTCTTTTCATTTCCTTCATGTGGTTGTTATTTTTAATTTTGTGGTAACAACAGACTTATTCTCAGTTTCATGTTTTTAGACAAACAGAGAGAATTTTAATCTTTTGCTGACAAAATAAGTAGAATGAGCTTGTGTTTTTTCATTAAAATAATGCTTTTTTTCATCCAAGCTTTCTATCTTCTAAGAATCGAGCTTGTATAGGAAACTTCATAAACAATTTAGTTTAAAAATATGCAATTTCTTTATAAGTCTCTTAGGAAGATATCTATTATGTGTTATAAAGAAAACTGTGTTCTATGCTAGGAATGATCAAATGACGTATGATAAATTACATTATTCATATCCATCTCAAATACATTTTAATTCAATTCAACGGGATATTAATACAAATTGAAAATCTACTGATTAATATTCACAAGATTATCTTACGCTAATGATTCCACAATGTTTCCTCTAAGAAGAGTTTAACCCCTTGCCTGCCGCGAGCGTATATATACGTCTCCCTAAGTCAATGTGTTAACTGCCCCTGGCGTATATATACGTCTCACATCTATATACGTATATATGGGACTGGGCACGTATACGTGGCACAGGGGACCGAATCTCGCAAGTTATCCTCGGCAAGTAAGGGGTTAATAGGTCCCAGGGAGACGCAGCTTCATTCAGCAGATTTTTATTTATTTATTTATTGAGAAAATATTTAGATATTAATCACACATTGATTACATGTGAATTATTTTCGATCTTACCTACATTTAAACTGGTCATTTAAATAAAAAGAAATCATGAATGCACTTAGTTTAACATTTTATTCAAATTGGTACACACAATAATTGCATTGTTGCTCCTGGATGTGAGTCTAATGCATGTAGTGTAATGTCATATTGCGCCATCTCACGAAATTTTGAGATACTAATAGGTTATCATCGTTTGGCAAAAATGCTAGTACCACAGAAATATACGAGATGGCGCTATATGACATTATCAACATGAGAGCAGAGAAAGAAAGGCTCTAACAGTTAGTTATTAAAAAAAATAAGTTTTTTTTTTATATACAATGAATGGGCTTTTATTGAGGAAAGAACCTATATAAATAAACATAAAAAGCAAAATCTTATTTAAATATCAAATTTGATCCAAATCGTTAGAGCCGTTTCCGAGATACACGAAATAAATAAATTTATATTTATACAAGAATTGCATATTTAAAGTTATAATATTTATCTTGGCACTACAGTATAAACATTAGTTGTTCTCATCATCATCATTTTAATGCTACAAGATAAATTTCAATTCTTTTCATCATCAGCATCTGTACTTTATAAACTTTTATTCTTTTCATTATCACATCAGAGCAATTTAGCTCTCGTTATTTCTTCAAAGAAAGTAGCAAAAGTAGAGTTGGTGCTCCAACAGTATAAATCATTATTACTATATTATTATGTTCCAACAACTACCGATAGAGTTGTTACTGTTACCACCACGAATAACGTTATCACATAATATTTAAGATTAATTTCGGGTTGAAACTGCTTATAATTTATTAAATTTACACTTCATGCATGATTAGTAGACAACATTTGCTGTGCTCATTAGCTGCTGAGATATTTTGTTGTTCAGCATGAAGTGATCCAAAAAATTACCAATATTACCACCTAGGTAGGATACAAAGAAAGCTTTCTGAAATCCAATTTTGTTTTTAAATATTTTAATTGATTGAAAAAAAATATCCTTAAAATATTATTATATTTTTAGTTTATTTTAAACATAATGAAGTCTTACTAATAGTTTTAACAATTTTATATTTAATGTAAGTAATATTCTCAATTCTAATTGCCAATATTTCAGAGAGAAATCTTTGATGGCAGTTGCAAGTTGCTTCGTATTGCTCATATACAGCTTATATATTCAGAATTTCCATAAAATGGAGCATTTGTAATAAGTCCTTTCCTGTGGGTACTTCGTGTTGGAATGTTTAAATTTCATTCATTAAATCTAATTTCATAGTTTCATTTAAAGATTTTTCGAATCCCTTCATTCCAAAAATGAAATTTCATAGCTTCAGTTGAGCAGCGAGCAATATAGTTGCAAATGCAAGTTACAAAGTTACAAGCAAAAGCAAACAAGATTGCAAATTATTACCAAATAAATTACCAAATTACCAATAATAAAATATAGATTTACTCAACGTAGCAGCAACTTTCTCTTAAGCTATAATAAAAATAAATTTAAACACTTTTCTATTGGTGTACATAATCATTTATCAAAAATAAGGAAATTAAAACAAAATTATGAAAGAGTAAAATACTGATTGGAATAGTCTATAGAGATTAAAATTTTATAACAGTTATCCTTTTTTTCTTCTTCGTGATATTCTTTCAGGTTTAATTTTTTTATGTTATTTTTTACAATACTTCACATATTTTCCATCATGTTTTGACAACCATACTTTTAATAAAAAAATGAAAGTACTAATATAGTCTTGTCTAAAAAAAACTTTTTCGCTATTTTCTAAATTTATCTTGATTATATTCCACAATTAATTATAAATATTATGAAGTCACGAAACCAATCTCTTCTTAAATTAATGATTAGCCATTAATTAATACCAGGTGGTACCATTTATATATAATCATATTTTAATTAAAATAAATTAATTAAATCAATACTAGCTCATAAAATTGTAAAATGCTGCCATTGTCATGGGGAGGATATAATTATACAAATTTCTGAATTTTAGTACATCAATAAAGTAAAGAAAAAAATCATTTTCAAAAATTTTCAAATCATTTTCAAAATTATGAATCCAGGAATCCATTTTTTTAATTAACAGCCAGGTACCGTCTTTCCTACGTAATCCATATTTAAATTAAAATAAATAAATTGATTCCTAATTAAGTTCATGAAATTTTAAAATTTTTCCATCGCTGTGGAGAAGCTATATCAGAATTCTAACACATAAATAAATGAGTGGAAATCAATTGTGGAATTTTATAAATATAAATATGAATCCAGTCTCTATGTGAAAAATGTAATACTAACAGATTTGTTCCCACTTAGAATCAGCAAGACTAAAGCAACTGTTAAAAGGCGGAGACTAGCCGAATACAATCTTGATTTTATATGTCAAGATGTCAAATTAAATATAACATTTTTTCCAAAAGTGTTTAGTGAAATGTCACTTAAGAAAGTAATAAAAACTGTGGAATTGAACGACTTTTATGCTTTTAGCCCGCGGTATTTCTCAATTCAAGGAAAGTTTTTTGGATAAACTAATGTGTTGTTTATATTTTGTCTTATAAAACTGCGAGATACTTTTCTTGTATTTCGGATCTGACGTCTAAAATGCGTTTCTTCAATTCTCTTCAATTTCATGCATGCAAGTTGAATAACGCAATTTGAGTGCCTGAATCAGTAAGACTCGTAGATAATAGAAAATGGGATTTGCGATTTTCCTATGCATGTTTGAATTGAATTTAAGGTTAGCAATCAAATAGCAATAAAAGTCAACGAATGAATGGCAAAATAAGATTGAATGAGTATTGGCTGTAATCAACCGCTTCTTGGATTAGGATTTCTCTCAATTTTTTTTTTTTTTTTGGGGGGGGGGATATTATTTAATCATCTCAGTCATTGATACAAATACAAACCTTCGAATGAAAAAATTCTTGTTTTCAATTCGGTCCTCTGGGGATTTCTTCAGAAATAGCGTTGAGGTGGAGATGTTCTGAATTTGAATTTATTTTACTAGATAAAGAAATACCAATCGTAATGAACAGCTGCTTGTTGACTTTTAGGATTAAGTATCGAATAAATTTCAAACACTCCACAATTTTCATTTGTATTTAAGACAGCGCACTATTATGAAGAAAAAAAAATATTGAAGTGTAATTAAATCTTTTTTATTATTTCTCAGTATTTCTTTATATAATAGGATATATTGGATAGCTATAATATACATTTTTACGCTTTGAGTCATCTATAGCTAAAACTAATGAATGAACGAAATAAAATCTCATTTCGAGATTGTAAAAATCCTGAAAAAATGAATTCCAAAAGAAATTCCTGCAAAATTTAAAATACAAACTGAAATTGGATGAAGACTCATATCGGAGTAAGTGAAAACGCGAGAGAGATGAATATGCAAAAAAAGCAACACAGAAAGACTGAATAGATATTGTAGTCCCTAAATCGGAGAAAAGAAGAGAGATGACTATGCAGCGGCAGGATAGATGGATAATGTCGAGCAAATGACGCAATACATATAAATTCAAACTGGAACCAAAAATTGTAAGAATATTTCATCCGATGATTGTGCAAATCATATCGGAACATAGAAGATTTCCTGAATGCTTCTATAAATTCAGAAAGATGGAAGACAACAGATGTACATGTGGAAAAATAGGCTGGGTTCATCACTATTGTTATGAATCTGTGATGCTTCTTCTCAGCATAGTCGGTTCCATATGATGTCCCAGAGCTTGGCGACAAACTTGGGGACCATTTGGCGACTTTGGCGCCAAAATAGATTATACACGAAACATCGAGAATTTTCCCGATCCGTCCAGTAGGAACGGAGATATGCTCGAACGTTCCTGATTGGTTGAGAGGCTTCTAGCCCCGCCTCCTAAGACCTATAAAAGGAGCTGCAGCTGCCTGGGAGTCGTCGTGAATTGAGTGGTAGTCGGAAGCGACAGAGAAGAGAGTCGGGATCGACGGTAAAGAACTGGTCTGCCAGAAGTAAGCGGAGCAGCGACGGAGTGAAGCTAGTGCTGAACTAAGCTGTGCGCTACTGTCTGCAGTAGAGACTTGTTGTATGCTGCACGTCTCGGCTGAAGATAATCGTCTTTTGTGCTGTATATAGTTGTCGTCTTTGTGCTGTCCTGTGTGTCTTCGTGTAAATAAACGTCGTTGTTTTATTTTCTACTGCTGATTGAGCGTTCTCCACACCATATAACTCCCACTATCCAAACGAACCCAGAGAAATTTCCTAACACTATATAATAGGATTCATCGGACTCAATGAAATTAGAGGAATACTCATTATGGATAGTGATAATTTTAACACAATGTTACAATAACCCGAAAATTTAAAAGTATTTAAAAATGATTTAAAAGGTGTCTTACCTTTTATCAACACTTTGAAGTTTCTTTGAATCTTTGTTGGCCGTTGTTTTCTTATGCAAAAATTTCGATAGTTAATGAGTGTAAAAGCCAACCACAATAATCCCTCTTTATGCAGTTTAGTTCTGTGGTAACGGAGCTATCTGGCTGTAATTTAAAAAAAGTGAAAAAATAAAAACTAGTAACAAAAGTTACAAACATGAGAGATTATGGCACTATTAGGAAAAAACACTGAAATCAATAATTTCAATAAACGCAAATAATTACAGTTAAGCAAAGATGCATTATACAAGATTCCACTTAATTATGAAAAGCTATTTTACGCCCATTCTGTAACTTTTCATCCATACTTGCTTTCCAGACATGCGCAATCAACTTCTATAAATACTGGGGAAGAATACGATGTGGGTTCTTTGAGAACAAATGAATTTTTTTAATTATAAAAAAATCAATTATATAAAAATGAATTATCATTATAATGTCAAAATAAAGCATATTTACTAGCTGTTTATGTCATTGCAAAATCACTTTCTAAATTATTTTTAATATAAATTATGATACATTTCCTACTCACCCAATAACAATTTTTACTTTTTTTATTTCAATTTAGCAAGGAAATAAAATTTCAGTTATACGCAAATGCGAGATAAAAACAGAATTAAAAAACATCCTTTGAATACTGAGAGATCCATAAAAATTTGTTAAGGAAAAGGCGAATGGCATTTCTAGTGATAAAACAACGGTAACGAAATAGACGCTGCCGGTATTTTATAGACCAATGTAAAAAGTTACTGCCAATATGCCAAAGTGACTGGATAAGTTGCACGGCAAACCAGATTACGTAAAAAAACTGTAAAGCAAATCGGATTATCTTTCTCTTCAACATTGAGAGAACATGAGAAGTAAAAATAAAATCGAGAAAAATCCACTTTTGGATGAAAAAAGAATGCAAAAAGCTAATAAGAAGCCCTGTAAGAAAACGTCGTTAAATATGTCAAGCAAAAACAGGCAATAATTCGAATACTGGCGACAATTAATTTTGCCTGTTAAAACAAAATCTCTTTTGTTTTAGGCTAAAAAAATACGCATTATTTTCATGACATTCAACTATATACATACGTGTGCAAAAAAGTTGAAATGAAATGTATTATGCAAATAAGTAAAATAGGATTATGCCATTCTTTAACAATAAAAAAGAATTAATTCTCAGGGTTTTTTTTCAACTAGCCGCCTTTGGCGACCAGCCGGTTCGCCAATCCTAATGCTCGTTAAATTTTTAATAATTAAATATTTTATGTAATTCCTACTTTAGTAGCTTCTTCATCAAAATATTTTAAAACTTCACATTTTGATACTCATATAATTCATTCATAATATTATAAAAGCCTTCAGCCATAACGTAATATGTATCTCTCTAATTTTTTTGTTCGCTCCCGTAAAATTTATGCTTTAAATGAAAGTGGAAATGATCAATCTGCAATTGAATATAATAATATTTTTTACTCAAACAAAGCATTTTTTTAATATGATTACTGAAAATAGAGTCATTGAGCATTTAAACCTTATAGGCACTAAGAATATCTTTCTTAATTATGTAATATCTCAAGAATTTGTCAACAAAATTTACTCAGATTCATCATGAACAGATCAAATAATTAACAATGTTTCATTTTAAATGCATCAAACACTAAGAAAATAAACAGAATAGCTTAAAATAATCGGTCGAAAACAGGTTTAAAAAAACTACTTAAAAAACGATGTACTAACCTAACCTAAAAATAATTTAACTCGTGTCCGCATCCGCTGAAAATAATTGTCAACAATCAGAACACAATGTGCATGCGTGAAGTTTTCTGCGCCAGTTGGGGTAACGCTATGCAGATTAGACATTTTTAATTTCCTTTATTCTGTTTTATTTTAATTAAAAGTACTTCGGAATGAATCTGAAAGATCAATTAATTAACAATGTTTAATTTTAAACGCATCAAACATTAAGAAAATAAACAGAATTGTTTGAAATAATCGGTCCAAAAATGTTAAGCCTAATCTCATTAGCGTGGGAAAAGACTGAATCCTTACTCATTTGGCGGTGGGGAAATGAAGATTTTTTTGGCTAGAAAGTTAGTTTTTAATTAATAATTAAAATTCTAATTAAAAATTCAAAAAACGGGACCTCAGGTGCACATTTCCGACCTCCAAGGTATACATGTATCAAATTTGGTAGCTGTAGATCGAATGGTCTGGCGGCCTGTAGAGCGCCAACACACACACACACACACACACACACACACACACACACACACTCACACACACACATTCAGCTTTATTATAAGTATATAGATATAGCATTACATAATTAAAATCTCCTTTTATTCTTCAAGGGCTTGGATTTTTTGAAAATTCTTCCCAAAATGTACTCCTTTTTTTATTTCAGGATAATTACAAAATAATAATAGAGTTTTAAGACACTATAATTTTTTAAATATAAATTTCACCTACTGCTCTTTTGAGGTGAGGGGAAAAAATGACAAATTTTTGTTTCGCGTTGTCCTTTTCTCTCTTCTTTGTCGAATTTTGTTTTCAGTAGGTTAAGAAAAAGACCTTTCTATAAAGCAAATTTGTTTTTAGTGTGCTATTAACCGTGCACTAGAGATTATTCACCAAAAAATTTCCCAAGGATCACACGATGGATTCAATAAAAATGCTATATTCATGCCAAAGATTAATATTGATTCTTTTCGCCAATTCCATGCAAGGCATTCGTGATCCTTCTCAAGGACCAAAATGAATGCGGAATGAAAAAGATAATACCTCCGTTAGAAAATATGCGAGAAAGCTTTGGACTGTATACTTCGTTGTTTATGATATATAAAAATGGTTTATTTATAAATGGAAAGCTGGTCAGAAAGACTTCATGTCAATAGATTACGACGAAAATTTGATAGAATATGAACAACATATCAAATTTTATTCTTTTGGCTCAAAACGACTTTTCAGCTATCGTCCGGATAGACGGTTACAATTCAAAAATTATATTTTTCAATATCCGAAACGTCTGAAAGGTGGGAATTTGTCAAAATGTCGAGTTCCAATTTTTACTAATAACGATATTTTCTCTTTGTACAAGAGATAGTAAAAATAAAAATTGTCTTCGAGTAACTTGAATTCTTGCATCTGAAATAAGCATATCTACTATAAATACCGACTTTGAACTAAAAGAAATATACACCTGACTATAAGCATCGAGTTTAAGCACTATACATCACAGAACCTATCTTTCTCCTCTACTATTTTCCAAAATATCATATAAATCATTTCAACCTTACTCTATAGATTCGCCTGTGATCCACAACTTCGTAATGTAACTTCATTCAAAATTATAAGAGTTCAATTTCGCTTCACTTAAAAAAGGAATATGTATATATTTCTTAGAAGTACTTTTTTATTGCACCCCATTTTAAAGGGAATACACAAAAACTAGATCTTTAATATTTATAAAAAAATTATTTAAAGGATTTGACAGTATTCTCAAATTGATAAGAAGCTCCCATCTTTCTCCGTGTAAAAATACAATGACATTATATAAAAGAATACTTAAGTCATTGTCAACTATAATAATAGAATTTCTTTCTTGCTGTTGTTCTTTAATCCTATTTAAACTTCTTTACATCAACATATTTGTGAAGAGAGAATCTTGTTACTGATTTTTACTTGTTGATTACTATACTAGATATCTGAAATTTTTTTGTGATAATCAGTACAATGCAGTATTTTGATATTTTCATAGGTTAATTACAAATCAACTTATTAATAATAATTAAATTTCGATTCTTTACGAGAGGCGCCATCTTGTAGTGAATTTGTAAAACTGGACAACAATATCCCTTAATGTTTATAATAATACATTGCAAAATGTATTAAAAATAAAATAAATAAATAGTTTCTATTTCTGTACTAAAAAATAGAAAACAATTATTTTATCAAAAATATGAAGGATAAAACAAAAGTATAAAAGCGTGAAGCTGTGAAAAAATACTAATAGTAAACTATCCACAATAATCATAAAAAGATTAAAGTGCATAGATTAGTCGAAAAGTTAGATGCAATCCTTCGTAAAAATGTTCGGTATAAGGCTATTTTGATGCAACTTTGTGAAAATAGTTTTAACATTTATCTGTATTGTATGAAATAGCAATTTCCAGGAAAAAACTTCAATTTGTCTGATTATCACTTGCAAACATGTATCGGCAGCCTAAAATGGTGTCTAAATTTTGGAAATGCATGCATTGATTCATTTCAAAAGAGCTGTATTTGCACAGCAATTTATCTGTAGTTCCACAATGTGTATGAGGAAAATGCAATTTCAAGCTATTGAGTAGTACATGTTTCAGAATGAACGTAAAGATATCGATTGGACGGAATTTCTTTAAAGAAATCATTTATTCCACGCATCGATAAATGTTTAAATAATGGTTTAAATAATTTAAAAGTAGACTTTTTAAAGTAATTTAAAAATATAAATTAAGTTATTGTAAAATTTTGATCCCGTTTTACTTTTATAAGGCCGTCCAACAAAATCTTTAATCTACCTCAAACTTTTCCAATTTACAGAAAGTACTATACTAAGAATTCCAATTTACAGAAAGTACTTTACTAAGAATTTTAATTTACAGAAAGTAATTTACTAAGAATACCAATATATAAAAATTACTTTACTCAGAGCTTTAGAAATTTAGATTTTTAATTTAAAAACTACAAAGAAAAATTTTTTTAATTTATTTAAAGTTTTATATAAATTATCTGCCAATTAAGTCATTATAATTTCTTTTAAATTTATTTTGCATTCAAAATTTAAGTATTCAGAAACAAAATTCTCTTAATAAAAATTTTTGAATATTGTTCCTTAATTTATTTGAGTAAGGCTTTAAAATTGTTTCATAAATTCAACTAAGATTTTGTCTTGGCGAATTTTAATTCTTTTTAAAATAATTTCATATAAGAATAAAAGTATTGTTCAATGTTAAATATCCTTCAAATTATATTTATTTCCATAATGCATGCTCATATAGAATCGGAAATATAAAGAGTGAAAAATAAAATAAAATTGCTTCCAATGCACTTGCAAATCATTCTTTTTTGTGATTTCCTAAGCTCTTGGGCTTTCTTGGATGTGTATGAAAAGGATAAAGAAAAATCGATCGGAAATTATTAAACTGCGTGGTAAAGAATTAGCTGGGGGCATATTTCAGCTGTATACACACAAATGCTTTTCAAACATTTTTTATTCTTAATCGAATTTCCTTGCAAGAGAATTATGCAAACTGATATTCGATTTCTCCTTTTTTTGCAACGAAAATTATTTCCGGAATAATCACTTCATTTCGTGAACTTTCACCGTAACAAGAAATCTCTTGTATGTGAATAAAATAAAGATAATAATAATTTACTGCATAGAATCTTCTACTGTCATTAGTCTTTGAATATCTAAAACTCCTTCTTTCATTTATTTTATACTAGCCGCCTTTGGCGACCAGCCGGTTCGCCAATCTTAATGTTCGTTAAAATTTTAATAATTAAATATTTTATGCAATTCCAACTTTAATAGATTCTTCAGCAAAATATTTTAAAACTTCAAATTTTGATAGTCATATAATTCACTCATAATATTATAAAGGCCTTCAGTCATAACGTGATATGTATCTCTCTAATTTTCTGTTACCCCTCGTAGAATTTATGCTTTAAATTAAAGTGTAAATGATTCATCTGCAATTAATATAATAATATTTTTTACTGAAACAAAGCATTTTTTTTAATAATATGATTACTGATAATAGAGTCACTGAGCGTTTAAACTTTATGGGCACTAAAGAATATCTTTCTTAATTTATGTAATATCTCAAGAATTTGTCAACAAAATTTTCGCAGATTCATCATGAACAGATCGATTAATGAACAATGTTTACTTTTAAATGCATCAAACACTAAGAAAATAAAATGAATCGTTTAAAATAATCGGTCTAAAACAGGTTTAAAAAAACTACTTAAAAAACGATGTAATTAAAACTATAAGCATATACAAAAAAATATATAACTAACATAAATACAATTTAATTACAAAAGCATGCAACTAACCTAAAAATAATTTAAATCATTGAAAACAGGTTTAAAAAAAACTACTTAAAAACGATGTACTTAAAACTATAAGCATATACAAAAAATATATAACTAACATAAATACAATTTACTTACAAAAGCATGTAACTCACCTAAAAATAATTTAAATCGTCTGTTGAAAGTGGTTGTCATGACAACAATCAGAACAATGCGCATGCGTGAATTTTCTTCGGAAACTTCTTTTCCCTTTCCAGCTGTGTTGCCATAGAAACCGGCGCACAGCTGTTTACACGTTTATGTTTATCTATTCAGATTTTATAATATCTAATCAGAGTAACGGTGAATATCAGTGTGTTCGTGTTCGTCAATAAATGTTAATTTTTTTAATAACATGATTAACGAAAACAGAGTCACTGAGCATTTAAACCTTATGGGAACTAAAAAATATCTTTCTTAATTTATGTAATATCTCAAGAATTTGTCGACCAACCGGTTCGCCAATCTTAATGCTCGTTAAAATTTTTATATTTAAATATTTTATGCAATTCCTACTTTAATAGCTTCTTCATCAAAATATTTTAAAACTTCAAATTTTGATAGTCATATAATTCACTCATAATATTATAAAGGCCTTCAGTCATAACGTAATATGTATCTCTCTAATTTTCTGTTAACACCCGTATAATTTATGTTTTAAATTAAAGTGGAAAGAATTAATCTGCAATTAATATAATAATATTTTTTACTGAAACAAAGAATTTTTTAATAATCTGATTAATGAAAATAGAGTCACTCAGCGTTTAAACTTTATGGGCATTAAAGAATATCCTTTTCAATTTACGTATTATCTCAAGAATTTGTCAGCAAAATTTTCTTAGATTCATCATGAGCAGATCGATTCATTAACAATGTTTACTTTTAAATGCATCAAACACTAAGAAAATGAAACGAATCGTTTAAAATAGACGGTTTAAAACAGGTTTTAAAAAAACTACTTAAAAAACGATGCACTTAAAACTATAAGCATATACAAAAAAATATATAACTAACATAAATACATTTTAATTACAAAAACATGCAACGAACCTAAAAAAAATTTAAATCCAGTCCGCATCGGTTGATAATAATTCGTCAACACAATGCGAAAGTCAGAACACAAAGCGCATGCGTGAATTTTCAACGCCCGTTACGTAACGCAAATACGTGATTTTTTTTCTACGCCAGTTGGGGTAACGCTATGCGGATTAGAAATTTTTAATTTCCTTTATTCTGTTTTATTTTTATTCAAAAGTTCTTCAGAATGAATCTGAAGGATCGATTAATTAACAATGTTTAATTTTAAATGCATCAAACATTAAGAAAATAAACAGAATCGTTTGAAATAATCCGCCGAAAAATACTAACCCTAGCCTCATTACTGTTGGGAGAAAAAAACCCCGGAAGCCTTACTCATTTGGCGATGGCGAAAATGGAAGATTTTTTTGGCGGAAAAGTTGGCGGTGGGGAAAATGAAAGATTTTTTTGGCGGGAAAGTTAGTTTTTAATTAATAATTAAAATTCTAATTAAAATTTCAAAAAAAGGGACCCCAGGTGCACATTCCCGACCTCTAAGGTATACATGTACCAAATTTGATAGCTGTATGTCAAATGACCTGGCCTGTAGAGCGCCAACACACACACACACACACACACACACATTGAGCTTTATTATAAGTATAGATATAGATTATTTTCTATTTATACTAGCTATCGTTTGATCACCAGCTGGTCTTCTTATCGGCTGCGTTTAATTTCAATTAAATCTGTTAATAAATAAGTAAATATTCATCGTTCACTCAAAAAATGTATCTTAAGCATTAAAGTGGAATAACTTGTTTTTTAGTACCATTATACTTTATTTTATATATTTACTATGCGAGTGAACGTTCGTATAATCTGTCTTTTGATAGCACTTTGTATAGTGCAAATATTTTCATTTTTTAATTCCATTTGTAAACTGTGTAAATAATAAGCAGAATTTTTATTCTTTAATTTTAAATAAAGAAAGAAAATGATGAGATTAAATGTTTTATGAAATACTGTGAAAGATTTGAATATCATCTCAACAATGAAAACCATTACTGCAAAGCATGAATAGGAATTTAAAATTATCAACTTTTAGCAAAAAAAATCACAAAGAATTTATTCAGTACCTTTGAAATATTTTTTGAATTTTAAAACGTTATAACAATTAGTCTTTTAACCTCCAGCTGCGTATCCCCGATTTCCGCAGGCTGGCAATCAGTCCATTTACAATTGCATCCCGTGTTTTTCTCAGTTTAGTATGTTTGCTTTTACTATTACATATTTTTATTATATCATATTATTATCGTGTACATATAAAATCAGTTCCCTTTCTTTGAAAAATATTTGAACTTATTTGCTAACATTGCATCTAAATAATGATTTCAAAAAATGACGTAGTCGGAGGATCAAAATAACATTTTCGGGAATTATCTTGGGAAAATGTCAAAACCTCACTTAATTTTTCACTAATATAAAATTTTAATTAAAATTTCAAAATACTTGATTCAAGGCAAGTAGCGGAAGATATTGTATAATATCGTACAATATTGTTCAATATCATATTATTCATATTGAACAATAATGTGAATATTGTTTAATGTCATTCAATATTGTATAATATATGTACTCTTCTGCGAAGATATATATTTCGCCTTCCAAAATCTATTTACACCAAATATGGTAGTTCTAGAAGGGACGATTTGACCCGTAAAGAGCCAATACACATACATGTACTACATTCCATCTCATTGTAATATGAGATGGATAGAATGCATTCTTTCATATATAGCTGTATATTTTTATCGTGTAACTATCTTCAGTTTTGTCGCTTCAAAATATTCATGGCAAATAATAACTGTATTACATACACAATGCCTTCAAGACGTATTTGCGATTGTTAAGTTTTCCTCTCATAGTTTACAAGATGTCACAAAAAAAACTCGGACAAAGTTATTGAATCAAATAATAGAAGTTAACTCATTTCTTCTTAATTTGTGTCCATTTCTTTTTGTCTTCCACTTCAATTATGAAAACTTTTAAAACGTATCTTTTAGTTTAAGCATTGCTTTTTTATTATTTTTTTTTACAATGACAAGTGGAATATCTGTATTTTAGAGTTGTTTAAGCAAGTAAAACAGCAGTGAGAAATCGTTTGTTTGCTTAATGTGGATCTGCACTAAACCACACAAAAGTTTGGACTCCCTAAAACAATGGCTTCAGCGGGAATGGGATAGATTAAAGGTAGAAGACTTGCGGCTCTTTGCTGAAATATACTTTTCAATAAACGTTTGCGCCTCTGCATCGTAGAAAAAGGGGGCCACATTTAAACAAATTAAATTTATTTATTAGTGAAAGTCTACTCTTATTATTATTTGTTACATTTTGTTAACTCATTCACTTTTAATAAAGTTATATTAAATATTGTTTGCTGGGTTTTTCTGCCACACCCTTTAAATAAAAAATTATATGGATAAATGTAAAAAACATAATTTAAAAAAAATCACAAGCTTTTACTTACTTAGAGAAGTAGATTTTTTTTTACTCTGATTGATAGTTTTTATTATCATAAATATTTTGGAAATTAATTTTTTTTTTTTTTTTCAAATTCAAACCTAGCTGATGTCATTTTTATGAAATGAAAGTACATTTAAGTATATCCATAAACTGATATTTTTACGTTCTGTACAGACTGTAGACGATAAATGAAACGAGTGAGATGTTTTAATTATTTGCTCAATATATTACATTACAGATTTTATATCAAAACAATTAAATCAAGATAGAGAAGGTATTCTGAATATTTAAATGTATCCCCAGAAAAAAATATTACATCATAAAAACATTTTCAGTTATATTTCTAACTATTTAAAGATTTCTATAAAAAGATTTTTAACATAAAATTTTTAAAAGGAAAAATTTAATAAAATCCACTTATTGTTATCATATTAATGTACTAAAATGGTAAAAGAATGGGAAATTGAAATGAAAGATACATTGTTCTCTGATAGTCATTCATATTAAAGAATTAAATAGATTTGTCTAAAAAAAACTCCTTTTTTTAATTTCGCATCTGTACGAAAAACAAAAAAAAGGTGTTAATATTTTTTTTTTAACTTATTAAATATTTCGATCCAGCTCTTAGACTGTTTTCTTAATTCTTCAACGTCCTTTTTTTTCAGATTTCAAATATACAAGACAGGTTTCGTGCAACTCATACGTGGAAGAATGCGTTGGCGATTAAACAGAATAAATGGTGGTACAAAGATTACAACGGAACATGTTTACGAAAGAAAGAATCATAAGATCTCTCGATCACACGCCGAAGTACCTCAAATTCTGAATGTGTCTCGATGTACGATCGCGAAATTGGGTAATCCCAAATCGAAACCCTTGCTGCCGATATACCAAACACTCCAGAGCAATATGAAAACCGAATCAATGCGACAACATAGTCAAGCACTGATAGGAACGCAAAAGGTCTCCCATGACAGTGCAGCACGTAGCTACACCTCCTTAAGGGGAACGATTAGACATCTGTTTTCAAGTAGCTGAACCCCACACAATTTCTATAAGTAAGCAGGTTCTCGCTTCTAACACTAGAGAAGCGAGAAACTGTTTACTTATATAGCAAGCTCTCATCTCCAAATGTGAGGTACTTCAATGGAATTTTGGACTAGTTAGAAGATGCGACAAATATTTCCAATGGAGGGAAATGTTTACTGACGACCAGTACTATGTTGGAGAAGATTTATAACCATTCCCAAGACCCATGTCTGGCAAAAACCACGCAACATCAAAGAGACAGTTGTGCAAAGAACTGAATTCAGCGCTCACATCCACTAGAAAAATGTGAGTTTTCAAACAAACCTTGCAGGAGTCTCATTCATTTTCATTTCTTTGTCAGATGACCCTCAGTTTGCATTCTCCCTCACATCTACGCATAAACGCGCTCGTTCAAACTACAACTGGAACATTCTTCCTAAGGTTTGTGGCATTGGGACAGTTTCAAGGACTTCGCTTTTGTCCAGTCACTGATTTTCATCGGCTAATATCGCAAGGACATGCTTTTTACAGCTGTAAAATCACAGACATAAATATTTTTCTCTCAATAAGAGCCATGCCTGATTTCATATTTATGGCGTTTTGTCACCTTATCTCTGACTTTCTCGAAATAGAAAATACCAAGACTTGATCTAAATTCTTTTGAGAACAATATGTGAGATTTTCTCGGGAGACAACTTCCAGACCTTCAGCATCAGAAAGGTTCTTTTTCAGTCCTTAAAAGAGCTCTTCGTGACACGTTAAATTTCTTAAACCCCGAGCTCAACATTAATGTGTGGAAAATATAGAGCATACCTAACTGTCAGAGATTACCACACATAAAAATATAGTATCACATTTATCTTTAAATTTTTTAACTAAAGTGTGAATTTCTCTTATATCTAATTTTCTTTTTATTATTATTTTATAATCATTTTACAATGAAATGTCGCATTTCCATCCATTTAAACTTCTTTTATTTTTCACATAATTACCAATTACTCTCGGTATATATCAAATATTTATTTCATATAAGAGTTGCTTATTTCTTAAAAATGCTTCGACTAGAATTAAATTACTAAGTATATTAAGAATAAAAATTTATAAGAATCCACTGTTTAAATAAACTTACTTCAAAATAATTTATCGTCTGCATCTAAAACCAAAAAGTATATCTTCATTTCAATTATTTTGTTTAATGCATTCATGCAGTTATGAATAACGTTCGTTCCATATTTTTAAATATTATATTCTTTTTAAAAGAAAAAAAAATAAACGCCTGCTTTGTTATATTATTTATTTTAAATTAAAATTCCTTTTTAATTAATTATATTTCCATAAGGAATTCCATATTTTCATCCTCTGCGAAGCAGATTTATAATTTTGCACTTGAAAGAGGATTAAATTGAATAATCCATAATTCTTTCTCTTGGAAACATTTCAAATCAATAAAAGAACTTTTCAAATGTAGCAATTCATCTTGGCAAACGGAATAATTATATTTTGTTATTTTCCATTATAGGAAAAATGTTAAATGTTCAAAATTTTCTATTCTATTTTAAAAAAGAAAAAAGAATCACAGTTTTATAGTTTAAAAGCGGATTTAATGATCTTCCTTTTAATGCAAGCAATAAAATTCTCTTTTTAAATTGTTTTTATTACATGCTGTTTTCAAAGTTATTTTGGAAGTATTATTTCGGTGGATATTTGAATTTTTACAACAAAATTGGAAAGTATTATTTTTAAACTAAAATTAATCATATATATACAGGGTGGTCATTCTAATCGTGAACCAATAGTTCAACCGACATAGAAAATAATTCTTACTAGAAGATGCTTTAAATGATGCTAAGAACTATATTTCTTGATGCTTGAATCAGTAAATGTAATGCTCAAAATTAAAGAAATTTAAATGTTAAAGCAGCATCCAGATCGTATTATTCAATTTAAAGAAGAGAATCTTGATCTAGTAACGTATTAAATCAACGTGTTGTATGACTAAAACTGACAGAATAATAATAAGTAAATAGGGGATCATAAACAAATTTATTTCGGGAATATCACCAGCGTTTGAAACATGAGAGGACCAAATCTAAAATGTCATTGCAATTTTTATTATTACTTTAAATAACACATTACCTATCCACTTTTTTTTTTCTTTTTTTATGTCCTAGTAAAAATATACATCATACTCATTGACAACCAAACCACAAATCTCAGGAAAAAAGTCAAAATGAAGACAAATTGTAACATTTTTTTTTACAAACATAACCACCGCTATTTGTTTGATTATTGGTTTGATTATTATTATTGATTTGATATATATTTAGTTATTTGATCATCATAGTTATTTGACTTGTTGAAGAGAGGTATCAACATTACACTATCAACACGTCCGGACAACTTTAGATCTCTACTAAAATTATTTAGTTTTTTTTTTCAGAGAGAATGTTTGGTATAGACAATAGTATCATCGTAATATTCATGGACTGTTCTTTCGTGAAATATTATTGAGATAAAATGAAATTGATTCCTGATCTTGCTGTTGATCAAAAATAAATTCATTTGAATATTTTTGTAGAAGAAATACTTCATTAAGGAGAATCAGTTGCATTATTCCGTGTGTGTGTGTGTGTGTGCGTGCGTGCGTGCGTGCGTGCGTGCTTGACATATTTATGCATTTCTCATGTATTTGATTTATAACAGATATGCTTCAACATTTTTTATTAAAAAAACTTTTATATAATTAATTAATTATAATTTCCAAAACATACATATTTGCACATTCCCAATATTTTATTTCTCTCATACTGAATGAAATAGTTTGAAATGACTGCCTCCAATCCCCTAAACAATAAACAATTCCCAATGTTCAACTTTACGTTCCTTCCCCCTAATTATAGCTAAAAAATAGCTAAAATATATTTTAGAATATCTATATTGAGCAGTATTATTTGAATATTCTTCATCAAGGTTAATCATTATGTTATCATTTCTTTATTTGGCATTTTGAAACAAACAAATTTATTCTACGAAGTTTTTTTCTTTTTTTCGATACCATTAAAAGAATTCTACAAGTTACTGTCAATGACAATAAAGAATGAACACCCAATTGTAGCGCAGAAACTTTGATATTCAAATATTCCTATTTGATCCCATACAAGACATTTAAATAATGAGAAACGCATGTAGTAACACACACACTAAGTGAACAAAATGCCACGATTTAAATAATTATTTTTCCTGGTTTTTCTCCAAAAAAAGAAGTATTTCGTATTTTCAATGGAGAGAGAAGGAAGGAAATGAGCATCGAACGAGAAGTGATCCGATGAATTATTCAAACTCTCAACATAAAGTTCTTTTAAGAGAAGAATTTTGCATGATACTTTTAATCCCTCTTTTCAGTCAAAGTCGGTGAAAGCGAGGTTTCATGAAAGCTGAGGTGATATACTTTGGTGCTTTTGTGTGGCTTCAAAAAATAATTTATTTAACTAAGATAATTGTGTTTCATTTGGATTAGACAGGAATTAAAGATATTTTTATAAAACAGAAATTCAAACATGAAATAAACATATGAAAAATCTTGCTACTTCTGTATTATATTCTGTATTACTTACTGTAAATTAATATCTGTAGACTTATTGAATTGCTGCGTTTTAATGAATGCCAGTGATATATTTTGCATTTATAAAATTTAAAGCTTAGAATTAGAATGAGATTAATAACTGATAGTTTTCAAGAGAGAAAATTACTCCTAAAATACATATTCAAAAATAAAAGACAGTACAAAAAGTTTACGTTACTCACAAACTACTATAACTTCCTTGTCAATGATGATAAAAAGTAAAAAGATGATAAAGTCCTATTCCAACGCAATAGGAAGCTTAAAATTTGCTTTCATACGTATTAACTATTGCGTGCAGTCTTACTTGGTCAGGCGGACAATATTGCTTCGAGTCTGTGATTTTACTTTCCTACAATCACTAAAAAGGAAGATTTACAGCCATTCTTGATAATTGTGATTGACTCCATGCAAGTGATGCCAGATATTGTTGATTATTTTTTGACAAAAATTAGAAATACAAGAAGTTTGAAGCTATTAATATTGGGACCAAACACTTAAGAGATCCATCTTGAAAATTTCATTCCTAGGAAGCTATAAAAGACGATGCGCTCACACGTGAAGTCACAGCGAAGTACTCTTTAGTTGTGCACTCTGAGTACCATCATTGTTTGTTTGTAAGTGTTGTTTTCTTATACATCTCGCCTATATTCTTGCTTCCTATTCTGTATTTCCTTGTGGAATAAAGAGTCGTTATAAGTTATCGAACTTGTTGGACATTTTTCATTGCACATCCACCAAACGTTGCACGTACCAATGTTTAAACGGAGATCCGTTACATTAACTTTTGATGCTTTATTTAAAAGAATATTTCGCTAGTGGACAATTCATTCCTTGATAGTTATCAGGTGTAGACAGAGAAAACATTAAAACAGTACTTCCGACATATTTCTAATGAATATATAGAATTCTATAAAATGAATATACAAGAAATGATATGAGAAGATTTAGATAACCATTTGCGAAGCTGCATAAATCGCACATTTTATGTATTTTAACTAATATTATTAATCATTAGATTCTGCATTCTATAGGCAAATAAGTTTATTAAAAATATGGGGGTTAAAACAAAATTATAAAAGCTTAAAATACTAATCGGAATAGTCTATAAAGATTGAAATTTTATAACAGTTATTATTTTTATTTTTTTTATCTTCAGATATTTTCTTCTTTATGATATTCTTTAAGGTTTAATTTCTTTATGTTATTTTTTACAGTATTTCATATATTTTCCATTTTGTTTTGGCATTCCATATTTCCAATAAAAATATTAATAGAGTCTTGTCTAAAAAAAAGGATTTTCATTATTTTCTACATTCAGATCTTTATTATGTTTCACAATGAATTATAAAGATTATGAAACCTTAAAATCAATATTTTCTGAAATTAAAAATTAGTTGGCTCCATTCAGATATAACCATATATTAATTATTATAAATCAATACTAATGCATAAAATTTAAAAATGCTGCCATTGTCATGAAAGGGATATAATTATACAAATTTCAAAATTTTAATACATCAATAAATAAATTTTAAAAAATCACTTTCACAATTAATTATGAAGATTAAGAATCCATGAAACTAATCTTTTCTTAAATTAACAGCCAGGTCGCACCTTTCCTATGTCATTCATATTTAAACTAAAATAAATCAATTTATTTCCAATTCTTAAAATTTTAAAATTCACCCATCGCCACAAAGAAGCAATATTTTTACAAAATTTCAGAATTCTAGCACATAAACAAATAAGTAAAAAATCAATTATGGAATTTTATCCATAAAAACATGAAGCAAGTCTCTATGTGAAAGATGTTACAGCAACTGGTCTGTTTCCTCTTAATATCTGCAAGACTAAAGCAACTATTAAAAGGCGGACACAGACTGAATAAAATCTTGATTTTATATGTCACGATGTAAATTAAATATAACATCTTTCCAAAAGTGCTTAGTGAAATGTCACTTAGAAAAGTAATAAGAATTGCAGAGTTGAACTGCTTTTATGCTTTTAGCCCGCGGTATTTTTCGATTCAAAGAAAGTTTTCGGGTGTTTATATTTTGCGATATAAAACTGTGAGATACTTTTCTTGTATTTCGAATCTGACGTCTAAAAGGCATTTCTTCAATTCACTTCAATTTCATGCATGCAATTCCAAAAAAAAAAAAAAAAAAAAAACAATTTTAATGTCCAAATCGCTGAGATTCGTAGATAATGGAAAAGGAGATTTTCGATATTTCCCTGTATGTTTGAATTGAATTTAAAGTTAGCAATCAAACGGCAATAAAAGTCAACGAATGAATGGCAAAGCAATATTGACTGAATATTGGCGTCAATCAACCGCTTCTTGAATTAGGATTTCCATATTTTTTTTAAATATTATTTAGTTATGTCAGTCATTGATGCTAATACAAGCCATTGAATGAAAAAAATTCCCCCTTTCCAATTCAGCCTTATGGGGATTTCATCAGAAATGGCGTTGATGTTGAAATGTGCTGAGCTTGAATTTATTTTACTAGCTGCTAAAGAAATACCATTTGTAATGTATGGAAAAAGGTATATCTTCTTATTGGCTTTTATGATTAAGTATCCAATGAATTTCATGCATTTTATAGTTTTTACTTGTATCAAAGATAATATGCTGTTGTGCAAACATCTCTAAAAAAAGCAAAATGTCATTATATCTTTTTATTATTTCTAGTATTTCTTTATATAGTATGATATAAAAGGTAGCTTTAAAATAAATGTTCATGTTTTGAGGTATCTATAGCTAAAACTAATGAACGGAATGAAATAAAGTGTCATATGCAGATTGCAGAAAGAATGAGAAAATGCATTCCAATAGAAATGTTCGCAAAGGCCAAAACACAAACTAATAACAAAAGTTGCAGACATGTTGGATTTTGGAATTGTTGGGGGAAAAAACCCTGACATCAATAATTACAACAAATACACTGAAGATGTATTATCCAAGATTCCACTTATTTATGAAAAGCTATTGTTACGAGTCTGTAACTGTGCTTCCTAACACAGTAGATTCCATCGTAAGAGAGAAAATTTTACGGACAGCTTTATTGGATGCTGATCGGATGCTTTAACTTGGCGTCCATTTGGCAACTTTGGCATCGAATTCGGCGGCAAGATGCTAGAATCTTTGAGAATTGTGGCGATAAGATACGATTTAAAGTAATCTTTCTAAATCCTTCTATGATGTATCTCGGGAAGTATAAAAGTCTATGGAACCAAGCTGAAGACAGTCATTTGAGTTCAGCTCTACTTAATAATAGAACGCATTCTGCCCCTGGGCGCTTCGAGCTTTTAAAATTGTTGCGCTGCTTGCGTTCACCTGTCTACTAGAAGTGCTGCTTTCCATTGCTTGTGTACGTTTTGGCAGTGTTTTGTCATCTTAATTCTTGTTGTGTATTTGTGCAACTGTGTTAGTGAACATCGTCACTTGTTATTGAGGTCTATTGGCTGTGTCACCATACATACTCTACAAGCGAACCTGTTGACTTTACGAACTTGATGGATGAATTCAGCAACACTATTTTACGATCAAACTGTAACTTTTCATCTTTAATTACCTTCCAGACACGCGCAATTAACTTTTAGAAATATTGTCGAAAAATACGATGATAATTTTAATTCTTTGGAAAAAAATAATTTTTTATTTAAAAAAATCAATTATATAAAAAGGAAATACCATTCTGAGATATAAAAAAATCTACATTTACTAGCTTTTTATTCGATTGGAACATTACTTTTTAAATAAATCATTTTTGATATAAATTATGATATAGTACTTATTAACCCAACAACATATTTTACACTTTTAATTCAATTTTTAGCAAGGAAAAAATGTGCAAAAAATGCAAATACAAGATAAAACAAAGAAAAACATAAACTTTTGAATACTGAAAGATCCATAAAAATTTGCCTCAACTTCTTCAATAAAAATTAAATATTGAAGAAAACACGAATGGTATTTCTAATAATAAAACAGAGACAGCGAAATAGAAGCCACCAGAATTTTATAGGTTAATTTAAATAGTTACTGCCAATGCGCCAAAGTGACTAGACAAGTTGCACGACAAATCGGATTACGTAAATAAGCTATATAGCAAATCGGATTATCTTTCTCTTCAACACTGAGAGAACATGAGAAGAAAAAAAGTCACTAAAATTCTACTAGCAGATGAACAAAACAGAATGCAAAAAACTAATAAGACGCCATATAAGAAAATGTCGTTAAATATATCACGCAAAAAGAGACAATAATTTGAATATTGGAGGCAATTCAGTTTGCCTGTTTAAAAAATATTTTTTGTTTTAGGTTAAAAAATCTTCATCGTTTTCATGACATTCAATTACATGCATACGCTACAAAAAAAGTCAAAATGAAATATATGGAAATCAATATAATATGATTAAGCCATTCTTCAGCAAAAAAAGAGGATTGATTGTCAGTCCTTTTTTTCCAATATTGCGTTACATAGTTAAAATCTCTTTTTGTTCTTCAAGTACTTAAATTTTTTTGAAAATTCTTTCCAAAATGTATTTTTTTTTTTCATATTTTAGAATAATTGCAAAAATAATTTAAGCAAGGGTTTTACGGTAATATAACTCTAAAAATATAAATGTTATCCGTTGCTCTTTTAAAGCAAGAAATAGAAAACAAATTTTTTGTTTCTGTGTTTTCCTTTTTTTATCTGTCAAATTTTGTTTTCAATCGGTTGGAGAAAAAAAATTTCTAAAACATAGATTCACTTTGAGGGTCGCTATATCCCAGAGATTAATCTTCAAAAATTTTCTCAAGAATAATACGACAGATTTAAAAAAATGCTAAAATCCTGCCAAAGATCAATATTTATTAATCATTACTAGCCTTTTAGCCTTTTTACCACGCATCCATAAATATTTAAATAATGGAAATTATTGGGTCTAAAAATAAATTTTTAAAGTAACTTAAAAGTATAAATAAAGTTATTGTAACATTTTGATCCCGTTTTGTTTTTATAAGGGCGTCCAACAAAATCATTGATCGACCCTCAAACTTTTCTAATTTACAGAAAGTACTTTACTCAGAATTCCGATTTACAGAAAGTACTTTACTAAGAATATCAATTTATAGAAAGTACTTTACTCTGAGCTTTAAAAATTTAGATTCTTTATTTAAAAACTACAAAGAAAGCTTTTAAATCTACTTAAAATTATATATAAATTACGTATCAATTCAGTCATTGCAAGAAATACTACTACTACAGAATTAATATTTCAAGAAATATTTAGTATCATTTTATTGCTTTACAATTTCTGGCAAATTTATTTAACATTCAAAGTCATGTATTTATAAACAAAATTCTCTTAATAAAATTTTTTTAATACTCGACAGTAATTTATTGGAGAAAGCTTTTAAAAATGTTTTATGAATCCAACTAAGATTTTGTCTTGACGAATTTTGATTCCTTTTAAAATAATTTCATATAAGAATAAGAGTATTGTTCGATGTGAAATACCTTTTGATTAATACTTATATTTCAAGAATGTATACTCATATAGAATCTGAAATACAAGGAGTGAAAAATAAAATAAAATTGCTCCCAGGGCACTCGTAATTCATTATCTTTTGCCATTTCCTAAAATCTTGGGCTTTCTTGGATGTGTATGAAAAGGATAAATTAAAATCGATCAGAACCTTATTAAATTGTGCGGTTCAGAATTAGCTGGGGGCATATTTCAGCTGAATACAAGCTAATGCTTTTTAATGTTGTTTTTTATTCTTCATCGAATTTCTGTGCAAGGGAATTATGCAAACTGATATTTGATTTTTCCTTTTTTGAGAAGAAAATCATTTCCGGAATTATCACTTCAGTTCGATAACTTTAACCGTAAAGAGAAATCTTTTGGAAGTGAATAAACTAAAGATAAAAAAATAATTCTTTGCATGGAATCTTCTATTATCGTTTGCTTTTAAATATCTAAAACTCCTTCTGCCATTTATTTTATTTTAATTTGTATTTATACTAGCTATCGTTTGGTCACCAGATTGTTTGCTTTGAATATCGGTTGCTTTTAATTGCAATTAAATGTTTTAACAAGTTAGTGAATATTCATCATTTACTCAAAAAAGTATCTTAAATATTAAATTGGAATAAATTGTTTTTAATAGCTTTATACCAGTTATATTTACTGTATGCGTGAGCATTTGTAATTGAATCCAGTCCCATTTTGACGCTATTGAAAATATAAATGCTCGTATAATCTATCTTTTGAAAGCATTTTGTATGCCGCAAAAATTCTTCATTTTCTTATTCCAATCTTAAACTGTGTAAGTAATAAGAAGAATTTTTCTTCCTCAGTTTTGGACAATAGAAGAAAATATCATTTCACGAAATACTACGAACAATTTTAATTTCATCACACCAGTGAAAAGCATTGTTTAAAAGCATGAGGTGGAATTTAAAATTATAGAAATGCAACAAAAAAAATCACAGACAATTTAAATTAGTTTCAGCAAAATGCATTGTATTGAATTTTAAAACGGTGTTGCAAAGAATTTTATTTAAATAATATTTTCAGGAATTATTTCGGGAAAATGTCAACTTTTTACTTAATTTTTTATTAATATAAAATTAAAATTAAAATTTCTAAATACTTTTTTTTGTGTCCAAGTAGCACAGAATATTACACAATGCTGCACATTATTGTCCAATATTATATTATTGCATATACAACAATATTGCAAATATTGTTTGATATCATTCAATATAATACAATGTGTGCAACTTGGAAAATACACATTTTACATCTCCAAAATATGTTTACACCAAATTTGATAGTTCTAGGCGGAACAATGGGACCAATAAATAGCCAAAGAGAGAACAGACACATATACTACATTTCCCTTTATTGTTACAAGAGTTAGATAGAATGCATTCTTTCATGTAATTTGTAGCTGTAAATTTTCACCGTATATCGTTCTTCAGTTCTGTTACGTAAGAATATTCATGACAAATAATAATTGTATTATATATAAAAATATTCTTCTAGATGTATCTGTAATAATTAAGTTTTCCTTGACATGCAAATACCACAATATTTGGACAAATGTAAAAAAAAAATATTTAAAAGAAAAAAAAATTACTAACATAGAAAGGTGATTGTTTTTATTTAGATTTAAAGTTTTCATTATCATAAATTTTTTGGAACTTTAAAATCCATTGTTTCTCAAATTTACATAATAAGTAGTGCCATTTTAATGAAATAAAAATATATTTAAAAAGATCTATAAATATGATATTTTAACATTCTCTATAGACTGTAGACGATAAAAGAGACGTTTGAGTTGCTTTAATAATTTATGCAATATAATCGATTCCAAACTTTATATTTAAAAAATTAAATCATGATAGAGAAGATTATCTTAATAATTAAAAGCCTCTCTTCTAAATAAAAAAAATTATGATAAACAATTTTATATTACATTTCTATCAGTTTAAAGATTTTTTGAAGAAATAATTTTTACATAAAATTTTCAAAATGGAAAATTTAATAAATTCCTCTTATTATTCATGTATTAATGTATTAAAACGGCAAAAAATGATGAAAAAAATGAAACTGAATTAAAAAAATCAAAATGAATTTGAAAATACAATGTTTTCTAATAATCATTCTTATTGAAAAATTAAATTTATTTGTATAACAAGATCCTTTTTTTTATTTCACATGCGTTTAAAAAACGAAGAACAAAGGAGAGAATAAAACTATTTTTCTTTACTTATAACATATTTCGATCCAATTCGAATTCTTAGCCCTTCAATACACTATATTTCCGAATTTCAAAAGTACAAGACAGGTTCGTGCAACTCATAAGGGGGGGGGAACGTTGTTAACGATTAAACAGAATAAATGATAAAAAGAAAAAAATGAATATGTTTGAGAAGTAAAGAATCGTTGGAACACTCGATCACACGCTGAAATATTTCACATTCTGAATATGCCTCGGTGTGCGATCTCAAACCTTTGGCAATCACAAACCGAGTTCCCCCTCCCCGCCATATCCAAGAGTCAGAGATGAATGAAAATTGAATTACTGCGACAACATAGGCAACCACTGCTATGAAAGCAAAGCGTCTCCCAAGACAAGACACAAGCGCACCTCCTTAAGCTCCACACCATTTCTAGGAATAGAGAATCTGCTTACTTATATGGCAAGCTCTCATCAAAATATCTGAGATACACCAATGGAATTTTGGACCAGTGGGTAGACAGTGGCAAAGATTTCGATTGAGGAGAAATATTTACTGACAATCAGTACAATGTCTGGAAAACCGTTCGCCAAGATCAGTATATCGCAATAACTACGCGACATCAGAGGGACAATTGTATAATGAATTGGATTCAGCTCTCACATCAAATTCCAAAGTACAACTTCTCAGACAAACTATTTACAAGAGACTCAATCATGTTCATTTTTTTGTCAGATGACCAACAGTTCGCATTCTCACTCGCATCTACGCATAAACGCTCTCGTTTAAACTTCAACTGGAACATTCATACTGGAGTCTGGGACAGTGGGCTTGTGGGATATACAGTGACGAACCTCGGTTTTACCCGGTCTTTGTTTTTTCCCGGCTAATATCATGAGAACATGGTGCTCGTTTTGGTGCTGAAATATTATTGACAGATATCGTTTCCCATCAGTACAAAATCATGGAAGGGACCATACAAGATGGTCAAACAGGCCTCCACATCACTGAAACGAGATCTGAGACTGCTACAGAAGTGAAATTCTTGAGCTTAATGCTTGCCTATTTCTAAGTATATTATGCTAGCCTATTTCTATGTATGTTTCATATTTATGGGTAATAAAGCACTTTGTCACGTGATTAATGGCTTGCTTGAAATGGAAAATAACCAGTATTTACCAAGGCCTACTTACTCACTTGATCTGAATCCTTTTAATAATAATATGCGAGATATGCTCGGGAGACAACTTCCTAACCTTCAGTATCGAAAAGGCTCCTTTTCAGAGTTTAAAAGAGTTCTTTGAAATTTCTTAAGCCCTATGTTCAGCCTTACTGCGTGGGAAATATACAGCATTCCTAACTGTCAGAGCTGACCACATATTCTATAAAACTGTAACATTACCTTTTTGCTCCATTTTTTTTCACTAGTTCTCTTATATCAAGTATCCTTTTAAACTGTTTATTTGAATATTAATATTGTCCAGTTTTTTTCAATGTTTTCTTATTTTACAACCGTTTTATACTATCAAATGTATCTTTTCTAGCCAAATAAAATTTAACGTCTTTCATTATTCACATAATTAAATAATTAAACTTAAATTTGACTATCAGTATATTTCAAATATTTATTTCGTATAAGAGTTGTTTATTTCTTAAAACTGCTTCCACTCGAATTAAATTACTAAGTGTATTCAAAATAAAAATTCATATGAATCGGCTATTTAAATTGCTTAGTTCAAAAATAAATTATCGTCTGCATCTGAAGCCAAAAAAAAAATACATCTTCATTTCATTATTTTGTTTAATGCATTCATACAGTCAGGAATAATGTTTCGTTTCATACTTTTAAATATTCTACTCTTTTCAATAGATAAAATATGTCTGCTTTGTTTTATTCTGCATTTAAATTAAAATTTCTTTGTAATTAATTATATTTCCATGAGGAATTCAATATCTTTTTTACAACAATTTTTTTTACAACATTTATTACAATTTTTTTTTCTTGGAAACATTTCAATTCAATAAAGAATTTTTCAAATGAAGTAGTTTATTTTAATAGGCGGAATGATTATATTTTGTTATTTTTTTATTATATAAAAAATATTAAATATTCCAAATTTTCTATTTTAAAAGGAAAGAAAAAAAATATAATCGTTTTAAGTGGATTTAATTACTTTCCTATTAATACGAGCAATAATATTAAGATTCTTTTTAATTTTTTTTATTACATGCTGTTTATTTTGGAAGTATTATTTCAGTGGATATTTGAATTTTTACAACAAAATTGGAAAATATTATTTTTAAACTAGAATTAATCACATATAGAAGGGGATCGTTAAAATCATGACACATTAACTAATTTCTGAGCCATTCGAAATGGGATATAGTTTTAATTAAAAAATGCTATAAATGATGCTAAAAATTATGTTTCGTGTTGCCTGAGTCAGTAAGTATAATATTTAAGATTATAGAAATATCAATTTTGATGCAGCATCCAGATTATGTTATTCATTTAAAAGTAAGAATCCTGACAGATAGTACTGTATTAAACTGAGAAAGCTCAATTGTTATATGACTAAAAGTGACAAAATAATATATGTGTTTAAAAAAATGAAGAATCAAGTACAAATTTATATCTGGAATAATCATCAACCTTTGAAAAAAATTGTTTTCACTAATCAAAAATATCAATACAATTTTTATTATTGTTTTAAATATCTAACACATACAGCGGCTCAAAAAATTGAGAGTACACCTTACGTTTACTTGATCAATGCGACTTTCAATATAAATAACACATTAACGGTAAGTGCAAACTTGTTTTTATTTTTACACATAACAAATGGTTTAATTTAGAGTAAAAATAAAGAAAAATCAACGAAAAATTTCTAAATTGAAAATTTTCAAAAGCATTTTAAATAAACATACGCAGAAGTTTGCCTCAAAAAATTGAGAATACACCAATGAAATTGTTGCAATATCACGTATAGAAACAGAGTGTCACTATTAAATTGCATGTCTTTTGGCTCTTATAATGGTCCCTAAACGTCATGGCACCGGTTCGACCCATTTTTGGTGGTATCTGAAGATATTTTACCCCATTCTTCTTGCACCACTTGTTTTAAATGGGTTTTGTTTCTAATTTTGTATTTTTGAACCACTTTTTCGAGTATCCCCCACGAATATTCAATGGCATTGGTGTCAGGGTATTGTGGTGGTGTGTGTAACTGTTGTTTACAATGAAAAAGACATCATATTTATACGTTACGTGCATTCTGTTTGGGGTCGTTGTCCTGCTGGAAATGGAATTTCCATCTAAACCCAAATTTTTAACACTTTCCTTTAGATTGCTGCTACCATATGGTTCATCCAACTTGTTGCAGAAACTTTTCAAATCATAGGCAGAAGTGTAAGTGCTGAAACTGTGCTAAATGCCATTAAACAAGCTGGATATAAAAGTAGCATTGTTAGAGAGAAACCGTTCACCAGCTTGCAAATTCAGGAAAAGCATTTGAAGTTTGCAAAAACTCATCAATTGAAGACCAATAACCTTTGGAAGAAATCTATATTTAGTAATGAAAGAAACCTTAACATTTTTGGCAGTGACAACCATCTTACTGTATGGAGAAAGCCTAATACTCCTTTGTATCCAAAACATTTACGTCCTACAGTTAAACATGAGGGTGTCTCCGTGATGATTTCAAGTTACATGGCTTCATCCGGGGTAGGAAATTTAATTTTTATAGATGGCATTATAAATGATATGGTTTACTTGGATATACTTCGCAGCAATCTAAAGGAAAGTGCTAAAAATTTGGGTTTAGATGGAAATTTCATTTTCCAGTTAGACAACGACCCCAAACAGAATACACGTAACTTCAAAATATGGTGTCTTTTTTCATTGTAAATAGCAGTTGCACACACCACCACAGTACCCCGACACCAATGCCATTGAATATTCGTGGGCCATACCCGAAAAAGGTGGTCAAAAACACAAAATTAGAAACAAAACCCATTTAAAACAAGTGGTGCAAGAAGAATGGGGTAAAATATCTTCAAATACCACCAAAAATTGGTCAAATCCTTACCATGACGTTTAGAGGCCATTATAAGAGCTAAAAGACATGCAATTTAATAGTGACACTTTATTTCTATGCGTGATATTGCAAAAATTTCATTGGTGTATTCTCAATTTTTTGAGGCAAAATTCTGCGTATGTTTATTTAAAATGCTTTTGAAAATTTTCAATTTAGAAATTTTTCGTTGATTTTTCTTTATTTTTACTCTAAATTAAACCATTTGTTATGTGTAAAAATAAAATCATGTTTGCACTTCCCGGTAATGTGTTATTTATATTGAAAGTCGGATTTATGAAGTAAAAGTAAAGTGTGCTCTCAATTTTTTGAGTCACTGTATATTCCGCAAGCATAAAAAAGCATAAACACAATCCTTGCAGTAAACAAAGACGATAAAAATTTATAAATAATTTCTTTTAAGAATAAATGAATTGTCAATTTTAAAATAGTTACAACATACAACTTTATAAACTTGAGATAAAAATTACATTAACCAAAATAGGGAATTAAATACGCTTTAAGATTATTGTGCCTTAATAAATAAAATAGAAAATTATAAAAATGAGGAATAAATCCTTAAGACTTTATTATGGGTCACTTTCAAGCAAGAATTCAAACAGACATTTTTTTTCTATGAGGATCCTAACACCTCGTGAACCGGAAATTCCAATAAATTAAATGTTTTAAGTCAAAAATTAGTATACTCAATACAGAAACAGTAAAATCAACCGTTAAAAACATTATTGAGCCTAGTCGACCTACATTATAGTAGTACACATTACCTAGCATTTTTTTTTAAATTTGTTATGTCCTGGTGAAAATACTCAACAGACTCATTGATAACCAAGCCACAATTCTCAGAAAAAAAGTCCAAATGAAGACAAAGTGCAACCAAATTTCTCATATAAAAATAAATAGGACCATCATTAGTTATTTGATTATTGATTATATTACTATAATTGATTATTGATTTGAATTACTATTTTTAGGTTTTTTTTATCAAAATAGGTGTTTGTTTGTTTGTTTTATTTTCCCTAAAAAATTATGATACATATAGAAATAACATCCCAAGATTTCTTCTCACAGAAAAAATCTTGGGATATCCTTTTGCTGGAGCGCACTATAAATATTACACTATCAAATAAGTCTGCCTTAGTTTTGTACAACTTTATATCGCCACTAAATTCATACAGTTCTTGAGAGGGAATATTTGGTACAGACAATAGTATCATGACACTCTTCATGGATCTTCTGTAGAAGATTATAGAATTGGCATGAAATTGATTCTTTATTTTATTCTGGATCAATAAAAAATTAATTTTGATATTTCTGCAGAAACAATACTTTACAAAGGGAAATTAAGTGCATAATTCAAAATACTAGCTGCTTTTCTCCACTTTTGTTATTCCACCACGAAGAGGCTTGACTTTTCAGAAGTAGCAACGATTAAAGTGATTCATTTTTTCCACCAAATCGTAAGACTTGCAAATGGCATTATCATATTTTTGCTTAAAAGCCACATGGAAATTTTTTTTAATCAAGATGTATAAAATGGGATTCCTTTGGCTTCTTCTGATTTCTAGTTTTGCAATCGAAATAAAAGCGATATACTAACTTTTCACTCTATAGAAATTACAGCACAAGTTATTAGCAGAATTAATACACCTACGAGGATTAGTTTATTTATAATGTATCATTTAAAAGCAACAGAGAGATTACTTCTGCGCAATACCAAAAGAAGGAAATTCGATCCAAGAAATCGGATTCAACGAGCGACAAGTCCATAAGCTAGGCAAATCTTTTAGTGGAATGGAATCAAGAACTTAGACCCTTATGGCCCCGAAGAGATATTTTACCATTAGGCCAGCACGTGCGTTTTTAAGGGACAGCACAAAAATAAGAAACAGAAAATGTTTAACTAAAACACACATCTATCTTTTCTCACACAAAACGCCGCTTTCAAATATTTAATTTTATTTTTAGAGCCATAAAAGATAGCGCCACCCCTCAGGCTAATATCATTTCGTGTGTGTGTGTGTGTGTGTGTGTGTGTGTGTGTGTGTGTGTGTGTGTGTGTGTGTGTGTGTGTGTGTGTGTGTGTGTGTGTGTGTGTGTGTGTGTGTGTGTGTGTGTGTGTGTGTGTGTGTGTGTGTGTGTGTGTGTGTGTGTGTGTGTGTGTGTGTGTGTGTGTGTGTGTGTGTGTGTGTGTGTGTGTGTGTGTGTGTGTGTGTGTGATTGATATGCTTGAACATTTTTTTTATGGAAAAACTTTTATATAATTTATAAATTATAATTTTCAAAATATATAAATTTGCACATTCTCTATATATTATATTTCGCATATTGAATGAAACTATGAGAATTGACTACCTCCATATCTCCTGAACAAGAACCAATTCCCGATTTTTACAATCATTTTTGTGTTATGTTTCCTTTCTCCTCCTAAACTTAATAAAAAAGATATATTCTTCATCAGGGTTAATCATTTTGAAACAAGCCTACATTTATTCTATGAAGCTTCGATTTTTTCGATACCATTAAAAGAATTCTACAAGTTACTGTCAATGATAATAAAGGGCGAATACCCATTTGTAACTCAAAAAATTTGATATTCAAATACTTCTATTTGATGCCATACAAGACATTTAAATAATGAGAAATGCATGTAGTAACACACACACAAAGTGAACAAAATGCCACTATTTAAATAATTATTTTTCCTGCTTTCCTTGCAAAAAAGAAGTATTTCGTATTTCCAATGGTGAGAGGAGGGAGGAAATGAGCATCGAACGAGGAGTGATCCGATGAATTATTCAAACTCTCAACAAAAAAGTTCTTTTAAGAGAAGAATTTTGCATGATACCTTTAATCCCCCTTTTCAGTCAAAGTCGGTGAAAGCGAGGAATTTCATGAAAGTTGAGGTGAAATACTTCGGTGCTCTTATGTGAAGTGAAACTAAATTTATTTAGTGCAGACAATTGTGTTTCTTTTAGATTAAACAAGAATTAAAGATATTTTGACAAAAAAAAGAAATTTAAACATTAGGAAAAAAATCGTAATTGTTATTTCAATATTATATATTTTGTGTAACCTAATCTTTTTAGATTTATTGAATTGCTGTGTTTTTAATGAATGCCACCTTTATATTTTGTATTTGTAAAAATGAATGCTTAAAATATAAGAATGAGATTAATAACACATAATTTCAAGACAGAAAATTGCTCCAAGAATATACAATCAAATACAAAGGGCAATGCAAAATTATTGCGTTATTTAGAAATGACTATAAAGTCCTTATTAATAATGATAAGATGTAAAAGAATAGATCAACACAACAAGAAACTTAAGATTTGCTTTCATACGTATTATTTGCTGCATGTAGTTTTACTTGGTCACCCGGACAATATTACAATGAATCTGCAGTTTTACTTTTTTGTAATGTTAATATCATCACTAAAAAGAAAGATTTACAACGATTCTTAATAATTTTAAATGGTTGTTAGATAAATGTTGTCATATCTATTGATCATTTTTGGACAAAAAAGTAGAAGTAAAAGCGTTTTGATACTATCTCCATTAGGAAATGAAATTTAGAGATCCTTCTAGAAAATTCCATATTTTATTAGAAAACTATAAAAAAAGATACGCTCACACGTGCATTCACTCTGTCTCTCCATAGATGATAGCGAAATCCTCTTTAACTGTGAACTTTGAGTCCAATCGTTATTTTCATCATATGTATCTATAAGTATTTTTCTTCTTGTATATATCGACTATAATTTTGCGCCTCGTATTCTGTATTTCCTTGTGGAATAAAGCGTAATCGAACACATTAGACTTCTTTCGTTGTACATCTGTCAAACGATTTTCGTACCAATGTTTAAATGGTCATCCGCTACATTAACATTTGGTACTCTATTTAGAAGCATATTTCGCATGGCAACGAAAATGGACAGTGAGTTTCTTGTTAATTCTCACGTGTAGGCAAAGAAGGCGTTAAAACAGGATCTTCGACATGTTTCCATAAAATGAATATACAAGAAATGATGTCAAAAGATTTAGATGGCCATTAGCGAAGCAACATAACTCGCATATTATATATATTTTAAATAATATTATTAAGCATTAGATTCTACATCCCATAGAGAAAAAAAACGCCATTAAATGCACATCATGTACTTATTAAATTTCATTTATGTTAATTAATATTATTAAGCATTAGATTCTGTATCCTATAGAAGTATAGAAAGAAACGATCATACAAATCATATATTGGCATCATACAAACGAAATACAAATCATATATCGGCATCATACAAACGATATATACGATATATACAAACGATCATACAAACGATATATTGACATCAATAATTATGAACAGGCTTCACAATATTTGGTATGGCATAAACAATTGTTTGGATATTGTTTATATAAATAAGAATTGCTAAAAGAGCAATTATAAGCAAATGTTTTCTTCCGATTATTGATTAAAAAGAAAAATTTTCAAAGAAAGTTTATTTGTAATCTGCTAAATATTTTAATTTTCTCCGCATTAAAGAGCGTAAAGAGTAATTTTATGTGAAAATTACACTTTACGTAATTTTATGTGTCAAAAACAGGCCACCCTATATTAACACAAAAATTTTCAGGACTGCGCATTATGGTTGAGTCAAAGTTAATAGTTGAAATATTAATAATTTTGATATCAGTATCACTAGAAAAAAAAGTGTTCACTTGTAAAAATATATCCTCATTTCTGAAAAATAATTTAAGAGAAAATATATTTTAAATACTTGTAGAAATGTAACTATTTACTTGCAATGAGTAATTCGTCCATTTAAATAGATGGCAATGATTTCAATAAGAATCAATTTTTAATTTTTTAAACTTTTTATTGAAATGTCTAAAATTGCATTCTACTCTATAACACATAAAATTGACCATTTAAAATATCTTAGGAAAAATACAAAGTAAATTAAGTAAAAGAAACAAGTACACGTATCTTGAAAAAAAGTTGACAAAATAATTTAGTAAATAATAAATCATCAATTCTAAAGAATTTGCTGACTAGATAGATATATACAGTAAATAATTGTTAAGAAAAAAATTCAAAATTTGGCCATGACCGTATAGGGAAAAGTTCATTAGGGTCAGAAAAGGGTAATATATCTTATTTCTACAAAAGAAAATTTTAATAACATGAATATGCAAGTAGCAAGCGTACATAAAACAACACTTGCAGAAATCAAAAGAATGTATGCAGGAAATCTACGCTAAGAAACCACAACAGTAAATTGCGCACAGAAAGAATTCGCTGGAAATCAAAACTCTTAATGGAGAATCTGGCCAACTACTCGCTTGACTTTAATTTTACTAATACTACTACTACAGATTATTTCCTGCTTTTTATAACTCCTATTATAAAGCATTGAATGTTCTATAATAAACGTTGGAACTCCCGTTTTAATGAAACCATTGGAAAGATTCTCGAATATTCTTGTCCTTTATTTTTGAGCCAAAGTCGCCAAGGTGGGGTTCCCTGTTTCAGTATCCATTCAGCAGCCATTATTCTATTTGTAAAACTATCTTCAATAGCAACAGACTAACTGCTCAGGGAAGCAACTTTGCAATTTATTATTGTAACTATAATTCAGATTTTGTAACTTTCGAATGATATTTTTAAACTGATAATTTTTCATAGTATTTCAGACTATTTACAAACTATAAAAAGGATCTTTCTTTTCTTTGCATTTTGTTTTCTCCAAGAGCAAAATGTTACTTAGTTGACTGAAGAAAATCTCTCATGTAAAGAAATAGCTTAAGCCTCATAGAAATAGAAAACATCCACTAAATTAATTCACTTTCACGCTTTCATACCTCTGTCCAAATAGAACCTGCATGTTATGTGGAGATAAAAATTACTATTCTTGTGCCAATAGCAATTCTTGTGCCCAATTGCAATTTCCATTAGCAGTCTTTGATATAGCTGGCAACAAATAGGCCTCTATATTTGTTAAAGGAAAGGAAGAAATAAGTTCTGTTTATTTAAACTTTAGAATATAAATTTTCAGAATCATAAACGTACTTTATTTTGAAAATTCTTTTTCCAATTATTCTAAAATATATTCTACTCTTATTATCAAATGTGAATATATTTCATGTTTCCTATAATATTTCAAAAACATCAAATTGATTTAAAAGTAATCTAAATAAAAAAGAACTATGCAAAATAACAATAATGACTTGAAAGAGAATTTAATATATTGCAATTTTCTATAAATAAAGTTCTTTTTTTAGAGAGAGAGAGACTTTTAACTATTATGTTTCATCTCTCCTTAGCTTTTAGATTGCTATCATGATAATTTAATTAAGACTGTTTACTTTCTAGAACGGCGCATTCTTTTGAAAAATATTTAACTGAAATAATGGAAATTTCAGAAAATAAGCACAGAACTTTATATACATTTTTTCCTCATATGAAACACTAATAAAAGCATTTTTAATTGCCCTCACATTTTATTTTCCACTAATAAATGAAATTAAACATTCATTCATTTCTGTAGGAAAAATTATTTTTGTCTGTAAAGAAATTAATTTTCCACTCACGGATATTAAAAAGAAAAATAATTAACAGAATATCTTTGTTTTTATTTAACCGTAGTACTATATAAAAAGTGAAGAAATTTTAATTCCATCAAAAAATGTTGTTTCGAATAAATAAAAAAATTCAGTCTTAAGAATTTAAAAAAGAATACTGTATTAAAATATTGAGTCTTAATCTTATTAGATGTTATAAAAAATACAAAAAAATAAATTAAACATAATCTTGTATTTTGATTTTGAAATTTTTAAGTGCGACTCCTGATGTAAATTGTGTGTGTATGTGTAAACATCAATATAAATTAAAATTTATATGTCTCAACTGCCTGTCAAAACTTAAGGCATCATTAAAGTATCAAAAATGCTTTGATTCATTCAGAATCGTTAGCTTTAATAAAAATTAAAATATGCTATAGCACTTTACCATTATAACTAATCAAATTCATCATAAGTTTACAATTATTATAGAAAAATAAAAGCATTACATCAAATTCTTGTTCAGACAAGCTCTTTTTTCATCGCGACACAGGAGGAAAAAAGACAGAAATTATTCATTTCTGTCATTTTAATATGAGATTTTGATAGGAATTTCTTTGCCACATGTAAACTTAGGAAAGGGAATCTTAGGTATTTTTGAAAGAATGTTGTAAGCATTAGGGATTTTTATCCCTGCTAAAATCAACCGTTTTATAGAGCGCCTGCAGAATTAATTAAATAATAAAGTGGGAACTGGATCAGGATATAAGAGAAAATTTTTGGTATGAAGTTAAGACGGGCAAATATATATAGAGAGGTGTGTGTGTGTGTAATGATATTTTAATTATATTAATTATATTAATTTCCAAGGTTTTATCTTAATTTAGCCCATAGTAACTTCATTCTAAAACATTCTCTTATTTCCTGATCCGATTTCACTGTTTCTAATTAATTAAGCTTTATAAAATTGTTGAATCGGCTAAACGCCCACACATACACTTTCGTGAAGGGCTAGAAAAATGTCCAATAAGCACATTCTTTTTAAAAGATCCCTGTGTTTCCCTTACTTGAGATTGACATGCGTTAGAAATCCCTATCAGAATCTTAATAATATATCAGCACTATGAAGAAATATTTTCCCTATCAATATCTCGTGTTATATAAGACCAGGGATAATTAATTTCTCGTTTCTTCCAGACTTCTGCTTTTGTGCCTGCTGTTTTTTTATATATATGATTAACTCAGTATTTTTGTTGTTTAAAAAAATGTGTTTTTTTCAATATTGTTGTTTAATAATATAGTGTTATTAATTTAAATTCACAACAATATTCTAAAACATATTATATGATAAAATACATTAATGACAGTATTATTAACACATTATATTTTCAATATCTTTAAGATAATAAAGAAATTTGATCTCCTAAATTTTCCCCTTTAAATCGCCTTTTTCAAATCATAAACGTATTTTCTCACATACATAAATACATCAATTACTGATAATGGAATCACATAATTTCCATCTTCGTTTATAGAATTTAGAGAAAAAAAATTTAATATTATGGTAGAAAATAATTCTCAGAAATCATACTTTATAATAATTTTCTTGCGAAGAATAAAATAATGTGATGTCATCACTATTATAACAAATTGTTGAATGTCAAAAACCACATACAGAAAGTCATACGAATTTTTAATGTAATTGCTGAAACCTGATACTGCAGCACTCGGGATTTGATTTTGTTAGATTTTTTTCAGAGATCATTGTTTGGAATACTTTTTTTATAATACATCAAAAGCCTTTTTAGCCATTCAGTTAGGAAAAAATATATTAATGGCTTTCAGTTTCTATGACTTGACTTTCAATCAAGCTTATTATCATTAAGTATAATTAATTCTAAAAGTTTTAAAACGTTGCCTCAAATAACTTCAAAAGGGTTCTAATGACATAAGATGTTCGTCTAAGTCCTTTGAACCAAAAAGATTCTTTTAGCGTGCTATCTTTAGAAATGTCTTTCAGGAAAAGGGGGGGGGACTTAATTGCTTCCCTTTACACTTGTCAACATGTGAAAGGCAAAAGAATTTTTCTTTTCCTGTAAATGGCGTCTGAAGGGAAAAGATTTTTTATATAAAAATAATTTACTTTCAATATATATATATATAATTGGGAGAATTTAAATTTATCTTAAATTTAACCATGCATAGATTTTAAATTATTATTTAATTTCATATGATTATTAATTCATGTATTTTCATTTTATACTATTAAAATGTCAATATAGTTATTGTCCGAAATAAATAAAACATGCTTCTCAAACATTAGACTTATTTTCAAACAAATAATCGCCTATTTATAAATAGAGAAATTGATAAAGCATATAAAAATTAAAGGATTGTATAAATCATAGAAATTCAGAAAAAATGCTTCAAATTTCAATTTTTATAACTGTAATTCTTACTTATAATACCATACAGATAGGAAAAAAGTGATGATATCTTCCCCAATTTATGAAAAATATCTTCAATTTATGGAATTCTTTTTCAATTTCGTAAAAAAATCAAATAAGATTACATTATTCTTGTAAATAAGATTACATTAAAAATATACTTGTATGTTTCTGAGTTTTATGAATTTATTTAGTTACTAAAAGAGAAATACACACCATAAAAAAATTTCCAATCACAGAATGCAATATTAAATGATTAACAAACACACACAAAAATAAAGTTTATAAGTAGTGTATGAAAAGAGCGTTATAAAATAAATTAAGTAGTTAATATATGCATACAATAAATCTAAAATCATTAAACAGTGCAATAAGAAATAAAAAGTTGAATCGAGATTTGAATCTTAAAAATATGCAAGAGAATTAGAGAGAAGAGAAGAGAATCATATATATATCCGATCTCAAAAACATTAAAAAACATAAGCAGCCTATAAAATATTAAAACATCAAAAGCCGATTTTGCTCAATGATAAAATTTAAAAAAAAACACACATTAGAAATTTAAAACTTGAATGCATTTAAACTCAAAAGATTTAAAAATCACTTGCGAATTTTAAAATTGTAAACATTTGATTTTTTAAAGCCCAAAAGCACATAAAAAATCATATCCATCTGGAAATTTGGTGAAAATTTATAAAATTTAAATAATGAAAATCTGTTTGTATAATTAAATTCAGCGAAGACAATTTCAAATAATTTGTGATTCTAAACGTTCTTTCTCGATTCTGATAATGCTGTTGACTATAAATAACATCTCTCATTGGAATAATACAGATGAAATCCTTTTTTAAAAAAACGATTTTGCATTAATGCAGCTACCTTTGTTCCAGATGAGCTAAGTTTCTTTTATTTATTTTTATAAAAAAAAATTTTTTAAATATATCTTTAAGCAAACGAGATCTTGATATGAAGAAAGGAAATAACTGATGAAAGATAGGATACAATTTTTTTTTTTTTTCAAAAAAAGGGTCCATTCCTTGTATTAAAAATTTGAATTTTTAATATGGAAAAATTAAATTTCAGATAATATTTTTAAACAAAATAATAAAATGTTTCGTCAGCATAAATAAATTCTGACAATAAAGGAAAGCATTTTGAATTTAACAGAAATAATAATAATTATTATTTTTTTATATACAGAAAACGAAAAAAAAATATTTTTAATAAATAACACTAGGTGCCAAACGATTAAATTTTTTATATACAGTTGAGCTGAATCGGGAAAAAAAACGTAGACAGTTGGGAAATAGAAACTCCTTTTCGGATTATAAATAGGGAACAAAAATTTAAAACAACAATAAATAAATAAATAATGTAATTTCTTGAGACCAAACAAAGACTGTTCTCTTCTCAATTTCTTATATACTCGGCGTAATTGGAGCTTAGCTTTGTAGTATCTACGATAAAATTAAATATGTATTTTGCACATTTCTTTGAATAACTGAGTATAAAATATGATATGGATTTGAAAAAAAAATGATATAAATTTAAAAAAATAAAAATTAATTTTAGATTCATAAAAAAATAATACTTTGGGTAAAATTAATAAATTCTGGTGATAATGCATACGCCAAATTTTCCTCTATCTAATTACTTTTCGGTTTATCAGTTTCATATATATACGACTGAAGAGACAGACAGATTTCCCTTTGATTTTTTTTTTAGAGTTATGGTTTTCAAATGCTCATATAAACATATTTCCAGAATATATATTGTTAGATTTAGGATTATATAGAACAAAAAGATTCAGCTAGATTTCGAATATGTGTCAATTACAATAATTTATTTTTTGTAGACAGGAAAATACATGACATTTTCAGAAAGATAATTAAAATATGTATCACATATTCACGTATCGTAAACTTCTAATATACATTTCTCAAAATAAAAAAAAAAATTAAATTGATGCCAAATTCTATCTTCAGTAATCACAAAATACACAATTTCCATATTCCCTCAAAACATTTATCCATTTTTTTTTTCTATCTTACCTGAAGATCAAAATAATAAAAAGTGTTAGGAAACAAAATCGATAAAAATCAGCTGTAACTGGAAGAACCCATACACACAGGTCCTTAACTAAACACCTGCATTTCAGTTTGAATGTTTTACACCCTCCCCTAAGATATTTAATTTTTTTTACGGTCTGTTGAATAAGAGAAAGACTCCATCTTGATATGGTATATAAATGTAAAAGAAAGCTTGAAAAAAAAAAAAACAGAGAAAGAGCACTGACCATCGTCCAGCCAAGAAATGAGCAGTGCTTTTCCAGCATGGATGATATTATTTTGCTCCTATGGAACGTACACACAGCAGTACATTTTTTCTTGTTTTATATACTGAGCGTAAAAGCGGTCTCAAAACAGGTTGTCATGACAACAAGCAAAAAAAAACACTTTATGTCTTGATTGCCTGTTTTGCAAGGAAAACCTAAGCTCCAGAGGCTTCATAGTTCTTGCTACAAAATATGAAAAATCCCCAGTAAGATTGGAATGACTTACTGGAGATGTAATGCTTAGATGTAATAAATGCAACAGAAACAGTCTCTAAAAATGAAATATGTTTGGAAAATACAGATACCCAAGTGTTGAATACGTCTCTCGTGAAATGGCTGGATTTAACAAGGAAACGATGCTCTTTAAGCGACAGCCTTATACTTCAAATTTTTTTATTACATGTTCAGTTTCGTATTTTACCGAAGACGAAAAGGGTTATTTTTATTACAGTTTCTTTATCTTTAAGACATTTGATATTTCCCATCAACTGACTAGGTAATTTCCTTTATCACTCTTTCTGATTCAAAGTAATAAATAAGAAACTTGAACAAAAATGCATATTTTCCCAATAGTAATGATTCTCAAATTTTATGTTTCCCTTCTTTAGGTACACTCTCAATAACAGGAATACTCGTCTTTAGATATTGCTAGTAGATAATTTTAAAAAAGACAAATTCTAAACCTAGAATCAAAGTATGAAATATTCTTTCAATGCAAAAGTAAATAAAAAAAATTTAAAAAAATAGAAAAAATTAATTCGCAATAGAAAAAAAGAACAACTTCAAATATAAATGTAAAATTTTAATAAATGTTTCTAATCATATTTTATGTCCGTCATTTTCTTTTCAATAAATTCATTTAAAATCAATTGGTATTTAATTAATGACTTAAACAGGAACAGAAAATGCCATTTTTAAGAATGCCTATTTGAATATTTCCCATTGATGAAGTTTTAAAAGTGTTTTAATTGCTATTTCATACTTTAATCTATTATACTTCTTTTAAGATGTCCTAATAAGTTCGAAGGAATTATTAAAAAAACAAAACAAATATTTTAATGTTTATAAGAGGATTTTTTTCATTAATATAAAGATAAAATGATAAATGAGTGTGAAATTAATTAAATATATATGTAACTTTTGGAGAAAAATAACATTTTGATGTAAATTTTACCATTTACTTACAAAAACTGCAATTGTTCTAAAAAAATGGTTACACTTTTTCATTTTTTTATAACATTACATGTGTAATATATCTTAGAGTATAACTAGCTGTTATTTAAGTATCTTGTTCAAAAAAAATTTCGATGTAAAATTTATGAAATTATCTATAAAATCTGGTAATTTTTTCAACAATATTTAAATTAAAGAATCATAAATCCACTTCTAAACCATTCAACATCAAATCCATAGTACATTATATTCTGTATAACGTAACGAGTATTAATAATTAATTTCATTGTGATATCTTGAGTATTTTTTTGAGATATGAAGATATTCGTACAGTAGAATTATGAAACAAACTCGTTCTTCATAAAATACATTTAAATATTTTAAAATGCTTATAAATAAGCATAACTTATATGGCAGTAGTTTGTAATGACTTGGCATCTAATTAACATAGAGATAAAATGAAGATATCATTGGAAACACAAACGTACAGAATTTTTAAAACTGCGAAAAAAAATGCGAATTTTTATCCAAACTCATGTTTTAATCTAGTCGGATACCTTATGCACTATTAAAAGTCCATAATATTGCTTCCCTGCTCAACCAGTCTAGCAGTAAAAAAGAGAAATTTACATATATTTTAATGAATGTTAAATTTATTACCGGTTCACTCCAGTCTTAGCGCAAAATTGGTAAACATTTGAAGAATCGAGTGATAAAATTAAGGTTCTAAAAAATTCAAGAATCATTGCGATATTTCTATAAAGACATGAGTTTCTGAGAATCTTCTAGATTTTTCGATGCCTTATCGCAAACCTATACAAATCAAAATTTAACTCAAATTTTGGGAATTTCAACGCTAATTTAGATTAAGATATTTTTTTTTTCTTTTTAAAAAATACTAAGATGAAGAGAAGGAAAATAAATACAGGAAATATATTTACTCCGAATAAGTTGTAAGTGAAGTTTTGTATGGGACAAAAGGGAACTTATTACAGTTTAAGAAATGTTTGTGAGATTTCTAATTAATGGGAAAAGCACGGAAGCAAATTGCTGCAATAACTATCTAATTAAAAAATATATATATACGAATAAATAAAATATTATTCAATAAAACACAAAAATGACTCTTAGTGCGTAAATAATGTCACTAGACGTTCACAAATTACCAATCTTAAATAAACATGAAATAAAAACTTATAAACTTTTTGATAATTATTTTTTATTTAATACGCTTTCTGGTTAAAAGATATTCTGTAGATAAATTCTAAAAAATTATTTAAAATATCTTTTAGTGGAAACTTCAATATGCAAATAAAGAACATGTTGTTTTCTTGGTCGATTATAAAGGAATGTTTCAAAAAATAAGCAATCAGAATTTTATTCTTTTGTCATTCAAAATCTTTTAATTTAAGCTAATTTTATTTCTATTAGTTGCTAAACTCAACCAAATTTTTTTATTGTTTAAAATAAAATCACTCGAAAATATTATTTATCAATTATTTATTTGCAATTAAGTATACAAATAAAAGCACGGATTTCGAATTCATATTTAATCTTGTTTAATCGCTAATAACGCTATGCGTAAAAAAAACATTAGATTTTCTAAGAGTAAAGTTACGGTAATAAAGATTGAAATGAAAATTTGAATAAAGGAATCAACAATGTGACCTATTAGCTACATTTTCATATACTGGTCCAGCTCTCAGATCATTTTTCGAGTGTATCTCCGGTTATTTTGAACATATTTATTTAAAATTTTCTTACCTGAGGATTTCTCAATGTGCAGTATCAGTTAAAAAAATAAAATCTAATGGTTGAAATAAAATATTTGATGATACGCTTTGATACGCTAAAATAAATATGTAGATGGTCCTTTTTGCAAACATAATTGACATGTTTTTAAAGAGGGCATTTTTCCAAATCGGAACACAATTTAACTTTTATAGATTTGAAACAACAGTTCAGATGCTTTTTTGCCTAACCGTACAATCAGTTGTTCCAATCATTAAAAAAAATCCATATTTGGTAAAAAAAAAAAAAAAATTAAGATAGTCAGTTCAGTTACTAAAACATATCCAATGTATTTCGCCATTTTTTTTCTATAAAATTGTAGGTTTCATTTAATTATAGGTAATAACAAGCAAATTCAAACAGATTAAACAAAATTAAAAAAATGACTTCATTTCTCTTAATTTTTATATATGTGTGTATGTTGTGCAAACTTTCTAAGAGTTATTCAAATAACTCAATTCCTCCTTACACTTTAGATTTGCAAACATTCCTTTTTATGCAAGTTTTTGAAAGCCGATAATAAAGCCGAAAGCCGATTACGATAAAAATTGGGCCTTTTCTATCAAACAAGCGACTTTAGTTTATCAAAGCGAAATTTATCAGAAACTGGAATGCACCGCAGATCTTCTTTGATGTGGACACTCTAAAAATAGTAAATTGATTTCATCTGGTCTGAAATAGCACCGAATCATCGATTTCGCGCCGACGGACCGATGACTAATTCACAACATTTGGTATATATTCAATGATAATATATGTTATATTGTAAGAACTGTTTGTTATTTTTATATGTATATTTTGAATGTCAAAAAATTTGAAAAGCCACTGAAACTTGTTTCATTTCAATTTTTAAAGAAGTTTTAATTTTAAGTATTTGCGAGTTAGTTTACATTTGATATAAATAGCATTTTACATTTTAATACCTTTTACTTTGTTTATTATGTTTTTTTTCTATATTGAATAACTAAAACCAATATGTACTGAAAAGGGGAAAGGGAAAAGATTAATACCAAGATGAGGATTAATTAGTATTTGGAATCTAATTTTCAAAATTTGATTTCTTTCCAAATGTGTTGGTAGCAAAAATGAATGCTAATTTTAGTCAAACTGTCATTTTAGTCAATTGTCTCTAAAAACGCATGATTTATCAGCTTCTTCCAAGCTCTTGAATGCAGACGCCTTTTCCACTTCAGAGATTGAGGCTAAATACAAATGGTGAAAAGTCTTTATTCAATAATTAAATGAATTTAACTGATAAATCTATGATATCTACAGCATAATTCTGAATCACTCCAATAGTTTGCAAAAATACTAGAATAACTTAAATATGCATGCATATATTTATATTTTAGTTATGGAAAAATACTATATTAGTATTCACAAAATACTTTTCTAGAATAATAATAAGAAGAAATTATTTTAAAGTTCTAGATTTTTAAGCACAATGTAAGGTCTTCTTTCATTGTTTAAGTATATTAAAATTAAAAAGAATTGCACATTTACGAAACATTTTGTATTAATCTTAAAATTTCAAACGAGCAATTCTATATACAAATAAATTTATTTCGTAAATCTTGGAAACGGTTCTGACAATTTGGATCAAATCTTATACAAAGATAAGATTTTGCTTTTCAAGTTTATCTATCTAGGTTGCTTTTTCAGAAAAAAAATGATTTTACATAAGCAAGAAATCATTTTTTATAACTTACTATCAGAATAAGTACATTCAACTTCGGTTTCATGTTGTCGGCATTGCAGTGTAGTGCTCAGAGTAACATGAATGACGTGTGAGTTGCGGGATCTCGGTTCTAGTCTAGTTTTGCAACATTTTTTTCACTTGTGTATTTGTATTTAATATTTCTGCTTTTGAATATCTATATAAGTGTTTTGCCTGAAAAACCGCGATTTTGCTCACAAAAAAAAACATTTTTCATAACTCTTAGAGATTTTTTCGATGTGCTCTCATGCTGACAATGCCATATGGCGCATCTCGGACCCGATTTCACCATGGTGAAACTGAGTTCAAGTTCGAAAATGAAAGTAATGATAGATAAATTCTGCAATCAATACTGTAATACAGCAGACTGTTAACTAATGACGAATAACATGTTAAATTAAGTGCATTCATGATTTTTTTTATTTAATTGACCAGTTCATATGTAGGTAAGGTTGAAAAATATTCATATGTAATCAGTATATCGATTCAGATCCGCATATTTTCTCCGAAAAAACACGATTTTGCAAAAAAACTGCCGAGCCTAGCTTGGTTTTCCAGATTTTTATTATAGCACAGAAAATTACAAAAAGAATTATTCGCAGTAAACAATTGAAACTCTACAAATTTCATTAACTGCCACAAAGCATTTCAGTAGTTAAAATGGTATAAAAAAAGAACGTAAGAAACTTCCAAAAATATTTTCAAGATGAATAACAGAAAGCATAATATTAGAAAAACCCCTGTCTAGCAATGCTGGAATTCATTTTCAATGCAGTACTCAGAAAAACTGTCCGGAATATGCCGGAAGTCCCTGGGAATGTTATTTTTTCAACAAACGTATCTTCGCTCGAATTGTGTAAGGCCAGTAGAGACCTATTGCCGTTTCGCAAGAATTTACAATCTGTTGGTTAAAGTTTATTACTATGATTGCAGAATTTTCCGTAACGCGTTTCATTTCTCATGGGAATGTCATAAAATTGAATAGAAGATTGTATTTTTTTAACACACGGACATGCTTCTTCAGGGAATCCGCTAGTTGCTTCAAAGGAAAACAATTGTTGCAGCTTCTTATGGATATTGCGTTTAAAATATTTTTCTTTCACTTTGAAAGCAAGTTAATCAAAAAAATATGTTTTCAAAATATTATATGTAGATAGAGATAGAGATAAAAAAAAATGTAGATATAAATATAGATAGAGAGTTAAAGATAAAAATATAGGTATAAATGTAGAGATAATAATATAGACAGAGATAGAGATAGAGAAACAGAAATATAAATATAGACAGAGACAGAGATAGTGATAGAGAAATAGAGATATAAATATAGACAGAGACAGAGATAGTGATAGAGAAACAGAAATATAAATATAGACAGAGACAGAGATAGAGATAGAGAAACAGAGATATAAATATAGACAGAGACAGAGATAGTGATAGAGAAACAGAAATATAAATATAGACAGAGACAGAGATAGTGATAGAGAAACAGAAATATAAATATAGACAGAGACAGAGACAGAGATAGTGATAGAGAAATAGAGATATAAATATAGACAGAGACAGAGATAGTGATAGAGAAACAGAAATATAAATATAGACAGAGACAGAGATAGTGATAGAGAAACAGAGATATAAATATAGACAGAGACAGAGATAGTGATAGAGAAACAGAAATATAAATATAGACAGAGACAGAGATAGAGATAGAGAAACAGAGATATAAATATAGACAGAGACAGAGATAGTGATAGAGAAACAGAAATATAAATATAGACGGAGACAGAGATAGTGATAGAGAAATAGAGATATAAATATAGACAGAGACAGAGATAGTGATAGAGAAACAGAAATATAAATATAGACAGAGACAGAGATAGTGATAGAGAAACAGAGATATAAATATAGACAGAGACGGATATAGAGATAGAGAAACAGAAATATAAATATAGACAGAGACAGAGATAGTGATAGAGAAATAGAGATATAAATATAGACAGAGACAGAGATAGTGATAGAGAAACAGAAATATAAATATAGACAGAGACAGAGATAGTGATAGAGAAATAGAGATATAAATATAGACAGAGACAGAGATAGTGATAGAGAAACAGAAATATAAATATAGACAGAGACAGAGATAGTGATAGAGAAACAGAAATATAAATATAGACAGAGACAGAGATAGTGATAGAGAAACAGAAATATAAATATAGACAGAGACAGAGATAGTGATAGAGAAATAGAGATATAAATATAGACAGAGACAGAGATAGTGATAGAGAAACAGAAATATAAATATAGACAGAGACAGAGATAGTGATAGAGAAACAGAGATATAAATATAGACAGAGACGGATATAGAGATAGAGAAATAGAGATATAGATAGAGATAAAGAAATAGAGATATAAATATAGATAGAGAAAGACATAGAGAAAATGTTACAGAGAACTGAAGAGAGAAATAAAAGAACCATAGTACCTTTCATTAATTAAACTTTTCTGAAATACAATTTTTGTTGCAATAAATGCTAACAGCGCTATAATTGGAATCATGATCTATATGAATAACTCAAATGGTTAATTAATATCAAGATTTTTATGACACAAATTATAAATAATTCTGACTGTTAAATTGATATTTAACTATTTATTCATCTAAAAATGCTTCATTCATTTAATTTTTTATCTTCAAAGAATATAAAATTATTTATAGAAACATCTATAAAGTCATCTAAGCAAGTAAGTAATTCCATGTTTTCTTAAAATAAATAACCAAAATCATAATGTTTCAAAAAATAAAGAAGTAATTAAGAGGATTCTCATTTATGTATAAAAATAATATAAATCTACAAAAAAGCGAAAACATTAAAGAAAACAATCCAGCATTTCTTTACCAGCTTACATTTTTTTAAATAACATGAAACCATATCTTTTTTTAAGAAAAAAAAAGCTAGATTGAAAAAAAGCTATTTTTATATTGCAAATATAAAAATAATGAGAGTTCAATTATAATAAGATGAATTTGTCTTTCAATGCTATTTTCCCATTTTTGAAAAGATATTTTTGAATTTACAAGAAATTGTAAAATAGAAATAAATAAATAAACCCTTTGTAGATTGCAATGTGTTTTCAAAATCTGCAGAAAAGCAACATCTGTTGTCATCATCGTGCAGGATGCTGCCCTGCAATGATTTGAGCGTGTTTCTGGTACACTTTCAGTGAAGACAGAGTGGTAAATTTAGGTTGTAAGTTTAAATGATTCTCACGATTACCAGATTTCATTCCGGTTGAGTTAGGTTGCGGATGTACTTAAAGTCTTTTGTGCACCGGCGCTCCCCAAACACATACGCTTTGGAGAAAGTTGCTATTCGATGGATCATCGATTGCATGCTATACTCAGATGTAATAGGCGGAGTGGAGTGCCGCACTGGCTTAATGCCTTGCAGCAATAATTATGTTGAACATCATTATTTAAAAATAAATACGCTTTGTTATGTTATTATGATTAGGGATTGCAATACCGGTATACCGAATACCGGTATTTTGAGCCATTTGTGCAATTTCGTAATACCGGTATTCACAAGTTTAAATACCGGTTTTTCGGTATTTACTAGAAATTTTTAAAATTGCCTCCACTGTATGTTCAAGGATCGCCAAAATGAACAAAATAGCATACGTTTTAGTTTTTATGTCTCCCTAACGGGCAAAATTAATTAGCTAATTAATGGCTTAAATCTTAATTAGCGAAACATGGATTATCCCTGAAAGAAAATACTGTATCCATAACGACTGATGGAGCAACAATTATGAAAAAAGTTGGAAAGTTGATTGGTGCAAATCAGCAGTTGTGCTATGCACATAGAATTCAATTAGGAGTAATAGATGTATTATACCAAAAAAATAAAGAACAGAAGAATCCAAATACTGTGGATATAGAAACTTCGGATTCCAACTTTGAAGAGAGTAAGAGTGAAAGTGATATTGACAATGAAGATAATCACAATGTAATTGTTGAAAAAGATATTGCTAATGAGAATGAATTATTAACCTATCAAGAATTGCTTCCTATAATTTATAAAGTTCGAAAAATTGTGAAGATATTTAAACGCTCCCCTATAAAAAAAGGATATATTACTAAAATATGTACTAACTGAAAATAAAATAGAATATATGTTAATATTAGATTCTAAAACACGTTGGAAAAGTTTACTCCTAATGATGGAACGATTTTTGAAAATGAGAAATCCTATCCAAAAAGCAATAATCGACTTAATTCTGTAAATTAATTTTTCAGATAGTGAATTCGACTTAATATCCAGAACTGTATCAACTCTACTTTCAATAAAACTAACTATTGATGCATTATGTCGGAGAGATTCTAATTTATTAACAGCTAATGCAACAATAAATTTCATGTTTCAGTCACTGAAAGAACAGCACACATCACTATCTAAAGAATTATAGATTATATTGAAAAATCGCACAGAAGAAAGGCATACCGAAATAGAAAATGTCTTATGGTATTTAAATAATTATAATGATTTTAAAAATGAAAATGAAAAGAAGAAAAGAAAATAACCAATTCAAATCTGATTAAGTTTAGAGTAAATTTTCTTAAAACATTTTACCCACAAACCGATCCACATTCAGAATTCGGTTCAATTATCGAAGATTACGATGTCACTACTGTCGATAGTGAAAAGGAATTGTCTTTTGAACAAAAATTAGAATTAGCGATAAATAAAAAAATTTCAACGAACCAAAATACAATACAGAAATCAGCTATATCCAAAACCATCCAAAGAGAAATCTATTTATTTGAAGATGAGGGATTTAGAGGTAAATACTTGAAAAAAATATATCGCGCATTGCTAACAGTACCACCAGCTAACGTAGATGCCGAAAGAGCGTTTTCGACAGCTGGTAATTTTTACACCTAAATTACTTTTCAGGCTTAATGACAGTACAATTGATGCATTATGTTTTTTAAGATCACATTTCAAAAATTTGTAATATTACCACAGACTGAATACACTTTTTTTGTGATTTAAATAAAGAAGATGTTCCTTTACTTTTTTGTGATTATATACTATTATAATTTATAAGTTACAAATTATTTTTGTGATATTTACACTCTCTAACAATACTGGCAAATAAAACGAAGAAACACCTGTGTTTTCTTTCTTTTTCTAAAATTTTCTAATACCGGTATTAAAACCGGTATCCCGGTATTAAGATTTAAAAAATACCGAATACCGGTATTGAAATTTTGGCCCGGTATTGCAATCCCTAATTATGATGTTTTATAATCTGTGTTTGCCTGATTAGAATAAAACTGTCCAGCATGACGTACGGGCCTCTTTTTTCAGTTACTTTTAATACAAGCTAAATGGCAATAAACAAAATTAACATATCTTCCTGGCCATTATTCAAAATCAAAGACAAAAATGTATGCGATAGACCACTGCAAAATATCGGCCGTTTTTAACCAACCCACGGACAACTAACACCACTCATACTTAAGTTTCGTTTTAGTTTAGTTATATTAACATCCCGTTGTAAAGCAACACGAAGACTATTTTGAGACGGACCTCGTCATTTTGAACAGCGGTCAAATGACGAGGGCGACACCTGAGCTGGCACCCCCCTCTCATACTTAAAGTGGTGCGCGTAACAAAGATTATAAATAAATGCGGTGAAACATCGAAAATATATATGTAGCCATCTTCGGGTTAAATATCATAGAATCAGTCAGCTGCAAATTATTACGAATGCGATTTTAATTGTGAATGCACTATGAACTTAAAAGGAAGTGGAAATCGTATTTTAGATTGAATTTCCAAGAAAGTTAGTTTATTTTAAACTTAAATTTAATACTATTAAAAGCATTCGACTGAATGGTTTAATATAAAAGGAAATTAGTACGAATTTCCTCATAACAATCAAAATGCTGTTGTATATTGTGTATCATATTGAATTACAAAATTTTATTAAAATCATTAAAAGATAAAAAATAAAGAAAATGACATATTTAAAAAGGTTAAATTTCAACTTTAATTTAATGTAAAAATCATTTTCGTGAAATAATATTTTAGGAAGATACAGATGAAAAACACAAAAATTTTGCTTTTTATTAACTAACTAATAATTTTTGTTCGTTGAAAAATTGAAAATGATCATTCTCTGGTCTTCAAGAGAATGATCATTTAAAATTTGTATAAAACCTGATTGTTTTTAAAATTTGTATAAAAACCTTTAAAGACTTTTCAGTAAATGTGCAGTGTTAGTATTTAAAAATTTGCACTTCTATCAAAAATTTTCGTAATTTTATTTTAAGCTTTTTTTCTTTTGAGGATCAAATCCTTCTCTGAAACTGGCTCTGGAAATCTTCACATTTTCATTGAATTTTCTTAAATAAACAATTCTTTCACCAGATATATTTCACAGGAACCTGCATATCTTCTTTGGATTTGTTGGATTAAATATTTTGCAAGAAATTTGCAATATGATTTATGCTAGGTCAGTAAGTGAGATTTTTTGCTACAAAATTCAGCACCTCGCTTTAACAAAGCTAGACCAGCATTGCATTTTGAATAAAGCCTAAAGCGCAGTTGCATCCAAATCCGAACGCTTAATGGAATGGTTAAAAAATATTTTTTTCTAAGTTTAGTAAAGTATTTGATACTGTGAATTCCATGCTCTGAATTTTAAAAGTCAGATAAAAATTTCCTGAAAAGATCAAAAGTGCTTTAGGTTAAGGTTATATTTTTCTTTTTTACAAAAAAAGGTAAGTATATTTCATTGATAAATATCAATATTATAAATTTTGAATAAGACTGTTTCAGATTTAAATATGCTTGATGAGAATAAAAACTCATTTGCATAATAACTATTTAAATTGATTGTTTTAAATCATTTTTTATTAAGATACTTTAAAGAAGCAATTGATAACATTCTAGTTACTTTCAAATTCAGATTCAATAGAGTTTCCATATAGTACGGAAAAAATACAGTAATGCATTAAAATTTCAAATGTCAGCTTATCTGACTTTTATAATAAAAAAAAGAGATTTATTACAACATTTTAGATTCCTTTTCTAAAAAAATAAAGAATTTAAAAATTAGGAAACGATAGAAATGAGATTTTCTAGAATGAAACCTGCTGTTTTTAGAGAAGTAGATGAATTTTTTTGCTATTTAATAGTACGAAAGCAAAAAATAACTTACCTTCGAAGTTGAATGGTGTGAAGAAATTTAAAATCTTTCGGCATGGATCTTATCGAGTTGATTACATTCACTCCATTTTATTTAATAGCCTCATTCGTTGCATTTCTTTCAAGTTTATTTCATTTCTTTGGTAAAGAAGGGGAAATTCAAAGATATATTCAAAATTCTCGTAATGTAAATTGATATCTTCCACATTTCTTCTCTTAAACCCTTTTCTGCAAACAAAAAACATTCACGATAAATATTTTTGGCTGCTATCTTAGTGAACATTGGATATGAGCGCTAAATATATGTTTTAATTATCCAAAAAATTAAAATGCCCTAAATCCGGAATTATATATGTCCAGATTGATGTGATGCTACCGGTTTTAAAGGCATTTATATTGCTTCTACTTTTATTCAGTTCCTTGATTTGCTATATAATAAAACTTTTTTCCCTATAAAGAGCGAAATCATTTATTTCTGTTTGAACCTCCCAAGTATCATTAATAAAACTCTTTTAACCCTTTTGTAGGCCTTGGGAAGATTACTTCCCACCAACATGATCTTACAAAATACACTTGTGGGAAATACAAAGTGGCAAAAAAAAAGGACTTGCTACATGTGTACAGAATGTGATGGATGGATTTGTGGGTTTTAATGGCGCAAGAGCCAATTCTGACCATGCTGCGCCAGAAATATGGTTAATATATATATAAGAAATATTATGCGTGTAAAAATTGAATAAATATCAAAATGTACTATGATTAAAATGTCGGCATGTTGTCTTTTAAAGAGAACAAGTTGTTTAAATTACATCATGATAAAATATTAAGTAAAATGGTACATAACAATAGCTTTTAAAAATTTAAAAAATGTTTTGATGGGGTTGCTTCCCCACCAAAATTTGCATTTCTAGCGATGAGCAGTTAAAAAATTGTTTCCGATGACATCTAAAATTAGGGCACTCGATTAAAAGATGAACAATAGTTAAATTTACAAGGCAATTTGAGCAAGTAGGAGCTATGTCGCCAAATAAAAGGTATCGATGAGTTAAACGGGTATGGCCAATGCGGAGTCTAGTCAATTTAACATCGTACTCACCCACTGGATGACAAGGCCAGGGTGAAATTGTGGGTTTTATGGAATGAAGTGTATTTCTAACTTAATGATTCCACGAGAGTTGCCAAAATGTATATAAACGACGCACTAAAGAATTTTTCACACCATTGGTTGGCATATCCCGTTTCAAAAGTAAAGATGCTCTCTTTGCTTCATTATCAGCCATCTCGTTTCCACCAATTCCGACATGACTCGGAACCCAACAAAACAGTATCTCGTTAGTCTCTGTTTTTCAGAGTTCCTTAAGTGACACAGAATTTCCAGGTAAACAGGATGAATTCAATTATAGAAGTGGGAAAGTGCTTCCAAGGAACTCATGCTGTCTGTATATATACAGAATTTTTGTTCAGTAGAGGGTGAAATCATTTGAAGGGCATAGAGGATCGCCACTAATTCGGCAGATAAGATCGAGAATGTTGTATCGAGACGGCAGCTCAGTACATTAGTTCCATTATTAGTGTCAGTACAACCAACCGTCTAACTTTGATCCATCTGTGAAAAATTTCAAATAACCCGACTATTGATTACGATAAGAATCAAAAAGTTTCTGAAAAATTAAAGGGGCGGTTGTCGTTTTCTCAAAACCTGAGAATGGATTTAGAAAACAAAAGTGAGGACTATCCCATGGAGGAAATGGAAAAAGGTCTGTAGTCTGAATCGTTACATCATGAAATTCTGAATCATAAAGTATTATTTTAACTCTTTCACAGAATGGTAGAATATGATAGGGTCGAGCAGTATAGAGTCTCTGAAGACTCGCTGGAACAGTTATAGAACACAAGGGATGGTTTGGAATAGACAGAGCTCGAAGATAGTATTGGGCAGATAATTATTGGCATTGTAAACTTAGTGGTAACTGATGAGGAGCTACATAAAAGCTCTCTATTGGCGAATCCGAAATACTCCCGAACAAACCCTTAAAGCAGAATGGTGTGTAGTGTCTAATCTCCGTAAAATGGCAGATCGCGCAGAGCCATACACCACGCATCCATAATCAATACGTGATAGCTCACTGCTTGATAAATGCAGAGTAATGAAATGGTATCCGCACCCCAAGATGTCCTATAAAGTACCTTGAGAATGTTTAAAGACCTGTCACACTTCTTCCGCAAATATAAGACTTGCGGGAGAAAAGTGAGCTTACGGTCAAATATTATTCCCAAAAACTTTACTTCGTTAACCACAGGAATGTTAGCATTCCGGATATGGATGAAAGGATCCAAATGGATGTCACGCTTTCTGCAAAAGTTCACACATCGATGTTTCTCGGGAGAAATTGTATGCTCATTTTCATCACACCAGTCTACTAGCTTGTTAACTGCAACTTGCAGTTGGCGCTAGATTACGTGCAAATTGCTTGCTCCCTTGGCAAGAGATCTGAAGGTCATCCACATATAATGTGATGTCCCCTTGTGCATTGCAACAGGCTTCTCATCTTTCCATGGCAAATAATCACCATTAAATTTAATTTTTTGTGACTATAAATGGTTTTTTGGGAAATATACTCCCCACCCCTGAAAATTTATTGATGACATAAAATTCGGTAAAATAAAATATATTTCCTTAAATGCTATTGATTAATTGTTAATAAAACATAAAAAAGGAGGGGGAATTCAAAAGAGAAATAAATGGCCCATGAAACAGTTAATAGAGCTTTGCACGGGAGATTTAACAACATAACGAAATTGTGCATATACGTTGACATTTATTTTCAATTCTATTGTGAAAAATTCAAAAATGTCTATAAATTACTTATTGATAAAGATATTTCAATTAAAAATGACAATAATATGAAAACACCACATTCACACTTTGTGTGGTAAATGCAGTTACTTTAATTACAATACTAGCCGCCTTCGGCAACCAGCTCAAGTTGCTAAAAATTTCAAATTATTTTTTTATATATAACACCGTGTTATTAGCTTCCTCAGTAAATTATTTTTAAATTTCAAATTCTGAACAGACATTTCACTCTTAATATTTCAGAAGCCTTACATTGGGTTATTTATTTTGCCATGTACTTCTCTAATATTCTGCCATCTAATTTAATTCTATTCTGAAATGGCAAATGATTAAAACTCAACTAAATTAATGATCTTATTACTGAATCAAGACATGTTCATAAAAATATAAAAGTAGAAGTAGGCATATAGTATTGTGTATTATTGTATATAATGAATTATTCGTATGTATGGAAAAAAGCCTTCGTATTTTATGTATTATCTTAAAGGATTATTCAATGAAAATTCAGTATATTACATTTCGTTACTTCATTACTGGATTTTATTTATTGCAAATATTTTTATATATCCAATTAATTACAAAAATGAACAGCAGTGCATTAAAAGGAAAGCACATAAAAAGAATTTTAGTTATCCTTTAATTGTAACGTAAAACAAAATAGAAACTAAAGCAAACTTTCCGAAGTTTTATTAAAAGCTTGCTTTAAACAAAAATTTAGGCAGTATGGGACAATTCCAACTTTATTTCTTAATTATCAACAATGAAATAACAATCCAGAATAAAATGTTTGCAGCAACAGTGAAAATGACTACAGCTTTATGACAGCAATGAAATTTATTGCTCTTAATTATGCAAAAAAATATGTTTAATAATTAATTAAAGTTAAACAATACATTTTACAGCTACTAAATTCGGTATTAAGTAGTAAAGTAGTATCAACTGCAATAAAGAAAACGTTTTGAATTTCAAAATTGTTTAAGGATATTTTTTTTTTAATTTATGATGGAAAAGTTCAAAATTTATTTTAGTTTTTAATTATTCAGATCTGTTATTCAAAAGGTTCTAATAAAAAATTTAAAATAATTCTCTTTGAGATGCTCATTTCAAACCATCAAATTTGTTCTGTGCCAAATTTTGATCCATTCAGCAAAAACACTAACATTAACAGCAGGACTCCAACACTTTTATTATCCGTAGAGATAAGACTTCACTATCTTCATAAGTAGAGTAATTAAAAAGAACGACTTATGTGGAATTCGCATGTCACTCTAAATTTCAGAGATAAATTATTTATGGTAATCTCTTTAGAGTAATGCCGACATGTGAGTTAGAATATAAAAAGATTTAAGCAGTAAAATATTATTGAAATATTGCTTTGCAGACGATTTTGCTGAGCTCGCTATCTTATGAAATGGTGTTAATAATACCCACTCACATAATAAAATGACATATGACATTTTTAATTTTATATTTAGTATTTATCGTGCAATTGCTGGTTGTAACAGTAAGAGAAAAGATTTTACTCCAAATTATATTTACTGAATTCTTTTCTTATATTTTTGGGGATAACAAGTAAAATAAAGATATTTTTCAGCTGAGATTTTGCTCAAGATAGTTCAACTATATAATATAATAACTGAAAAAAATTACATAGGATTTATGATATGTTTCTCCAAATGTTTTGCTCTGAAATCAATTCAAACATTTTAAAGTCTAACTCGCATTTCAAACTTCATTTAACTTTCTACGTTACGAATCTGTAATATCGTTTTCCTGCATAGTTGTATGCAATCATATGTTTTATAGTGAGGAAAAAAGATTTAGCAATATTTTTAATATAGGATGAATGGATACCAATGATCCCTGACCTTGCCGAGCATTTGCCAATGAATTTGTCAACATCATATACAAAAACGAAGTTTCTAAAAAATGTAAAAGTTATGAACCTATCTCTATTAGAAATCGAAATCTGAGATCCTTCTAGAGATTTCCATGCAATATCATAAACTATCAGGAGACTATATAAATCGAGGCGTTCACATCAAAATAATTATCTCTTCGGAATGCCTGTCACATTACCAATTATTACCGTCAAGCGCTGTAATCAATGTCGTTATTCGATTACTAATTTCTGCTCTGACTGTACTTCATTATTTTCTGCAAATACTGTTCTTCGCATATACCTCGACTGTGTTTCTCTGATGCATGGATCTAGACTGCGTTGAACTTTTTCACCTCATATCTAATAGACGATTTTCATTTAAAAAAATAATAACGATAATAAAAGCTTAATAAGCTTTAAAAATATAGCAGAAGACGGTTGAAAATTTAGAAAAAGTTGTAAAGAACTGGAATTTATATACATTGTACTTGAAGCCTTTACCAATTATCTTTGAAGAGGTTGTTTTAAAAAATCTCCGTGTGATATTTTAAGTGGATCCATGCCAAGATCGTCGAAAATATATTGCTCAAAATTGGCAAGTGTTACCAGGAATCGTTAAATAGAGCAAAAGGAAACGTGATGAACACAATTTTATATTTGTTCGAGATGAAACTTCTCCCCATTTTTGCTGAATCAGCAATTTTACTGAGAATCGGGAAAAGTGAAGATCTCAACGATCTGGAATTAGAAGTACTTTCATGTTTCATAATAAATGACTTGGGAAAGAATTTGTCTTAAAAAGGTATATGAGTTGAATTTATCACATAGTACGTTTTAGCTTAGTAAATTTCCTAGTTTTAACTCATTCCTTTTACAATGTCACAGTTCCTCTAAATGTGTGTAAAAAGTCTTAAATTGAATTTTGTTTCTAAACGCAACACACTAAAATTATTTGAAGTCCACCAGGGGCAACAACGCATAAAATAAATCTATAAAATAATTTTTCTTTTATGTTTCTTAGAATTTTTATCGTTAGTCGATCTTCATTAAATACAATTCCTAAATTATAAAGAAAGTAAAAATATCATTTTCTGTTCCAAGTTAAAGTGATAACGTCTATATATTTGGTTTAAAGATAAAAAGCACTTTTTTCATAAAATAAATTATATTTACTTTGAAAGATAAGCAGTAGTTTTAAAAATACAGATCCATGTTTTGTCCTTTTGGATAATTTTTTCTTGTTCCACCAGCCTCATCTTTCAATTTGAAGTGACCACTTGTATTTTATTCGTAACACAAAGTGCTCTGAACAGCTTGGTCAAGCATTGAGAAAGTGTTTGACAAGGCTTATTTTTCCTATTCCTTTTCCGAAATGTAATCCATTTAAAAGCATTAAGATAAAATAAAGACAAATAAAGAAGAATTCAATCAATCACGTTTTTCACTAGAAAGCAAGAATAGCACTTCCGCTATTTATTTAGCACGAAAATTGATTTATTTATCTCGCTATTTATTTATCTCGAAAATTGATTATATGATTTCCCCCCTGTGATATTTGTTCCTGCAATGGATAAAATAATAAAAAGTATAATCAATAATAAAAGCATAATCAATAAAAATTGTATAAAAGTATAATCAATCAATCAAAATATCAACAATCACGAGTTGAAAGAGTAAACGAGATGTGATGTTAATCGAATGAAAAATAACTTAAAAGATCAACGTTACGGCTTTCTCCATTTTGTTGAGTTTTTTGTTGTTGTTGTTTATTTAAATGATTGAAAAATATTTTATGAAAGAATAAATCTAAAATGTATCAAAAGAAACTGCTAGAAAGAGATTCGTTATAAGCGTTAAAAGTATTTGCAAAAAATAGACAGACTGTTCATTCCAATTTTAAACATGAACTAAAATCTAATTTAGTTCTTGTTTAAAATCCTTAGATATAATATATTATATTAGTATAGTATATATATAATATTAGCATATATGTTATATAAATATATTATGGTACATATTATATATATTAGTTCATAATTTTTTAATTATTTCATTCCAAATTAAAACAAGTTTTACATTTAAAGTAATATTATTCCTAAAAGTTCTTACTTTCTTTTTTTTATAATTTTTTCTGTACTGTTGAAATTAGATTATAAAATTCAATTTTCATTTCTGCGCATTCTGTAAGTTATAATCATATTATCCGTATTCAATAAATTTAATTATAATATCACAAAAATAAGCAAACCCTGTCTTTTTTATATAGAAAATATCCATGATCTCTATGTGTAACATAAAGATCATGGATATTTTGCAGTCCAAATTAAGAAGTGTAATAAATAATAAGAAAATAATTATATATATCTTAAAACTTATAATCTTCAATTCTCGCATTCAATTCGACGAGTTCTAAAAGTATCCATTACAGGAAAAGAACTGGAAAAACTAAAAACCATACTCTTTCTTATTTTTTTTTTCTTTTTCTGAATAAGTTATAACTATAAAATTCTTTTCGAATAGTCTTAATTATGATATCACTGAAATAAGCAACAATCACAACAGTCTCTTTTTTATGTATAAAAAACATCCACTAGTTATTTCACATTGTATAAGATTATACTTTCTTTCCTATTAAAGGAAGGGAATTTCCCATACATAGTCATTGGACATTTAGAATGAATCTCAAGCCCGTACTTTTTGCAAACACCCAATAAAATCAATTCAGAATTTTCACATTCCAATCATCTTCCTTCGAACTATTTATGACAAAAGAATGTTCTTTGGATACGAGGATCTTAGTAATAAATAATAAAGCATGAAATGATTATAATCGTTCATTATTTTCCTATCATAGTGATGACAACTCAGCTATTCCATTTAACAAACCATTTCTCCTCTTTCTTCGAGCCATCCAGAGATTAGGTTATGTTGTTCTGCGTTTGCATTTGATTGAAAATGGCTGCCATTCACGGGCCAATGATTGCAAGGCAGAAACCTGATCAAGCTTACGTACGGCTGGCGATCCGCCCATCACACAAAGAAGAGAACAATGTTTGTTTTTATACAATATAAATAGAGGGGATATCTAGGAAATTCTAGTTATCATTCGCAAATAAAAGGAAAACATTGCATTTGACAGATATTTCTTGTCATTCTGATACGAAACTTATATAGGAGACTCTGTTTTTATTTTGATTATTGATATCTTTTAATTATGAAATTGACAAATATAAGTTTATTATTCCTTGGATTATGTTATTATCTAACCAGAATTTGTGATATCAATTTATAAGAAATGTATACATGTTTTTACATATATTTAATCAACAATAAAATTATTATTGTGGTAAAAATTGAGTAGTTCAATACAAAAACATTCTGTTAGAACAACAGGAATGACGCTTTTGTTGCAGTTCGAATCGCACTATTCGCTCTGTTTTTTTTTTTTTTTTACTTATGTATTTATATTCAATATTTTTGCTTTTTATCTGTATAGTTGTCTTTCCTAAATAAACGCGATATAATACCTTGATCTAGACTGATCAAATAACGAAGCAGAATTTCCAGACAATTCTTTATTTTACAGCCCGATATATAGAAAAGAACAACTTGTTCTAATCTTGGTTAAATAAATAGTTATTTAAACCTATAGTAGGAGACACAACAGTCGAAGTCGAAAGCTTTCTTGAAACTGAGTTGGTTCTCGGACCCTGAACTCATGGTAGTCCAACAGTCTGCCTGCAGTTCGGTTCTTATCTTCTCCTAAAAAAAAATCTCCGCACACTTTATTTCGGCGACAATCTCCGCCTCTTAATTTACATTGGTCATTTGAGCTCTCTTTGGGCCAATCGGGGTTCAGCAATATGCTCTCTCAGCGGCGCCAGTCGGTCGTGGGAAGGTCCTTTGTGTGACGTACCTTTCACAACTGACTATTCTGGAACACGGAGTTATCATAGTCCTTTCACAATGAGAAACATTTAGCATCCAGATGTTTGGACACTCCTTTCTCTTTGAAGGTACGATCAATACCTTTTGGACGAGGAATTCCACGTGTCGTCTTTCCCTGTAGTCGCTAATGAACAGATGCGAGACCACCCAGGTGAAAAGATCCACCATCTGGCTATCCCGAGGAGTTTAGTATTTAACAGCGTCGACACGCTGGATGTAAATGTCTTATCAGTACTGGGAAACGGAGATTATTGCAGCGATTTCACACACAAAAAATCATGCTTTATAACTTATTGGAGCCGTTTCCTATTATGTTAACAATATCATATACCACCATCTCGGTTAACCGAATTCATCATAGAGCTTTGAGCTTACATGTACCGTTCATGGTACATGTAAGCTCAAAAATATGTGTAATGATAAATAAACTGTAAGATGAATACTGTCATATAGCAGATTGATTCGAATTCCAAGTGAAACTTAGTGTATTCATGATTTTTTTTAATTTAAATGACCAGTTCATATGTAGATATGATCGAAAAATATTCATATGCAATGAGTATTTGAATTGTATCTAAATAGTTTCGTCGAAAAAACAAAACAAAAAAAATGTATAACGAAGCTGTGTTTTATCACTAATAATGAATACATTTAATTATGTTAAATTAATAGAGATTTATATTAACAAAACATATGTATTATTTAAATTTAAATTTTCTTTTTGCGTCCTCTTTCGACCATTTTACCCCTGAAACATCATGCATACTTGAGAACGCCTGGCGGAATTTTTAAGACATATTTCATTTTCAAATGCGTTCTTTTTTTTCCAGTTTCAGTACTAAGTTTTCACTCTACTAAAATAGTGTACTCGTGCATTTTTAATAATCTGAAAAGAAGCCCATTGCCAGAATGTCTTATTCCTTTGCAGAGACATTTCTGAAACTTTCTTTAAGAAGTGCATCAAAAGGGGGCTTGACGGGTGCTCAGGAATTTTAAAAATAGTTTATCTTAGAAACATCATACACCTTGCAAAAGAATTCATTTTTTTTTTTTCCATGAACAGAAATGCATTTCGTAGAATGCACTCCACTTTCATTTGATAAGAACGTGCACATGAAATTGTCTTTCGAACTAAAAGAAGGTGAATAGTTTGAAGTGTTTTCAGTTTTGGAATAAAATTTTCAAATTCGTTGGCCTCGCTCTTTCTGGAAAATATTGCATGTCCTTTCCAGAATTTGATTTCATTTTTTTTTTTTTTTGGTGCTCATGGCATTATACTTGATTGAGTGGATTTACCAGATTTTTCAAATTATTGCACAAAAGGACCATTTGTACTTAATCAAAAAATACATTCTTTTATTTGCATATTTGAGCACAAAATGAGTAATACTTAAATATTATTCTCTCGTATTATTCAAAATCAAAAATTCTGTTTTATTTTAGCAAATTTTATTAAATGAACAAACAAACTAAAACCATTTTGAAGGCAGCTGAAAAATAATGGGCAGATCCTTATTTTTCTGAAATATTCCTTTGTTACAGAAACTAAACTAGCAAAATTAAATAAAAATTATATATGTACATTCTTTTTATTTTCTCGTATACGTAGTATAGAGAAAATACAGTAATCATTGTTCAGTACTTTGCTACCAACGCGCCAAGTTGGCAAGCGCCCATTCTAGGGTTGCTCCTTTTTTGTAACTGCGCGGGGTCATGACCCGCCAGAACTGTTAAGAACTCGGAACGCGATGCTTACCGTTGGTAGTGGGGTTGACTCCATGCCCCTTCTCATAGAAATAAACCGCATTTTATAGAAGCATCGTTTTCATCCTTATAGCTACACCGCAATTCCTTAGTTTATTTAAATTAGTTACACCGCATTATTTAGTTCTCAATCTCAATTGTGGAGCCATCATAGACCTCCACAACATTTTTGGTCCGTCGGAGCCTGAGCGCACTGGATTTCGATTTGATATCCATTCAAATTAGTTATGGCAAGTGATTTAGTTGTCTTAAATAGAAGAAAGGGGAGTATTAGAGCACAGTTGACAAAACTGCGAACATTCATTGAAAAAAGAGAGCATTTAACTGAATCGACAGTGATTACCCAACTGGATATTCTTTCGAGAACAAGTACAAGATTTGAAGAACTGAGAAACGAATATTATAGGACTGTGTCGGACAATGACTTTGATCAAGTGGAATCCAATCTATCCGAACTCGAGGATGAAATTTTGAAAATAGAGGTAAGCCTCAAATCCATTTTACATGATCTCAAATCTACTTCTGTTTCTAATTCTACAAATGGTGTTATTATTAAAGAGTCCATAGATAAAGTTACTTCAATTAGATTACCGGAAATACCTCTTCCATTGTTTAACGGTAAAATAGAAGAATGGAATTCCTTTAAGCAACAATTCCTAAATTTAATAAATGATAATCCCAATTTAACTGAAAACCAAAAGTGCTACTATTTACGTTCATGTTTGAGAAACGATGCAAAATTGATAGAAACGTCTGAAGATACATATGATTCCCTTCTGAAAGCTTTAGTAGAAAGATTCGAAAATAAACGTGTAATTGTAGACACTCATATCAAAAATATAATTAATCAAGAAAAAATTGCTCATGAATCCGCGAAGGAATTACGCAATTTAATAGATTGTATTCTTAAAAATTTAAGAGCATTAAATGTTTTAAAATATGAACGTAATGAATTGTCAGATGCTATTTTAATAAATATAATTTTGCAAAAATTAGACCGCGAATCTCGAAAGCAGTTTGAACTTTCCTTAGTAAACAAGGAAGTTCCTGATTTTGATGATTTCATAGAATTTTTAGAAAGAAGATATCAAGTTTTAAATGCCATTGGGCACAATATTCCATACAAATCTAAATATTCGGATGTTAGTGAACAGAAAAATAAAGCACGAACTCTATTTGTTAAGCCATCGAATAATCCCAAGTATTGTATACTGTGTAGAAACGCTGATCATCCATTGCATAAATGCGATCAGTTTTTGCAATTCTCCCCGCAAAAGCGATATGAAACTGTTCGAGAAAAACATTTATGTTTAAATTGTTTCGGATCTCACAAAATCGCTCAATGTAAATCGAAACACACTTGTTTCACTTGCAAAGCAAAGCATCATACTCTATTACACCGGATGCAGGTGTCCACAGTAAGCGATGACTCATCCTCAATAAATTCAAGGCAGACTCCCTCAGTTGCTGACCCCTGTTCGTCGTGCAACCCTTCCCCCCCGATTTCCTGTTTCGTTACGCAGAAGAAAAGAGTCATTCTAGCTACGGCTGTTGTTTATGTTTTGGATAGTTTCGGAACTGTCAGAAAGGGTAGGGCTTTATTAGATTCTGGAAGCATGTGTAATTTGATGACATCTGATTTCGCCAATGCACTTGGTTTAAAGAAAGAAAAAATAAATGTTCCAATATCAGGGATTTCCGATACTACTCTTAATGTGAAAAGAAAAAGTACCTCCACTATTTTGAACTCGGATGGTTCTTTTACTGCAACACTAGATTTCTTGGTCATTCCGAAAATCACAGATCTAATGCCATCCACATTTATTGATTTAGAAGGAATAGAAATTCCGCCTTACGTCCAATTAGCAGATTCGGAATTCTTTTCCCCCAAAAAAGTGGATATATTAATAGGGGCAGAAATATTCTTTCGTATCTTAAAAGAAAATAGATTTGATATAAATAATTCCTTAATTTTGCAAGAAACTGTATTTGGACATATACTAAGTGGAACAATTCAAGGTAAACAGGAATCACATCATTGTGGTTTAATCTCTCAAATAGATAACTTAGATAATTTGTTAAAGAAATTTTGGGAAGTTGAAAATATTTTAGATACACCTACATCTAAAAACAAAGAAGAATTAGAATGCGAAGAAAATTTCGTGCAAACTTATCGTAGGGATGAGCAAGGTAAATATATTGTTAACCTTCCTCTTAAGAAGAATATGCAATTAGGCAATTCCATTCAAACTGCAAAACAAAGATTAGATAGTCTCTGGAAGCGATTAAATAATGATCCGAATTTTTCTAATCTTTATTGTAATTTTATGAAAGAATATGAACAATTGGGTCATATGCAAAAATTAGATAATAGTGACAATGTAAAATATGTCATGCCTCATCATGGCATTTACAAGGCTGATAGTACTACAACAAAGTTACGTGTAGTTTTCGATGCCTCAGCTGCATCTACTTCAGGTGTATCTTTGAATAACTGTTTGCTAAAAGGAGGTGTTGTTCAAGATGACTTGTTTTCAATCTTATTGAGATTCCGAAAGCACAAGGTTGCATTTACTGCTGATGTCAAGAAAATGTACAGACAGATTTGGGTTAATCCTGAGCAGTGTAATTTTCAATGCATTCTTTGGAAAACTAGGAGTTCTGAGGAACCTTCATTTTATAAGCTTCTTACAGTTACATACGGCACCAAATCTGCTCCCTACTTAGCTACGAGAGTGCTAAACCAATTAGCAATAGATGAGCAACACAAATTTCCTTTAGCATCTGCTGTAACCTTAAAAGATTTTTATGTTGATGATGTTCTCTCTGGTGCAGATGACGTTTCTACTGCAATAAAATTACAGCAAGAATTGATTTCTCTTCTAAAAGCTGGTGGCATGGATTTGCACAAATGGTGTGCAAACAATGAAATGCTTTTAGAATCTGTTCCATCTGAAGATCAAGGTTATCAGTTTGGTGATTCTGATAAAAATACAATTAAAACACTTGGCTTGAAATGGAACCCAAAAGAAGACTGCTTTGGTTTCAATGTCACTCCATCAACTAGCATTCCCACAAAGCGAACTGTTTTGACTGATATAGCTAAACTTTTTGACCCACTTGGTCTTCTAGGACCAGTGACAGTAAAGGCAAAGATCTTCCTCCAGAGATTGTGGCTACGCAAAATTGAATGGGATCAAGTGTTACCACATCAGGAAAAGCACGAATGGGAAATATTCAGATATTGTTTAGGGGATATTACAAAGATGCAGATTCCTCGTTGCATTCTAACTGACTCCATCAAGGAAGTTGAACTACATGGTTTTGCTGACGCATCGAAAGATGCTTATGGTGCAGTCATCTATCTTCGTTGTGTTACTATATTGAATCATGTGAAGGTTTCTCTACTATGCAGCAAATCTAAAGTTGCTCCTATTAAGGTGATGACAATACCCCGTCTTGAGCTATGTGCTGCTGAGCTTCTTGCTAAGCTCGCTTCTAAAACTGTGTCATCTCTTAACCTGAAAATAGATAAAATTTGCCTCTACTCAGATTCGACTATAGTGCTGGCCTGGATTAATACTTCATTGCATCTGCTTAAGGTGTTTGTGTCAAATAGAATTTCCCGCATCCAAGAGCTGGCGAAAGAATTTTCCTGGCACCATGTAAAAACTTGTGAAAATCCTGCTGATATTATTTCCCGTGGTATGACTCCTCATCACCTTATGAACAATCATTTGTGGTGGAATGGTCCACAGTTTCTTCAACAAGTTACTGTTGAACTTAGTGATGAAAGTAACATTCCTACTGATGACGAATATTTTCATGAACTGAAAGGAGAGACTACTAAGACTCTAACTTTAAGTGTGGATGCTACATTTTTAGATTTACTTTTATGTATTACTAACAAATATTCTAAATTAATTCGTATTGTAAGTTTTCTTTTTAGGTTTTGTATCAATTTAAGAAATCCTAAGAATAGGTTGTATGGACCTCTTTCTGCAGTAGAATTACAAAGGGGTAAATCATTCTTGGTAAAATCTGTGCAAGAAATTGCATTTCAGAGTGATATAAATTTACTTCTTCATGGAAAACAACCCACAGGTAAGATTAAAAATCTAAATCCTTTTCTTGATGAATATGGAATTTTGAGAGTAGGAGGTCGTATTCAACACAGCAGTGTAAATTTTGACCAGAGACATCCAGTTATCTTACCTAACAAAAGTAATTTAACAAAAATTATTGTTATGTATTTTCATTTGAAAAATTTGCATATTGGGCCACAAAATTTATTGTATTGTGTTCGTAGAGAATTCTGGCCCTTAAATGGAAGGAATGTTTGTAGAAAAATTGTCCACAGTTGTATTACCTGTTTCAAAGCAAAACCTTTGACTAATGAACAAATTATGGGCAATTTGCCAAAAGAACGTGTGAATGTAAATTCTCCTTTCAACTGTACAGGTATCGACTTCTGTGGACCGTTTTTCATAAAGTATAAAGGTCAAAGGAAAGGTTTATATCATAAAATTTATGTTTGTATATTTATCTGTATGGTTACTAAATGTATTCACTTAGATATTGTTTCTGATCTAACTTCTGAAGCATTCATTGCATGCCTCAAAAGGTTCTTTTCAAGACGAGGTAAATCGCAATTTATTTTTAGTGATAATGGTAAGAATTTTGTAAGTGGTAATTCTGAATTAAAGAGATTAGCTCTTATGGTAACTAAACATGATGAATATTTATCAAATTTTTTATCTGAAGAGGGCATTCAATGGAAATTTCTTCCACCCAGAGCACCTAACTTTGGTGGCTTATGGGAGGCAGGTGTCAAATCCTTCAAATACCATCTAAAACGTGTTGTTGGAGTTTCAAAGTTAACATATGAGGAATTTTTTACTATTCTGCATCAGATAGAAGGAATTTTGAATTCCCGTCCTATTACTCCTTTGTCTAGTGACATAGACGATCTGGAAATTCTGACACCTGGACATTTTCTCATTGGTAGGCCAATCACATCCATTGTTGAACCAAACTTAACAAACACGGAAAATAATAGATTGAATTTATGGCAAAAAACCTCAAAAATGGTACAAGTCATATGGAAAAGATGGCAAAATAATTATTTAAGTACTTTGCAACAAAGACATAAATGGATAATTAAGAACCAAAATTTAAAAATTGGTGACATGGTTTTGCTCAAAGAAGAAAATCTTCCATGTTGTAAATGGATTTTAGGTAGAATTGTAAATGTATTCTATGGTAAAGACAATGTAGTAAGAGTAGTAAATGTTAAAACTCATTCTGGTATCTATAAACGATCCATTTCTAAAATTGCACTTTTGCCATTGGAAGTCTAATTTCACCTTACATAATTCATTTCTAAATGTGTACCTTGAAATCTGTAAGATTCTCTTTAATATTTGTAGCTAATATTATATCTAAAAACTGCAATATTCATTGTTATTTATCTTTATTTGTATTTTCTTTTCAGTGCTAGTGCAACTATTTGTATTTCTTAAGAATTATTAATGTCATTTTGTTATTTTCATATATTTACTGCATTAATTGCCTCCCTTGTTTTTACAAAAAATGTAATTGATGTAATTATTGAAATGTATATTTCAACGGGGGCGGCATGTTCAGTACTTTGCTACCAACGCGCCAAGTTGGCAAGCGCCCATTCTAGGGTTGCTCCTTTTTTGTAACTGCGCGGGGTCATGACCCGCCAGAACTGTTAAGAACTCGGAACGCGATGCTTACCGTTGGTAGTGGGGTTGACTCCATGCCCCTTCTCATAGAAATAAACCGCATTTTATAGAAGCATCGTTTTCATCCTTATAGCTACACCGCAATTCCTTAGTTTATTTAAATTAGTTACACCGCATTATTTAGTTCTCAATCTCAATTGTGGAGCCATCATAGACCTCCACAACAATCATCGAAAAATTGAAATTCAGAGATTTTTGAGAATTTCCATGTTTTAGACCTCCTGGAGTTCTAAAAACACATCTCTGAATAATGTCTGTCTATCTCTGATAAAGATGACACAAAATCGCTTTGAGCTAGATGGATGTAACTTGGTATACGGTCTTTACACCAAATTTGTAGATTTCTATCAGATTTTCAGAAAAATTCGTTGAGAGTAAGTCCTTCTGTCCAGCTGTTCGAACATAATTAACATGATAACTACAAAAGGAAGAGAGCTAGATGGATAAAATTTGGTTACGGAGAATTAGCATCTATAGATTATAGACCAATTGAATCTTGAGCAAAATCCAGGGAGGGGTTTATAGTGCTCTGTATATTAGAAACATGCAAACTCGGTAACTCAAAAACGGAATTGTTTAAATGCATTAAATTTGATATGGGATTGTGTGACTACAAGTATAGTTTTGGATCAAATTTTTGTTTCAATCGAGTGGGGAAAACGCATCTGAAATCCAAATTGGGTTTTCGAATACTATCAACTGCACTCAAGGAATTAATCGCCAAATAACTCGCCAAGAATGACACGATAAATTCAGTAAAAATAATACTAAATTCACGTCAAAGGTTTATATTTCGTAAAAAGGGGTCCAAAGCTAAGCAAAGAATTCTTGAGATAATATCTTTAATGCGAGAAAGCTTCGGGAAGACCATTCCGTTCGATTTAAATGCACTTTTTTCTTGTTTATTATTTTAATGCCAAATTATTGACTAATATCCATTAAACTTTGAAATATATTTCTAAAAATGGAATTCTCATTTAATATAGTTTAGTTTTTAGTTTAGTTATATTAATGTCCCGTTTGAAGCAACACTAGGGCTATTTTGGGACGGACCTCGTAATTTTGAACCGTGGTCAGATGACGAGGACGACACCTGAGCTGGCACCTCCCTCTCCACACGTATTTAACGTGCAACAGACCCCCTTACACGACGGTTCTTCGGTGGAATCTGGTCTCGAACCTGAAACTCTCCGGTTCCGAAGCCGAGACCTTATCACCAGGCCACCGCTGCCTCTCTCATTTTATATAAGGAATTCCATATCACAATTTTTATAACTCATCAACTGATTACTCAAAATTACAAATACTATACGTATTCGAGCTATTTTAATCCAGAACATTTGAAATAGTATTCGAAATCGAGTATTGCCGCTTAAGAAAGATATTGTAAAAATTTACTAAAAAAGATGACCTTGTGAATGAAAAAAATAATTAATACATTTATCAGGAGCATATTAATTATTACGATGGAGGATTTTGCAGTTTTATTGCATGACAATTAATTTTAAAACAGCGAGAAACGTTCAGATAATTTGTTGATGGATTGTTCAAATAGAGCCTGCCTTCGAGGATCGATTGTCTACCAGGTGACGACGGATGGAATGTCGATGAAAGGAGTACCGGCTCAGGTTATGTTGTCATTAACCATCTGCTGAAATTAATGTTCTTATTAACAAACTCGTAGAAGCTCTAAATGAATCATAAATCTAAACAAATAGCTTAATCTATCAAGATATGAGGCCAAGATCATCTTATCAATGAAGGTAGGAACTTTAAATCATTTTTGTTCTATTTTCTTATCTCCATAAACAGATTACTGAGTGTTTGAAACCCCATGTGGGTATTCTCTTTTCAGTTTTGGTTCATTTACAAGAAAATTCACAAATACGTTTTATTTCGAAGTAAACAATACACTTGTTTTCTTAACAATTAATAATAATAATAATTTAAATACTGCATTTATTTCAAATTTTAAAAGATAATAACTCTTAATTTTTTTAAAAAACTTCTGATTAAAATATTTTTAAATATCGAATATTAATTGTGATTTTGTTAAAAAATTATCCCTTTTTATTTTATGAATTATTATTTATGAATTTCTCCAGATAAAATTATATAGTTATCATACAGATAAATGTGTTTATGTTTGTGTGCGCGTGTACATGCATGCATGCGTGCGTGTATGTCCTTTTTTTGTTGTTTATATTGCATTTTACAACAGCTGACCCATGACTGAAACATAATTTTGCTGTCACTAAATAATTGGATTTTTTATATGTTATTAGTTTATTACTATAAAGTTACTTGCATTGATTTTCGAAAGCATTAAAGAAGGGAATATAATTTATAAATATCAAGTTTAAAATAGATAACCCTCGTAAAGGGACAGTGTCTTTCAAAATAGTAGAAATACTCATTGAATAAAAATAAAATCAATCACACATTTATGAGATAATATGAACACTATTAAGATTGTTCGACTTATGTACTATTTTATAAATATGTAAACAGATTTCAGTCAAAATCAAATATCAAAATAAATATTTAATTAATCAAATATTTATTATATTAATCAAATATCACTGTCGATAGCCTACTTTTGAAAATGTTGGCTCTTATTTAATCTGGACGATGTTCTGAGATAATAAATGCTCCGAAGGCTATAATTTTATATATTTATGTTTGAAATCTTATTGTAGAAACAAATATTACTTGAAGTAAGTTTTCACAATACCTGCATTGCCTTGAATTATAACTGCTCTGCTGGTTATACCAATCTTCTGGACAGAGCCTACGAATTAACAGAGATTTGCTACCAGGGTCAAATGCTCTACAACTAAGTGACATCAATTAATGTCCATTAACTGGTCAGTTAACCACCAATGAATGGATACAGTTGGGCATAATACTGTAATGGATGCTAGCAGTTTCTGTCTCCGACTAATGGCTGCTGTCTTTCTATCATCAGACATCGAAACTATATATATATAAAATCAATGAAATTCCTTAGCTATACATGATTCTTTAGAATTTTGTAATGTAGTTAAGTTTTCAAACAACCTGCAATCTAAAAATAAATGAATAATATGGTTGTCCATCACCATTTACTAGATTATTAAATATTTTAACACGTTTTGTTGATTCCCATTCCTCTGAATCTGAAATCAATTTTAAATTAATTTCTCGAAGAGCTAAAGACCTGAAACTTTAATTATTATTTAGAATTAGATAGCAATGCAATACTAATTCCCTTGTTAAGAGTTCCCTTGTTTAAGAGTTCATAAGAGTTCATTGATTCATCAGAAAGTTAGTTTTAAAACAATTGTAAAATTTCACACACAAGACAAAAAGCAGAATAAATTATTTAATAAAAATTAATGCATCACTTTTTAAAAGAATTAAAATGTATAAAATAATTTATTCTAGTGTCGCACAAATCTATAACTCCATACAGATTGTCCTAAAAGTTTGCTTTTATAGGAGAAATTACTTTATGCATTTTTGTCTATTTTAGAAACATGGTATAGAAAAAAATTATTATTTATTGCACAGAACAATCGTATTTTTTAACAAATTCAGACTAATCTAATATATAAAATTCTCGTGTCACAGTTTTCGTTGCCATACTCCTCCGAAACGGCTTGACCGATTTTGATGAAATTTTTTGTGCTTATCCGGTATCTATGAGAATCGGCCAACATCTATTTTTCATCCCCCTAAATGTTAGGGGTAGTCCATTATTAATTAAAAACTAACTTTCCCGCCAAAAAAATCTTCCATTTTCCCCATCGCCAAATAAGTAAGGCATCAGTTGTTTTTTTCTCCCAACAATAATTAGGCTAGGGTTAAAATTTTTCGACGGATTATTTCAAACGATTCTGTTTATTTTCTTAATGTTTTATGCATTTAAAATTAAACATTGTTAATTAATCCATGTTTCACATTCATTCTGAAGTACTTTTGAATTAAAATAACACAGAATAAAGGAAATTAAAAATGTCTAATCTGCATAGCGTTACCCCAACTGGCGTAGAAAAATTTACGCATTTGCGTTGACGTAACTGGCGAAGAAAATCCACGCATGCGCATTGTTCTGATTGTTGGCATGACAACCAACGGACGATTTAAATTATTTTTAGGTTAGTTGCATGCTTTTGTAAGTAAAATGTATTTATGTTAGTTATATATTTTTTGTATATGCTTATAGTTTTAAGTACATCGTTTTTTAAGTAGATTTTTTTAAACCTGTTTTCGACCGATTATTTTAAACGATTCATTTTATTTTCTTAGTGTTTGATGCATTTAAAATTAAACATTGTTAATGAATCGATCTGTTCATGATGAATCTGAGAAATTTTTGTTGACAAATTCTTGAGATATTACATAAATTAAGAAAGATATTCTTTAGTGACCATAAAGTTTAAACGCTCAGTGACTCTATTATCAGTAATCATATTATTAAAAAAAATGCTTTGTTTCAGTAAAAAATATTATATTAATTGCAGATTAATCATTTACACTGTAATTTAAAGCATAATTTCTACGAGGGGTAACAGAAAATTAGAGAGATATATATCACGCTATAACTGAAGGCCTTTATAATATTATGAGTGAATTATATGACTATCAAAATTTGAAGTTTTAAAATATTTTGCTGAAGAATCTATTAAAGTTGGAATTGCGTAAAATGTTTAATGGTACGACCGGAGTTTTATCCCCTGCTTGGCGAAATTTTTAAAAATCGCAAACAACGGCCTTGCGAAATGTTCAAAAGCAAAGAAGCAGATGTTCAATTATAGTGCATAATAAAGATTGCCAGCTTTGGTGCGTTATCGCAACTTGGCGAAGAAGGGGGTTAAACTCCGGTTAAACCTATTTAATTATTAAAATTTAAACGAACATTAAGATTGGCGAACCGGCTGGTCGCCAAAGGCGGCTAGTATTTAAATATATTCAAGAATACTTTTGAAATACGTTGTTTTTGCACTTTAAGTTTGTTTTAATTTTATATTTACTGGCAATTTATGAAAACAGCAGTGATATATATAATGTCTAGGCGTTTTTAGACCATGTATGAAATAGGTTATGCCCTTTTCAATAAAATACAAATAAGAATTATTTGAACATGTTATACACTTGTCCTAGAAACTGCATGTAATATCTAGGCACTTAGTAGAATGAAAATACTTATTTAGGAAAAAAGTATCATGTTAAGGCTTTTATTTCAAAGGTGGGTATTCTATAGAGCAAAAGTTATTTAGAATAAAAATAAAAGAGTGTCTCTAAAAATCTTTTTTTCAAAATACGCAGGCACAAATGACAATTATGCTTAATCTTTTATTATATCTTTCTTATTAAATAAAACAAAAATAAATATGAATCTACTTTTTACATCAAAAGAAAATAATTTTATTTTCAATTACATGTCATTTTATTTCTTATGAAAAATAACTGGTATGCTGTATATTTGCAGCTTTGTCATTTGAGATGCACAGAAATCCTGAAAACGTGTAAAATATTAATGGTTCCATTCTCGCCTAAGAAGCTTTAAGTATTCTTTAGAACTTTGACGGTAGCATACAACATCATTTTTGTATCTTTGATCGATTTCGGTTTTATTTTTTATCGGATTTATTTATAAGGTTGCTATTATGTTACTGAGTTTGCCTTTTCTTAGTTTTGCAATTATTTAAATTTCTAACATTTTAAATATTTTTTAACTCCTACATATTGGTCCAAGTAAAAATTATAATGTTATACATCTGACTAGACACTATTGTACCTCAGCGTATTATGAAAACACTTGGAAATGTTAAAATAACTTTTAATTACATAAATTTGTAAGAGAACTGTTTTTGATCAAAACTCGAGTTTTTGTAAATAACAGGAGATAATTAAAAAGAAACAGCAATTTGTTTTTAATAAATCTGTTCCTTTTCTAATATATTCACTAATTTGCCATCTAATGAATTAAAAAATAGTCTCCTTCTTCAGAAAGCTAACAATAAACTCGAAGCTAATATCTCATTGCAATTTGTTTGAAATCCAAGAGGGATCTATCATTTTTTTGTTGTTGTTTAGTTTTAGTTTTAGTTACATTAACGTCCCGTTTTAAAATAACACTGGCGCTATTTTGGGATCGACCTCGTAATTTTGAACCACGGTCAGATGACGAGGACAACACCTGAGCTGGCACCCCCCTCTCCACACCACACCAGCAGGAGGACGTTTGGCCATAACGGATTTTGCGTGCAACAGACTCCCTTACACGACGGTTCTTCGGAGGAACCGGGTCTCGAACCTCAAACCCTAAGGCTCTCGAGCCGAGACCTTACTACCAGGCCATCGTGGCCCCTTTTGTTGTTGTTGTTGTTATTGTTGCTGTTGGTAAGGACAAACTCATAAATAAAATGCATTGCTGATATAACAGCAGTAAATATCCAAAGGTATATCTGTATAAATTCTCTTTTGTGGTATTGTTTTCTAGGGATCAAATATCTTCAAGTAGCTAGGATAATGTATTCCTAAGCTGACTTTTTCTATATAATCTGAAGATTAAACTACTTAATCAAGAAATTGCACGATGCGTATACCAAATTATAGATTGATATATGCTTACAAATCGGAAATGTTTTAATTCATAATTCCTTCCAGAGTAAACTTCTAATCTATAAGGGAGTGAAAAAGAGATTATATATGTCAAATTTCTTAGATATATTAAACGATCCATCTTTTCAACGATTTTTCATATTGGAATGGATGGCCTTATGAAAGTTCATATGAACAATAGTAAAATAGAGATTGTATGCACAAATTAGAAGAACTCTCACAATGAGGCGAAATCTCTTTGAATCAAAAATGTATAATTTCATCTAAACAAGAAATATTGCAACTTTTATCTGGTCAAAAGAGCAATACGGTTCATGCTTTTATATACAGTTTAGTAAGTATATGGTATAATTATACATCGTTACATTATTAATTTCTGGTATATTAATTACAAAAGTACAGAGGAAGTAACATTTAAATCGTCAAGAAATAACGTGGCTGAAATAGATATAATTCTAGACAACATATCTTTGGATTCCGTAATATAAAATGTAGAGATTCAGCTAGATTTCGAATCAGTTACAATACTTTCTTTTTCGTAGACAGGAAAATAAATATTGTCTTTTCAGAAAAAATAAATGAAAGACACATATTCTTAAAACACTAACCCCATTTCTCTAAACAAAGATGTCAAATTCACTCTTATATTTTCACAAAATTAACAATATCTGTATTTTCACATAATCTTTATCCATTTTTTTTTTCTTTCCTGAAGATCCAAATAATGAGAAAACATAGGAGACAAAATAGATGAAATTTGCTTGTGAATGTAAGAAACCAGATTTGCAAGTCCTCAACTAACCGTCTGCAGTTTCAATCCTAAAGTCTCCCCTTTCCCCCCTACCTCAAACTTAATTTTCTTACGGACTTTTGAATAAAAGGAAGAATATAGCTTGGAAAGGTGTATAAATATAAAAGGAAACTTCAAAACAACAATAAAAGAGCCCTGACCATTGTCCAGTTAAGAAATACGCAGTACTTTTCCAGCTTGGTAGCCGTTCTATTTGAACAATAGAACGTACACAAAGCTGTAAATTTTTTTCTTGCTTTCTTTTTCACATGAAAGTAGTCGGACAGAGAAACAGGTTGTCATGACAACAAGCGAAAAGACGCACTTTCTGCCTTGATTGCTTGTCTTGAAAGGAAAACTACGCTCCAGGAGAAGTTTCATAGGTTTCACTACAAAATATGAAAATTCCCCTGAGAGATTGGAAATGCCGCCACGTAGCTGTAACAACTGAAGCAGAAAGAGAGTCTCTTAAAATGTAATATTTTCGAAAAATACAGATATTCAAGTGCTGAATGTTTATCAATATTGTTATATTTTGAAATTTTTTTAATATGTGTTCAATTCTGAAATGCTCTATAGTGCTGTCCTGAAGTGTTTCCTTATCTTTTAGCATAATTAATGTTTTGTATTAGCAAATTATATAATTCTCTTTATGATAAAAGGTGAAAATTCAATAACATTTTTAAAGGTGAAAATTAAATAATTTTTTTAATGGAAATATGAAGAAACATTAATCAACCTAATAGAAATGGAAACTATAAAAGTTTGAATACCAGATGTTAGACGAATGAACAAGTAATGATTAAAGAAATCATTAAAGGAAAAATAATTGTTGTTAAACATACATAAAAATTAAAGCTTGACTATATTATGCTGGTTTGTGAGAAATGAACAACGAGTTGGAATCAGAATCCACTTTTAATATCAAATGCTAACTTTTCTTTTCAAATAATCACATTGTCTTATAAGAAGATACAAGAAAAAAATAAGAAGAAATAAGAAGATAAGAAAACGTTACTTTTAAAATACAATACTAAATTCAATAAAAATTTCATATTTTCTTAAATTAATAATTTTTGTTTCTAATCTTTTGAGTGCCTTATCAAAAATATGGAACGTTTTATTAAATTATTTTTAAAAAATTTTAAAAGATTTTCAACAAGGAATTTTAAAGCATACTGTTTCATTTTATTTTTATGAAGAAAGTATTTGAAACGTGATGACTGAAACCAACAAAATCGAAAAAACTAGAAATTCGATGAGATATTCTATATTATTAAGTCATTGTAGTTTTAAAATAAACATTTAATAACTTTCTTTTAAGAAAAAATTAAAATTTGTATTAGATACTACAAGATTCGGGGGATTTTTAAATGGCTTGATATAAATTTCAGTAAAACTTAATTTTTTTAAGGCTATATGATTATTTACAGAAACTTTTTATGGGAAAACCGAAATCAGTAAAAACTTGGCAATAAAACTCAATAGAAAATTCTATGTTACGTTTGAATAAATGTTTCACTTTGTTTAAATGTTGAACTCTTTTTAAAAATGAACGCCTATTAGCCGATGGAAATCCTCGTTTTGAACAATTAGCTAATTATTTCATTATTTATTTAAAATATATATTCATTAAAAATTAAATTACCATAAGAATCTGGCCTTTTTTATCAAATAGAACGCCTTCAAAGGACTTCAAAGTAGAAATTGGCGGAAAATGGAAAACATGTTAGCCAATCTCCTTTGATGTACTTCTAAAAATAGTAAATTGATTTCACGCGGTCTGAAACATCTCCAGGGCATTCATTTCGTGCTGAAGGGCTTGTGAGTGGTTTGGAATGTATTTAATAAGGATTCATGTTATACTGTAAAGAAGAATCTAGTTTGTTATTCTTTTTATATGTGTTTTTAATGTCTTAATATTTAAAAAGGCATTCAAATTATAAAAATCGTAAAGGCGGTGTGGGACACAAAAATCGTCAAATTTTCGAAATTTTTTTAGCTGAAAAAATTTTGCATGCTTTTCTGCTTTAAATAACATTTAAATCATGTTTCTGTCTTAATTAGAACGAGAGATATCATAATTTTTGTTGACCACTGCTTTGAAATTCCAACTTGCAAAAAGGCGTTGCCATGGCAACTTCATCTCTTTAAATGTAAACATACATTTCCCGGCACTGTTTTAGCTTAATTTTTGATTTTTTTTTAAATAAATTTTTAAAGAATTTATTTTAAATCCTAGATTTAGTTTGTATGCAACTCAACTCCTTCAATAATGAAGTGAAGCGAAGAGATTCAGTGTTTATTAGAACCTCTGTGTTGACATTTCATGAGACAACGTGCTTTTTAATTTTCTGCTCTAAAGTTTGTTTTCTTAATTGTAAATGTAAAATTAAATTAAAATAAACACTTGTGAGGAAGGGAGGTGTCTCTTATGCATCTGGAAGCTTTTAAAATGTATTTAAATAGTTTTGATTCTTATAAATTTTATTTTTAAACTTTAAACGCATTTTTAACCATGTTGCGTTTTTTCATTATTTGTTGTGATCAAATTGATATAAGTCCAGATCATATAAAGATAGAGGTCTGAAATTTGAAACACATACTTTTCAAACTGTTTGCCTTAATTTTGATTCAGCAAATTAAAAAAAAAATTTTTACTTTTTAAGATATGAATTTTTTTTTAAAAAGTACCCAAGAATTTTTCAAAATTTTCATTCAATTTTTTTAATTTTTTTTTTTTAATTAATATTTTTTAAATTGCCGAATCAAAATGAAAGAATATATATTTGTGTTTGATTTAATGAAAAAATTTTGAAAATTGATCAAAAATATTTTGAGTTATATCGATTTAAAACAACGTCACTTTTTTTAAAAAAAATTTAAATTTTAAGTTTAAAACAAATTTTTGAAAACTTTTGTGTTGTGATTTTGCTTATTAATAAGATGGTTGATCAGTACAAAAAATTTCAAAAGTTTAAATTAATTAATAAAAAAATTTTCAAAATGTGTCCCGGACCCCCTTAAAATTCATTAAAATTTAACTGAAACTCTTTCTTAACACTTATTAACCAGCGGAAGTGTTTCCTCTAAACATTTTCTCAGTAAAAGTATTATCCCGAGAAAGTCTTGCGTAGCATTGGTGTACAATAATTACGAAATATTAACCTTTGGCGTGACTTTACCATTTTTATTAAATATATCGTATCATCCTTGGCAAGTTAGTTGTCGATTTATCCCTCGCGTGTGGTTCATATATCCGAAAAACGATGTATGTATTTGTACTCAAAGTTGTAAGTATTTAGTTTATGGTCTTCCGTCATTGCATATTGGTCTTAAAAATATGTGCATTCTTCAAATCAAAGAAAATTAACAAAGAAAATTATTTTCTTTGTTAGAAATTTATGTTGTATGTTTCCCATCAAATAAAACATATAAAACTTTATTCCCATTGTTAAAATGAAATTTTTAAACAAAAATCATAGAAAACCGCTAAAGGCTTTCAAGACGGAAAAGTGAAGGCATAATACTTGAAAAATCCCTACCAAACCCAGATGGAATTCATTTTTAATGAAATACAGAACCAAAACTTTTCAGAATATGCCAGAAGTTCTTGAGATGTTATTTTTTAACAAAATTACCTTCGCCCACATTTTGAGAGACCAATAGAAAACTATTATCGTTCAGCTAGGATTTGCAAACTGTCCGCTGTATTTCCTCACACTTGTTGATTCTGCAGATTAATGTTTATTTTTTTTAATCCAGAATTTTTCATAACGTGTTTCATTTCTCACTAAAATGTCAAAAACTGATTAGAGAACTGGATTTTTTTTCATTTATTTTTTATTATTAATTTATTGGTTTGAGAATTTTGAGGCCACAAAATGCACAGGCAGAAAACTGCCGATTTATAATTTTTGAAGCAATAATTTTTCGCTTTTAGGGTTATAAAAAAAATGGTATCGTCACATTTGGCAACTTATCTCCAATAAAAAGTTACAACTTTGTGCGAATGTCCGCTATAAACCCGATTCTCCTATCTGGCCAATAAAATATAGGGTCGTAAGAAGTTATCGCCCGAAGAAGCTCAGAGAATAAAACGAGAGTCAACATGAAACAGCTAGTAGAAGTACCGAAAGGTGTGCGTATGTATATATATATATATATATATATAATCACTTTTTCTAGCTGGCAAAAAAAAAAGTTTTGGAGCTAGAAAGATTTTGAGATTAAAAAAACCTCGTTTTTCTAAATATTGAAGCATGCGTAATCTGATAGTCAGATAATTATACGTATAAAAAGTATATAAAACTCACAATAAACAAAATAATCCAACAAGAGAATATCAGTTTATAACCTATTTTTAAATATCATGACACCATGTATTTTCTTTTAAAAGCAGCTAGATTTTTGGTACTGCTAAAAAATTAAAAGTTAACCTAAGATGGATTTCTGCTTCAATGTTCTTTCACAGTATTCGTTTATGGAAATACAGAAAATTTTGAAAAAAAGATGTATTTCCTTTGTGGAATACAATATTTTTTTCAAACAATTTAAGCACAAATATCTATACTTATAATAAAGCTCAATGTGTGTGTGTGTGTGTGTGTGTGTGTGTGTGTGTGTGTGTGTGTGTGTGTGTGTGTGTGTGTGTGTGTGTGTGTGTGTGTGTGTGTGTTGGCGCTCTACAGGCCAGGTCATTTGACATACAGCTATCAAATTTGGTACATGTATAACTTAGAGGTCGGGAATGTGCACCTGGGGTCCCTTTTTTTGAAATTTTAATTATTAATTAAAAATTAACTTTCCCGCCAAAAAAATCTTCCTTTTTCCCCACCGCCAACTTTTCCGCCAAAAAATTCTTCCATTTTCCCCACCGCCAAATGAGAGAGGCTTCAATTTTTTTTTTCTCCCAACAGTAATGAGGCAAGCGTTAACATTTTTCGGCGGATTATTTCAAACGATTCTGTTTATTTTCTTATTGTTTTATGCATTGAAAATTAAACATTGTTAATTAATCCATGTTTCAGATTCATTCTGAAGTACGTTTGAATTAAAATAACACAGAATAAAGGAAATTAAAAATGTATAATCTGCATAGCGTTACCCCAACTGGCATAGAAAAATTCACGCATTTGCGTTACCGGAGATGGCGAAGAAAATTCACGCATGCACATTCTGATTGTTGCCATGACAACCATTATCAACGGATGATTTAAATTATTTTTAGGTTAGTTGCATGCTTTTGTAAGCAAATTGCATTTATGTTAGTTATATATTTTTTGTATATGCTTATAGTTTTAAGTACATCCTTTTTTAAGTAGATTTTTTTTAACCTGTTTTCAATTATTTAAATTATTTTTAGGTTAGTTGCATGCTTTTGTAATTAAATTGTATTTATGTTAGTTATATATATTTTTTGTATATGCTTATAGTTTTAAGTACATCGTTTTTTAAGTAGTTTTTTAAACCTGTTTTCGACCGATTATTTTAAACGATTCATTTTATTTTCTTAAAGTTTGATGCATTTAAAATGAAACATTGCTAATGAATCGATCTGTTCATGATGAATCTGAGAAAATTTTGTTGACAAATTCTTGAGATATTATATAACTTAAGAAAGATATTCTTTAGTGCCCATAAAGTTTAAACGCTCAGTGACTCTATTATCAGTAATCATATTATTAAAAAAAATGCTTTGTTTCAGTAAAAAATATTATTATATTAATTGCAGTTTAGACATTTCCATTTTAATTTTAAGCATAAATTCTACCGGAACTAACAGAAAATTAGAGAGATACATATTATGTTATGGCTGAAGGACTTTATATTATTATGAGTGAATTACATGACTATTAAAATTTGAAGCTTTAAAATATTTGATGAAGAAGCTATTAAAGTAGAAATTACATAAAATATTTAATTATTAAAATTTTAATGAGCATTAAGATTGGCGAACAAGCTGGTCGCCAAAGGCGGCTAGTATAAAATAAATGTCACTTTAAACTTGGCTCAAGAACTAACCTTTAAATCTCAAGAAAGTGGTATGAACTAGTTGAAATATTATTTAAAATTATATGGAAGTTGTAATTCATGCTGTTTGAATTAACAAATATATGGTTGAAGAAAATCAGAAATATAAATTTTTATATAAATGTCCAGTATTTTTTTCCATACTTACAAATGGAGAGCACGAGCTTGGAAATTGAGTTCGGATGAGATTTAGTATATTAGTCGTATGCTTTTAGGACGCTCATTCATTGAAGTATTAAAAGGCAATAGCCAGTCAATTTTAAGAAAATCTCCCTCACACTTTCAACATAGCTTATATACTAATAATGTGTTTTCTTTGCCGATTACCTGAAGAATATTGCCGATTTAGGCGTCGGCATAGCATTCACGAGACCCGAGCTTGATCCAGGGCTAGTATAGTTTGCTTTTCTTATCGTTTTCTTATCTGAATCATTTCAAATTAATTTAACAAGTTATAAAAAAGTTTTAATTAATATGTTTTTTATTTTTATGCAAAAATAAATATTTATTTTTCCATATTCTTCGATTATGATTCAATTTTTAAAATTAAAATAATTATAAATATGTATACGTTTTTTTTAATGTTCTTTTAAGTAATTAAATATCAATCAAAAATAGTGTTCCATATCTCTCTCAAAAATAAATATTCATTCACCTAACACTTGAACCATAATTTTATTTTTAAGCAAGAAAAATAATTATAAACAAAACTTAAATGATGATAAATATTAATTATAATTGCTAGTATCATTTAAATCCTCGCTCCTTGTTAGTAGAAAATGCTAATGAATGTCAGCTTAAACAAGAATTGCTAGTTGACTTTTGATCGTTTTCGAGTCAACCATTGAAATCATTTAAATTATTCAAAATAGTGATACTTCAAATCTAGATCAGTATCTTTACATCTAATGTGTACGTGATTAAGTTACAGCATTTCAGCAAAATTTCAATAAATAAAGCAAAATAATTTAATAAAGTTAAAAAATTTTAAAAAATACAATTTTAATGAAAAATATCCTTTAGAGATACTCTTGATTCTCCATAATATTAATTAATCATTTAAGAACAGCCTTTTGAGAAATAATCTCACTTTACAATAATAGATTTCTATTCTAAAATTAATTAAAATAGAATTAAGTTCTTAAATGAATAGAACTAAAACATGGCAGCACACTTTACTCTCGTGAATTCGTTTTTAAAATACTAAAAAGATTTAGTTCTCAAAAATTATTTCTTTTTTTCACGTATTCAATTATTTGACTACTTGACCCTTTGTGAAAATGCTTCTCTTTAAAAAAAATCTTATAATTGAAAAGAAAACTATCTTCAGAGTGAACGCAAACATAAGAGAGCGCATGGTTTTTTCTCTCATATTAATTGAATAATACGAATTGAAAAATCAAGTACCAGGAAATAATTTCAGACTAATTAATAAAGATTCAAACAAGGCTAAGATTAAATAAAAAATAATAAGCCAAATTAATTAATTGATTTCAGAGGAGTTATTCTTTGTCGTTCTAAGTTATACTTGATCCGGTAAATGGAAACCCTAAGAAGCATTTAATTAAAAAGGGTATTCTCTGTTTATCAAAGGAAGGTCTTAATCTCACTTCAGAAATAATTTTCTTCTTAATATTACTTCGGAAAAAATGTTTTTTATAATTATAATAAATTTATTCATGTTTAAAAAAAGCATTTTCCCTTCCATGAATATGTCAGCTAAAAATGAATATTTTTAAGTTTTTACAAATGAAGGAAAAGTATTGTTAAAATCAAACACATTTCAATACATCTTCCAAAATTTGAAAGTATTCTAGTTAAGAGTGAAATTCACAAAATCCTATTATTTTCTAGAAAACTAAACAGTTTTTTGAAAACGTTGTAAAAGTTTTATTAATATTTAAAATGCTATTATTTTCTAGAAAACTAAATAGTTTTGCAAAAAGGATGTAAATGTTTTATTAATATTGAAATATATATTGAAAACTAGTATGGCAACATTTATACATCTAATGAGGGGTTTGCATAAAACGATATATTGATGAAAAATTATTTCATAAATTTCAATGGGCAACTTTGATAATTACAAATTTAATATTAAAAATGTAAATTCATTCAAAATTAGAAAAGTTTTTTAAAAGTTTAACAGTATATTGCTTCATAAAATTGAAAACAATAATTAAATATAAAATTTAACATTTACTGCAAATGCAGGAAAATTAATATCTTCATTCCATATCTTGTGCGAAAAATAATACTTCACACGATTTATGTGTACGAGGGGTTTATTAAAAATATTCTAAATCGTTTTCTGAAATACTCATTGTCATGAATCGAATTAAACTTAAATATTTTTCGACTGTTGTTTTGACTAAAAAAAAAGTTAAAAAACCTTTTGTCATGAATCGAATTAAACTTAAATATTTTTCGACTGTTGTTTTGACTAAAAAAAAAGTTAAAAAACCTTTTGTCATGAATCGAATTAAACTTAAATATTTTTCGACTGTTGTTTTGACTAAAAAAAAAAGTTAAAAAACCTTTTGTCATGAATCGAATTAAACTTAAATATTTTTCGACTGTTGTTTTGACTAAAAAAAAAGTTAAAAAACCTTTTGTCATGAATCGAATTAAACTTAAATATTTTTCGACTGTTTTTTTGACTAAAAAAAAAGTTAAAAAATCTTTTAATGTAGCCCACTGCGTTTTTAAAAAAAGTGAGTTAAATTCTCTGGGTTCTTTATCATCGCTTAAATTAGCACCAAATAATTTGTCGTTCATAATTTTATCAGTCATGATACCGTTAATACAGTACTCATACACTTCAATAATTTTCAATATTTTTGTTTGCATTAAGGACTCTAAAAATTGTTTCAAATTGTTAAATTACCCTTGGTAAGAATTACAGAAATTACTTCCTCTTCAACAAATCTTGCTGTATCGTTCATGTCGTTCTTAGCATGGAATTTTAGAATTACTAAATAGTCATGTTTCCCATTAATAGCGGTAAAGCACAAAGCTCTCATCTGCTATTCCGTAACATTGTGTCAAAATTGGGCATGCACCTGTTACTTATATGTAATAAAGCAATTAAAAACTGTAATTTTAACTTAATAATAAGACAATTTTAAAAATGGTGAATGGAAACTCTCGACGGAGAAAATATAATGAAGTATTAAATATATAGAAATATTATTAAGTAGTGATATGAAAATTTATTATTTGAAGAAATTTATTAGCCCTTTGCAGTCGAATATCTCTTCTCTGGCACCATTCAAGACGGTGCATCATTTTGACGTTTTATTTATTTATTTTTAATTTTGATTATTAAAAATATCTACAGTGGGGTGTTGAAACTTTATTTACACCCCTCGAGGTTCAAGATTTTCTGCCCGAGGACGCTGTGTCCCCTCTGGGTTTTGTTTGTATTAGCCAGTCTTGTTGTGTACGTGGTGATGTCGAGATGTATTACTTTGTCTTTGTGCACTTTCCTGTGTAAATGCTTTATTTACACTGTCTCCTGCTGTGTGTGAATAAAATGTGAAAAATTCACTAGTTGACTCAAGTTCCTTTCTGATAGGTAAGAGCTTTTCGAATCATTCCATTGGCTATTGAATTGAAGTCTAATCATTTTTGGTGCCGAAACCCGGAAAACGCCCAATTCGACCGGAGATACCTTTAGATGCGAAACTAAAACTAGATGCGAATTACTTAAAATGGATCTGTAATGTTTAAAAAAAGTTAGAACCCCTGTCAGAAAGGCGGCAACAGAGCATTTTAAACAATTAGAGCAGGAAATAAACAAAACGGATGGATGATCTTTAGATATAATCGAAGAACTGTTAGCAGAATTATTAGACAAAGATGATCAACTAAAGAAGAGTGACTCAGAGATTTTAAATTTATGCAAAGCGCAAGATCTGACTCACGAAGTGGAACGGCAACAAGAATACAGGGATCAAATCATAACTTGGAAAATGCAATCTGAGAAACTTTTGCGAAAAAAAAATGAAAGCGAAACTATCAATGATAGAAATACTAACAGAAACCCTCAACAATGTTCAGTCAAACTTCTGAGATTACAAATATCTCGATTTTATGGGGACATTCTGAAATTTAAAGGCTTTTATTTTCAATCTGATATAGTCATACATAAAAATTCAAATATTTAATTATTTGAAATCTTATTTAGTTAACGATGCTGAAATGGCCGTTCGTAGCTTGCTTAAAAAGCAGAAAATTTTGATGTTGCGATAAATATTCTAAAAAAAAAGATTCGGTAGAACCGAGATGATTATTGAAGCTCATATGTCCCAAGTATTAAATTTAAATCCTGTACAAAAAGCAAACAATGTTAAGTCGTTACGCAGATTATATTTTATATGTGAAACGCACTTACGCGGTTTAGAAAATAATGGGGTTAGTCGAAACAGTTAGTAGGGCACAGATGTATGCACAGAATCTAGAGTTAGAACTTACGAAAAACCTAACCATAAATATGGAAAACTCAATAAGAATAAATTTGAGTTATTTAACCAAAATAACCAAACAAGCGTGAATACTCCGCATGCATCTGCCTTTGTAATAGATGAGAAAAGATGTTTATTTTGTGTAAAACCTAAATCCGACCACGATTCTTCACCTTGCCCTTTGCCGGTTCAGGAAAGAAAGGCACATTTGAGAAGAAACGGAATATGTTTCTAGCGCCTCACGAAAGCAGAAAATGTTTACAAAAATGGCACCACAAAACGGACATGTGGTAAATGTAGCCGTAGGCATTCTGAGCTGATCTGCGACACGCCAACGCCTCCTGAACCACAACCCCCGATAGACACAAGGGGTGAAAGGTTGGAAGTAGAGAGGGAGGAAGTCGTAACTTGTTCGAACATAAATATCATTGGGGATGAGGTACTTTTAGAAACTTGTTCGGCTTTATTGAAGTTGGAAGAAAAGAGAAAAATGGTAAATATTCTTCTGCTAAATAAGGCTTCCCAGCGATGCTTTTTGAAGGAAAAAGCTGACACATTAAAATTGCCTATAATGAGAAGAGAAAAACTGTTAGTTTATACATTTGGTTCGAGGGACCCGATAGCAAAAACATATGAAGTTGTAAAGTTTACTCTTTGCAATTCTCGTGACTCTGAAAAAAGTATTGAAATGGAAGCCCTACTTTGCGATGTTATTTCTAGTTCTCCTTTTAAAGTATCGTCTAATAAACGAGAAAAGGTGCTTCGTAAGAAAAATATGCAGCTTTCAAATGCTTGCGAGTCTTTCGGAAACGAATTTTGTCTTTATATTGGAGTGCCATATTTTTGGGAAATTCATTCAGGCAAAAGGGGAAATTTAATTAAAACATTATTTGTAATTGATACAATTTTCAGTAAAGTTGTGAAGGACGAATCTCACCAGTAGATTTAAAATGCGACAAGAACGTTTCTGTTTTAAAAATAGAATGCTGCTCAGCCTTAAATGAAAATTTAAAAATGTTTTGGGAATTGGATTCGATGGGAATAAGAGATAGTGAAAATATCGCTGATAGCGACAAGAATTTAATTGTGCGCTTTGAAAACAACTTAAAATGCAAAAATGGGAGATATAAAACTAAGCTCTGTTGGGATAAAAAATCCTGATGAATTGCATAATAACTTTGATATAGCTAAGTGCAGATTTGAAAATTTATGTATGAGCATGAAAGAAAATAATTGGCTTTTGAATGAATCTAAGAATATTATTGCAGATCAATTAAATCTGGATATTGTTGAGGAATGCTGTTCGAAAAATGAAGAAAATGCATACTGTATGCCTCATTCCGCAGTTGTAAAAATCGACAAAGAAACGATGAAGGTTAGAATGATTTTTGACGCTTCTTCGAAAGGTAAAGGTTATAAATCTTTAAATGATTGTCTTACACCTGGTCCACCTTTGAATCCTAGAATCCTTGATGTGCTATTGAGATTTCGCGAATTTGAGTTCGCATTTTGTAGTGATATACAAGCAACATTTTTAACAATTGAAAAATCTGAAAAGGATAGGAATGATCTATAGGAAAGACAAGATGAAGAAAGGTGAGAAAAGGATAGACTTCCATGGCCAGATAGTCGAGATTCAAGAGCAAGTAGAGAACCCACTAAAGATGACAGGCACACTATAGACAGAACTGAAATTAGTTTTCAAGCAGATTGGTTTGGTTTGGTTATATTAACGTCAACAGGGCTATTTTAGGACGGACCTCGTACTTTTGAACCGCGGTCAGATGACGAGGACGACACCTGAACTGGCACCCCTCTCTCCACACCACACCACACCACACCACACCAGCGGGAGGACGTTTGGTCATGACGGATTTAACGTGCAACTGACCCCCTTACACGACGGTTCTTCGGTGGAATCGGGTCACGAACCTGAAACCCTCCGGTTCCGAAGCCGTGACCTTACCACCAGGCCACCGCGGCCCAGTTTTCAAGCAGAATGTGAAAGAAAAGGAATTAATTCCAGAGAAGAAAGTAAATAAAAGTTTGCTACTCTGGATTGGGGAGAGACTCCATATCTTGTAGAATCTATAAGACGTGAATAATATCATCGCCCACCAACTATAATTCCTAAACAGTTTGAAAATATCAAACCCCGAAAGAAAACTCTCACACCCCTGAGGCGATCTAATGCTGCTGTTACCTCGTCTTCTACACCTGACAAAAAGTTGGAACCTGTTAAAGAAGATATTTCCAGTAAAAAGACTGAATTGGATTCTAGTGTGAAAAAAAGTTAAAGGTGACAAAAAAGATAAGCATAGTGATGATACATCTTGTTCTGAAGTTGATGAAGGCAATCTGGATCATTTGAGACAGAAATATGAAGAGAGTGAAGTATCTGTGAAACCTGCCCTTCGAAAAACTTTAGGAAAAACCACTTTATCTCGAGAATAAAGAGACTTTAATTAGTGAAATTGAAAGTGTGCTTGTTTCCCGTCCTTTGACTTATGTGTTTTCTGATTTTCAGGAACCTGTGCCTCTTATTCCAGCTCATTTGTTAATGGGAAGAAGAGTTAATAGTTTACCTCCTGTCAGGCTTACTATTGACACTAATTTAAGTGATAGGAAAACGTTAATTAAAAGGTTTAATTATCGTAAAAGGTAAACTAATCATTTTTGGAAAAAAACGGCTTAAAGAATATCCTTTAATGTTAAGATCTGCTCATTATGTGAAACCAATAGGCAAAGGTAGAGAATTTGAAGTTGATGATATAATATAAATTAATGATGATAAATTTATTAGGCATTTATGGAAATTAGGAAAAGTAGTAGCTGTATTTCTTGGAAGAGATGGTAAAGTAAGATCTTGTCAAGTTAAAAAGAATACATCTGTTATTAAAAGGCCTGTTCAATTGTTATACAACCTCGAAATGGGTTAATGATTCATTTGAATAGTATTATTAATTTCATTATGTTTTTTAGGAACCTATATTGAGATTCGGAATTAAAATGCAAATGTGAAGATATTTATCCTAAACTCGCATTTAACTTTATTATTATGAAAAGTTGGTGAGTATGTAAGCTATTGCTATGAAATATTGAATTTACGTCTAATATTCTGTCTTATATAAATATTGAATTTTGCTTGATGTGTTAAATGTAAAATGTTAAAAATATTTAAACGTTTGAATATTTAGTTAAAATTTTCATAACATTGCAACATAAATATTGATTTAAATGATATGAATTTATAGACATTTTACTTTATGTTAAAATTAGATATGTGGGAAAATAAGAAATGTTGCAATGTGGAAGGCTTTTAAATATTTAATTTGAATGAACCCCTTGGTCATTCGGGGGGGGGAGTGTGTTGAAACTTTACACTCCTCGAGGTTCAAGGTTTCCCGACCGAGGACGCAGTGCCCTCCTCTGACTTTTGTTTGTATTAACCAGTCTTGCTATGTACGTGGTGAAGTCGAAATGTATTGCTTTGTTTTTGTATAAATGCTTGTGTGTTTCTGTTTCCTGCTGTGTGTAAATAATTTGTGAAAAATCCAATAGTTGCCTCCAGTTCCTTTCTGACAGGTAAGAGCGTTTCGAATTGGCTATTGAATTAAAGTCTAATCATGGGGGGAAAAGATTAAGAAAAATTCGTTTTCGAGGAAATTCAACTTAAAACAATTATGCATACTTATTTTCCGAAGCAATAAACAAGTCCTTGTATTTAACGAATAATTATAAATAGAATTACTTTTCCCAGAGTTAAATTGAGATCCCAACCCCCTTTTGTTGAGCAAAAGTATCAATTATAATAAAACAAAAGTAATAATTTCTTTTACATTTTTGGAGCAAACAACTACAACTAAATACAAATCAGCTGACAAATCAAAATAATTATATTCTCAGCTACAATCTCGTTTAAAATTTTGAAGAGATGATGAAAAAAATGAATCTTCGCTTTTTGACGAGATAATGAAAAAGAAACTTCAGATGATATTTTAGATGGATCAAAGACATGATCATATGATCATCGATAAGATATTGTACTCAAAATCGGCACGTGTTTCCAGGAACCTATAGATAGAACAAAAAGAAGCGTGAAAAGCATTCTTTATATGTTCAAGATAGGCCTTTTGGTAAAATCCTAGATGGTCCCACCTCTTAGCGACTTATTTGAAATCTCGCCAAGTTGACTACTAATTGAATATTTGTTATTATTATTATTTTTCAATTAAAAAACGATACTTGAAGGCCAGAAATAATAATAAATAAAATAATATATTAAAATAATAAATAAATAATAATAAAAATAAAATAAATAAATAAATCCGTCTAGGTTGCCACATTGGCGACGTTATCGCCACTCGTTTGGCAAGAATTCAAAAAGACGCCAAGAAGTGGGTTGTGCTATGATCCACCCGGACTTTTCTACATTTTCACTGAATTAGCAGTTTTACTGGGATTTGGAAAAGATGAAGACATCATCGATTTGGAAACAGAAGTACTTTCATGTTTGAAATTAAATTACTCGAAAAATAATTTATTTAATACACGCGTATGAATAGAATTTACCACATCTAGAAAATGTCTTAATTCTAACTCATTCCCTTTACCATGTCACAGTCTCTCTAAATTTGTGTAGGAACTCTAAAAGTGAATTGTGTTTCTAAATACAATATGCAGAAATTATTCAAAGTGAACCAGAGGCAACGACAATAAAATCAAATTCAATAATTTTCTTTTTTACCTTTTAAGGGTCACACAGAGGGGGGGAGGGGCTCATAATTAAGAATGAATAGCTTCCGGTATGGTGGTTGGTTCTCACCACCCTCGAGGGTGCAGAAAAAGTTGGGGGTCAGGCTCCTCTCTCCTAGCGATGATGGGATGTAATTCCTTAGGAAAGGGTTCTACCGTGACCGATGATGGCCTTGCTGTGGGGCGTTCCGGTCATTCAAGTTTTTCCATGTGCCTTCCCGTGGGTCGGAGTAGCCATTTTGTAGTTTTACGTTTTAAGAGAATTTTTGTTGTTAACGCAAAGAGTTTTTTAATAGAATCCCTAAATTGTTTTTTAAAAAAATGTTCTTTTTCTGTTCCTTGTTGTAATGATAAAGTCACAATTGTTCCAGAGTTTTAAAGCACTCTTTCCAAAAAAAAATTCTTAAAAGAGGTAAGTAGTAGTTTTAAAAATACTTTTCAGCTATATGCGTGTTGACAAGTTTTCCTTGCTTCACATGACACATTTTTCAAATGGAAGTAGCCACCCATATTTTATTCATAGCACAAAGTGCTCAGAACAGCTTGATCAAGCATTAAGAACTTAGTGTTTGACATCTCATATTTTCCCGTTACTTTTCTGCAGTATAATCCATTTAAACGAAATGTGTAAGATGAAGACAAGTAAAGAAGAATTCAATCAATCATGCTTTTTTCACAAGAAAACAAAGAGAGCATTTCAGTTATTTATTCTGCACTTCGTCGTATCTCGGAAATTGATTGTTATGATTTTTTCTCTCCATTCTATCTATTCCTATGCTGCATTACCAATCAATAAAACAATCAACAAGCAGTAATTGGAGGAATAGACGAAAGGTGCTGTTGATCGAATGAAATAAACTGAATGAATCACTGTTTTGACCTTCACTATTTTATTAATTGCGATTGTTGGAGTTACATAGTTAAAAAGTGTTTAATGGTTAAGAATGAAAAGAAATTGCTATTTAGAGATTCATTAAAAGCATTAGAAATATTTGAAAAAAATTCAGATGGTTGAGCTAAAATTTTAAACAAAAGCTATCCTTTTTTTTATAATTAAAATAATATCATTCTAATCTGTGGAGTTGTTTTTATCTATAGAATTGCTCTATATCATTGAAAACAGATTCTAAAATTCTATTTTCAATTTTATGTTATTATTGATGAAAAATTATTTCTCAGTATTCCAAATTCTAATACGGAGTAAATAAAGGGGAAAAAATACGACATAAAGATCATGGATATTCTGCAATTCCAATTAAGTGGTGTAATAAATAATAAGAAAATAACTGTATATATATCCCGACTCTTCTTACAATCTTCAATTATCGCATTTAATTCGACAAGTTCTACTATATTCATTACAACAATATAATTAGAAAAATAAAAACCATTACCATTTCTTATTTTTTTTTTCTTCTTAGTAAGTATAACTATATAATCCTTATTCAATAATTTTAATTATGATATCGCTAAAATAGGCCCATTTTATACAGAAAATATCCATGATCTCCATGTATAGCATAAAGATCATGGATATTCTGCAATCCAAATTAAGAGATGTAATAAATAATAAGAAAATAATTATATATATAAAATATTTTGATTGAAGTAGAATGTAGGTTCGAAACAGTGAAGAGACTTGGTATTTTTAATTTCGTTTTATTCTATTCCGTGTGGCAGGCATGATTATATACAAGAAAACGCAGCGCGGCACACACAGAAGTAAGAAAAGGGAAAAAAGGGCCAAACAGATGATCGCTAGCCTTATATAACATTGGATTTCTGGCCATGCGCCAATTCAATACACGTGTGACCTTTGACACCTTTTGAAGGGTAAAAGTATCACTTTCATTTAATGAGTAGTACTGATGGCGCATTATTTTTACAAAGGCGGCATTTTTAAACCGAAAGTGGAATTGGATCACGAAATAAGAGAATATTTTAGAATGAAGTTACGATGGGCTAAATTAAGATAAAATCTTGGAAATTAATTAAATTGAAATTAGAATTAAAAAAACTGTTTTGTTTCGTTTTCATTTTAGTTTCGTTTTCAAACTTTTTCTTACTTCAGATTATATATATATATATATATATATATATATATATATACAGTGGCTCAAAAAATTGAGAGTACACCTTACTTTTACTTGATAAATCCGACTTTCAATGTAAATAACACATTACTGGGAAGTGCAAATATGTTTTTATTTTTACACATAACAAATGGTTTAATTTAGAGTTAAAATAAAGAAAAATCAACGAAATTCTTCCAAATTGAAAAGTTTCAGAAGCCTTTTAAATAAACATACGTAGAATTTTGCCTCAAAAAATTGAGAATACACCAATGAAATATTTGCAATATCACACATAGAAACAAAGTGTCACTATTAAGTTGCATGTCTTTAGGCTCTTATAATGGCTTCTAAACGTCATGGTACCGATTCGACCCATTTTTCGTGGTATCTGAAGATATTTTACACATTCTTCTTGCACCACTTGTTTTAAATGGGTTTTGTTTCTAATTTCGGGTTTTTGAACCACTTTTTCGTGTATGGCCAGAGAATATTCAATGGCATTGATGTCGGGGTACTATAGTGGTGTGTGTAACTGCTGTTTACAATGAAAAAGACATCATATTTTGACGTTACGTGCATTTGTTTGGAGTCATTGTCCTACTGGAAAATGGAATTCCCATTTAAATCCAAATTTTTAACACTTTTCTTTAGATTGCTGCGACCATATGGTTCATCCAACTTGTTGCAGAAACTTTTCAAATCATAGGCAGAAGTGAAGGTGATGAAACTGTGCGAAATACCATTAGACAAGTTGGATATAAAAGTCGCATTGTTAGAGAGAAACCGTTCATCAGCTTGCAAATTCAGAAAAAGCATTTGAAGTTTGCAAAAACTCATCAATTGAAGACCAATAACCTTTGGAAGAAATTTATATTTAGTAATGAAAGAAACCTCAACATTTTTGGCAGTGACAACCATCTTACTGTATGGAGAAAGCCTAATACTGTTTTGTATCCAAATAATGTACGTCCTACAGTTAAACATGATGGTGACTCCGTGATGATTTGAGGTTACATGGCTTCATCCGGGTAGGAAATTTAATTTTTATAGATGGCATTATAAATGATACGGTTTACTTGGATACATTTCGCAGCAATCTAAAAGAAAGTGCTATAAATTTGGGTTTAGATGGAAATTTTCTTTCCCAGTAGGACAACGACCCCAAACAGAATGCACGTAACGTCAAAATATGGTGTCTTTTTCATTGTAAACAGCAGTTACACACACCACCACAGTACTCCGACATCAATACCATTGAATATCTGTAGGCCACACTCGAAACAGTCGTTCAAAAACACAAAATTAGAAATAAAACCCATTTAAAACAAGTGGTGCAAGAAGAATGGGGTAAAATATCTTCAGATACCCCCAAAAAGTGGTCGAATCGGTACCATAACGTTTAAAGGCCAGTATAAAAGCTAAAAGACATGCAACTAAATACTGACACATTCTTTCTATGCGAGATATTACAAGAATTTTATTGGTGTATTCTCAATTTTTTGAGGCAAAATTCTGTGTATGTTTATTTAAAATGCTTCTGAAACTTTTCAATTTAGAAGAATTTCGTTGATTTTTCTTTATTTTTGTTCTAAATTAAACCATTTGTTATGTGTAAAAATAAAAGCTTGTTTACATTTCCCGGTAATGTGTTATTCATATTGAAAGTTGGATTTATCAAGTAAAACTAAGGTGTACTCTCAATTTTTTGAGCCACTGTGTATATATATATATATATATATATATATATATATAATCTTCCATTCTCGCATTCAATTCGACGTGTTCTAAAAGTATTCATTATAGAAAAATAACTAGAAAAACTAAAAACCCTTACTCTTCATCATTTTTTTTTCTTTTTCTGAATAAGTTATAACTATAAAATTCTTTTCGAATAGTCTTAAATTTGATATTACTGAAATAAGCAACAATCACAGCAGTCTCTTCTCTATCTATAAAACATCCACTAGTTATTTCACATTGTATAAGATTATTCTTTTCTTTCGTATTAAAGGAAAATGAACTTCCCATACATAGTCATTGGACATTTAGAATGAATCTCAAGCCTATTTGTAAACACCCAATAAAATTAATTCAAAATTTTCACATTCCAATCATCTTCCTACAAACTATTTATGACAAAAGAATGTTCTTTAGATACGAAGATCTGAGTAGCAAATGATAGAGCATGAAATGATTCTAATCGTTCATTATTTTCCTATCCAGGTGATGACAACTCAGCTATTCCATTTAACAAACCATTTCTCCTCTTTCTTCGACCCATCCACAGATTAGGTTATGTTGTTCCGCGGTTGCATTTGATGGAAAATGGCTGCCATTCACGGACCAATGATTGCAAGGCAGAAAAGCTGATCAAGCTTACGTCTAGCTGGCAGTCCGCCCATCACACAAAGAAAAGAAGAATGTTTGTTTTCATACAATATAAAAAGAGGAGACATCTAGGAAATTCTAGTTATGATTCACAAGAAAATAAAAACGTTAGGTTTGACAAATATTTCTCATTATTTTGATTCGAAAGCTTTATATATGGTTCTGCTTTTATTCCACTTCCTGATATATTTTATTAATGAATTTGAATAGTAAATGAGGACACACTGTTCGTTCAGTGTTAATATTGTATCACCTTTGATACTGATTTATGAAATTTTGAGATTTTGATGAATTCTGACATTTCAAACCCTCGCGAGTTCAAAAAAACACATTTGTGAAGCTTTGTCAGTCTGTCTTTGAACACAACAACCCAAAAACGCTTTGAGCTAGAAACATGAAATGTGGAATATGATCTTAAAACCAAATTTAAAAACTTCTATCAAAGTTAGGGCGATACCCATTCATAGAAAATCGAATAGAAGTTAATGCAATATCTACAAAATGAAGAGAACCTAATGGAGAAAATTTAGTGCACAGACATAACGTCTGAAATATAGATTCGCATAAAATTTGAAAAAATAAAAAAAACACCTATCTAGAAGTTGACTGTCTGTCAGTCTGTGCTTTCTCATGCATGTAAATGAGTTAATTCTAGAAAGAAAGTGCCAAGTAAATCTATCTATGAATGTAATATGGGATTTTTTAAATATAAGTGTAGCTTTGCTTCAAATTTCGGTTTCAATCACTCATTAATAAGCCTTCAAAATGCACGTTCGGTTTTGTACTTATTTATTAACCACATACTGGAGAATAATCGCCAAATATTGTATTTTAATATACTCTTTCGTAGCTATTGTTCACAAATAACATGTCGTTAACAATGCACAAGTATATTTGTTGGTGAGTAAACTAGAAAGTTTTGGGGAGACCAACCACTGTGTCAAATATGCATTAGTTTTTGTATACATAATTAAATAAAAAAATCACTATTTAAATCAAAAATATGAGTTCGGTACGCACTTAGTACCCTTTTAGATTAAAGATTCGTTACATTAGGAACACATTTTGAACTCCACATAAGTTTTTGATGATAGTCTTCGAAATTCTAAACGGTTTCTAGATAAATAAAATGACATATAAATTGGTACACAGTTTACATGCTGCGAAAATTTCTTCATATTTCCCTTATAGCACAAAACTGAAAACATTATAGATAAACATGACTTTTCTAAAATCAGATTTCGAACTTGGTATCTTTTGATATCAAACCAGAGACTTCGCTAACATGATAAAAATTGGCATTTTTAAATTATTGGAAAAGGAGTTAAAAAGAAATCAAACTAGATGGCGTTGCGTTTTGTTTTTAAAGCTCACATGATGATGTCGTGCCCGCGTTACCACGGAAAGGGGGTTGCAGTAAATTCTGAGGGTATAGAATCCCTAAGCATCCGAGGGCAGAAGTCTGACTTCTAACTCGTATAACTTTAAAATTGTTTTAACCCTTTCTAGGGCAGTGGGAAGTATGCTTCCCACCAAATTTATCAATCTTTGTATGAATTTATGCAGGTTGGCATAAATTCTGACAAATTTTTTTAGAGACAGAATCTTAGACGCTTTAGTTCTTTATTTTACACAAAACGATGTGTCTTGATTTGATACTTAATTATTAATTAACCAAATTAATTAATTAATCAATCAAATTAAATTTATTTAATAAGCTAAATGAATCCCTTTTCTTATTCTAATTTCAAGCCTAAAAATATTTTAACATACTATGACTAGAAAAAAATAGCCCTTTAAAGGGTTAATATACTGCTGTAAACATTACGAATTTTGATGTTAAAATATATGTGTTAAATTAATATTAAAGTTGAGTATATTTTTTAACATTTATATTCTGATATTTATTTTCATAATCTTTTATATTGCTTTTCAGAATTTTAGAATTTTGGGTCTAACTTTGATCTTAGTTTTAATTATTTATTCCGTGTGAATTTGGAATTTTAAACCATAATTAGCAAAATGTCATTGGCTGGTAATTTTTTTACGATAAATAATACTGATACTTCATTTTTGTATAAATATAATATTTGGCTTAGTAAAATTTGAATAATTTATCCTTTTCACACTTTATTTGTCTTAGAATCTTCATTTTACAAATTTGCACGTAAAACGATGAGAATTTAAGAATCAGTGGCAGGAATTTTGTGAAATACTTCATCTCAAAACACAAACTTTTCTTTGCTTTAGCTTTAAGTTTTCAGTCAACTAAAATTTGTCACTCATCTTTCTTAAGAATCTGAAAAAAAATCCATTACTCGAAAAATATTTCCCTTTGAGGCATGTTTCCAAGGTATCCCTGCAGTAATGTATCAAAAACAGACATGACGAGTGCTCAGGAATTTTAAAAATAGTTTATCTAGGAAATATTATACACCTTGCTAAAGTTATCAGTTTTTTTTTCCACAGATCGAAATGTATTTTGTAGAATGCACTCTACTTTCATTTGATAAAAAAAATGTACAAAATTTCTTTCGACACAAAATAAGATGGAAAATTTGGAGCGTTATGAGCTTTGGAATGAATTTTTAAAATTTGGAGGTATCACTTATTCTGAAAAATAATGCCTATCTTCCCAGGAATTATTTCACAAAAGAACCATTCGTACTTAATAGGAAAACCGCATTCTTTTTTTATACATATTTGAATACAAAATAAATAATAATTAAATATTATTCTCAACATCTCATTTAAAATCTAAAATTTTTAATTTTTAGTAAATTATATTAAATAAAAAAAATAACTAAAAAAATTTGGAGAAGACTGATAAATATAAGAAGATAGATGCTTACTTCCTGAAACATTGTTTTGTAATTGAAATAGAAATAACACAAAATTCTGTTGATTTGATTGTTCAATTTAACACGAAACGAAATTTGTAATTATTTTTAAGAAGTCCTGTGATATTTAATTTTTTTTTCACCAGAAAAAATGTTGAATGATAGTTATTCATTTATCAAAACTTTTATAAGGTTCTGTTCATTCTTAAAGATTTTGTTCATTCCACTGTTTCATTTCCTAAAAACACATTTTCACAGCGACTCAAGAAACGGCACAACAAGTAGTAGCACATTAGACCACAAGTAGTAGTAGTAGTAGTAGTAGAAATAATCATACACAAGTAGTAACTATTACATTTAATTCAATTGTATTTTATTCATTCCTACGTTTTACAAAATACAAATTTATACTTCGTAAAAAAATTTTGCTTCTCTTCTTCCTTTATTATTTTCAGATCTCACAAAACATTTTTATAACTATAATCGACTGCAGATTGTCATTTTAGTGTTCTGTTAGGTATGCTGACCTTTTTCGCTCGTCTTTATATTTATTTAAAATAATATCATAATCCAAAGCAACATTGAAAAACAGGATTTTTTTTAACTATCTGCGAGGAATTATTTTTAATTTGATATGCCCCGCAAAAAAAGAAAATCATTCTGTAATGAGAGAGTTGGTTATACCTATCTTAAAAATTACTTGCCGGAAATGGTATGATTTGCAGCATCAATATTTTAAATTTTAAGTAAGCACTGAAAATTTGTATGCCACTATTTAAATGTTTTTATTTTATAAATATAAAAAATTAATAAAGGTTATATAAAATGAATTCATATTTTTTAAAATACATAACTTTCCTCGGTTTATATATAAGTATTTTAATTTAAAATAAGAATTATTGTCAAATATTAATTATAGAAATATATTCAAAAAATGAGAACTCTTATTTAACATTTAGGAATTCCATTTTTCCATCGTTATAAGCCATTTATAGATTACATAAAATTATAAAATATACGTGTTCGAGCTATTTTAATCTGGAAAATTTGAATAAATATTCCAAAAAAAACAGGTTGGCGTTTGAAAAAAATAAAGTTTACGCAGAATTACATATGAAAACGACCACTTGTAAGAAAAATAATTCATGGATTTTTGTAGAATGTATTATTACGATGCTTACAATTTTATTGTGTGATAATTAGTTTTGAAATAATGAACAGGGGTAGAATATCTTTTTATCAGATTATACAAGTTGAGCCTGTCGCCGAGAATTGAATGTCTACCAGGTGATGACTAATCGAATTTCGGAGAATGAAGTATTAGTTCAGGTGACATTGTTATTCACTCTTGGCTTAAAATCAATATTCTTCTTAGTAACATCGCGAAAGCTCCAAAAGTGACGTAAATCTAACTAAACAACTTCACCTCTCAATATATGGGCCTAATAACCATCTGTAGTGAAAGCTTATAAGCCAGTTAACAGCCACGTTACCTGAGCAATTGCTTTTGTATCGTGGTCATGTTATTGGGCTGCGAACCACTAGGTCCCAGGTTCTTTCTTTGCGCATCACAATCCGCCACACATCTATCAATGAAATTTACAATTTTAAATAAATTTTGCGTTATGTTTGCATGTTGAATAAAAACCTTAAAATATATTCTACATCCCTCATGTTTTTTTTTTCTTATTGTAACTGTAAACTGTAAAAAAGAAATGGAGACAGTGTATTCTAAATATGTAGAGGTACGAGACTCTTTATTACTTCATTATGAGATAAATGAAAATAATAGACGAGTTTCATGAACAGTTATTTAATTATTTTCTAAGTTCCACATTTCACAAGACAACACGGACAAGAAAAATACTTGGCACTCACTTAGAATACAATTTAATAATGACCCCGAGAAAGATCATGGGAAATATACCTTGATGTTAATAAGGTAACGCCATCTATCGTATGAAAAGAAAAGGTAGTAGAGTTATGTAACTGCTAAAAATATTTAATAAGAAAATAATTCCTCTTGAGATAGTAAGAGTTATTTATCTTCTTGATAAATGGATTCTAAGTTATAGAAATAAATGAAAGGAGAACAAAAGACTGAATGCTAAGAACAAAAGATTTGAATGATTCTTTTGTTGCGTATACTGCACCGATTTGTTCATTTCATGTCCCCGAGGTCTGAGAACTTTAAAAATATAACATATTACAAAAATTAAATTTTTCAGATGAAAAATTCCAACTACACAATCGATACAAATAAGGTAGATTGGAAACTCACTGCAGGCACTTCGGGAATCTTCCCAAATTTATAATCTCAGAAAATTTATCTTTAACAACACGTTTCATGTCCCCAAGGTCTGAAAACTTTAAAAATGTATTACAAAAATTAAATTTTTCAGATGAAAAATTCCAACTACACAATCGGTACAAACAAGGTGAATTGGAAACTCACTGCAGGCACTTCGAGAATCTTCCCAAATTTATAATCTCAAAAAATTTATCTTTAACAACACGTTTCATGTCCCCAAGGTCTGAAAACTTTAAAAATGTATTACAAAAATTAAATTTTTCAGATGAAAAATTCCAACTACACAATCGGTACAAACAAGGTGAATTGGAAACTCACCGCAGGCACTTCAGGAATCTTCCCAAATTTATAATCTCAGAAAATTTATCTTTAACAACACGTTTCATGTCCCCAAGGTCTGAAAACTTTAAAAAATTTATTACAAAAATTAAATTTTTCAGATGAAAAATTCCAACCACACAATCGGTACAAACAAGGTGAATTGGAAACTCACTGCAGGCACTTCAGGAATCTTCCCAAATTTATAATCTCAGAAAATTTATCTTTAACAACACGTATCATTTCCCCAAGGCCTGAAAACTTTAAAAATGTATTACAAAAATTAAATTTTTCAAAAGAAAAACTCCCACTATACAGTTATACTCAAAGTCAATACAGGCACTTTGGAAATTTCCACCATTTTCATGACTAAGAAAATATATGACCGAGCCTCTGGAGCCCTATGTGCGCGCTCGATTTTAAGTAACCTGTTGCTTGGATAGTCGAAAATTAAATGTTTTTCGAATTTAGTTATAAAATTGTTTCGACATCAGTAAATAATAGAAGTTCTGCATTATTTCGGTTTTAAAGATTAAAAATTCTTTTTAAATATTCAAAACTTTATACTTTGTTGAATGTAATATGAATGTATTGAATGTTGAATGCATGTTGAATGTAATATGAATGTATTGAATGTTGAATGCATGCTGAATGTAATATTTATGTAAAAGCCATTCTTTTACATTTTGTAAATTGTATTTCCGTGCAACTAATATTATACTTAGAATAAATGTATTTTCTTTTGTTTTGTTTTGTTTTTGTTTTTCGAACTCGAGAACTCCAGTTCTAATAAAGGAATGATGTCTTTGTGGGTTAATCTGTAACAGAAATTCAACGTTCTTTTCATACAAGATTTGTTTCGTATCCAAATGAATTGAAACCCCTACCTATCGACTATATTAAATATTCAGAAAGAATATATGTAAAGAATGAATTGTTCATTTATAATTCTAGAAAATTGATAAGGGAATCAAATTTAAATTTTTAATACAATTTACACAAGATCCTTAACAACGGCGTTTTGCAATATGATATTTTGTTATCTCATTCGAAATGAAATCCATGAAATATTTTTATTCATTTTTTTCATAATATTTTATTTGTTTACTAACTGAAAAAAACAGGGTTGCGGTGTCCCAATGACAAGGTTTCGTCTTCGGAACTGGAGATTCCCAGATTGGAGACCTGACTAGACTAAACAAAAATTCAAGAAAACAATATATGAAACTTTAATCTGTGTAACTGTAAATCACATATTCTTCCCTTTTTTTTCATTTTTCATTTTTCCTTTCATATAAAAAATTGTCTTTATAAATCTTAAGATTTATTAGAAATACTAGTTTCCTTTGGCGATTACATTTTTCATAATATATACTGATAGCATATTTTCCTCAACATAGTACTTTATAAAATTGCGTCAAAGAAAACATTATAAAGCCGTGTTATTTTAATAATTTTAAAGCTGTTGTATAATCTTAACAAAGTCGAGTCCACTGATATTACAACGCCATGGAAATTTTAACATCTGAATAATCTATTTCAAATTGCAATTAACTTTTGCGATAATCTAATTTCTCTTTCTGTTTTCTCATGTAAAATTGCATAGATAATTTGCAAAATCTTCTTTCCTTAACTTCCAAAAATTGAAGAAAATTACGCACTGAAATATTTGATGAAATAATAAGAAGGGTTTGAAATGCATTGCAAAAATAAAATATATCGTTAAAAATGATATGAAAAACTTTCCAAAAAATTGATTAAAATTCATGGAAAGTTTTGTACCCCAACTAAATTCGATGTCAATTTTTTACAAGATTTTTTTTAATGTTAACTGTCAGATTATTTTATGTAATATACTGATTTTTTTTAATTTATTAAGAATAGAAATAATTTTGCTAAGAAAGTTATGACAATAATTTGCAATTAGAATTTCGTATAATTATTTTTTTTATGAAATACAACTTTTTAGATATTTCTCTGATCATCGCTTTTGGAAGAAACCAAAATAAATAAATAAAACGTATGAAAAATTGAAATCTGCTATCGCAAATACATGTTAACATGTGAGAACATTATTATTTTTAAGTCATTGTTTGTCTAAATCAATTTAAGTCATTAACCAATTTAAACAGATTTGAAACAATCACGGTGACTATCAGGTTACGCATGTGACGATATTTAGAGAAACGATGGCTCCCCCCCCCCCAATCACAAAATCGGGCAAGCTCCAAAACTCTCAAGGACAACAAAAAAAATTTTCAAATATTCTATTCTATTGTATTACACAATCGTCAACTTTTAAAAAAGCGATGTTTTAATTTCCATCTCAAAGTAAATAGAGCTTCAAAACTTTTTTTTGCCAACTATAAAAAGTAAAAATTTAAAAAAAAAAAATCTATATATATAATTTTCGATACCTACCCTCACTGTTTCACGTTTATTCCCATTTTTTTCTCTGCACTTCTTCGGACGATAACTTCTTACAGCCCTGCCCTTTATTTGGCCAGACAAGAGAATCGGGAACATGGCGGACATTCACACCAAGATGTACTTTTTGTTCGCGATAAGTCATCAAATGTGACAACCTTCTTTATCATTTTCTAATAACCCTAAAAACGAAAAATTGGTGCCTCAAAAGCTATAAATCAATTTTCTGCTCGTGCATTTTATGGCTTCCAAATCCTCAAACCAAAACAACATCATGCTCTCACATGATAAGACTTTAAAAAAAAAAACAATTTTAGATGTTGCTGAAGTTTCGAATTATTCAATTCTAAAATTCCTTCATTATTTTAAACATTTTTACTCTCCCATTATTTTAATAAATGTTATCTCCTTTCAAACTTAATTTTGTTTTCAAAATGCAAGCACCCGATACTTTGTCCTTCCATTCCATATGAATGTGTATTTCATAGCTGAAAGCTCTTTAAAATGATATCTAAGTGAAAAATATTCGAAGGAGAAAATTTGACTTCAACAAGCACGCGAATTGCATATTCATTGTTTTATTTTGGAATTCTGGAATTTCGTTTCTTTCTAAGAAAAGTAAGAAATTCGAGTAAAAATGCCATTCGTTTCTTAGATACTTTTGGAAAAGAGAAAAAAAAAGCAACTAAAATGTGAAATCCTACAAATAATTCTCCAAATAGAAACTTAAAACTAAGGCATATTTTTAACAAACAACTATTCTTTCCACTGCAGTTTTTCAAATACTAAAATCTTTCTCTTGGAAGCGAAAAAAGATTGCTGTTTCTATGGTTACCGCAAATTCCCGGATCATGCAAAACGATTTACACATTTTATCTTATGAGACATTTATTTGAATTAAACTGAAAAACATCCGTTGTAGCTTGTCTTTTTCTTACTAACATCGGTTTTTTTTTTCTTGTTGTAATTTATTTTAATTTCCGTTTACTTTGTTTTATTTATTTTTGCATTACATTTCAACTCATTTATTATTCTTTTCGTTAGAGTAACTGAAAAAAACGACATCGTATTGAATGATAATTGTATCCAGTAAAATGATTAAATTGGAAGATTTTTATTATTTTCTATTTAAAATTAGTCGGTTTATCGGTATTGTTCGCAAATATAAAAACATTTAATTAACTGATAAATTAAATGAATATTTAAAGACTAAAACGACATTCCACAATGTGCTTTAAAATTATGCTTGCCAGTCTGGGAGAGACCTATTCCTTCAACATATCAACAGTTAATCCAACCTACTTACTGAAGATACAGTTTCTCAAACAGTTGAGAATGCACCTTACTTTTACTTGATAAATCCGACTTTCATTATAAATAACACAATACCAAGAAATACAAACATGTTTTTATTTTTACACATGACAAATGGTTTAATTTAAAGTAAAAATAAAGAAAAATCAACGAAAAACTTCTAAACTGAAAAGTTTCAGAAGCATTTTAAATGAACATATTCAGATTTTTGCCTCAAAAAATTGAGAATACCGAAGGTGTTCGCACATTTTTAACTACCGCTAAATATTTTCTACTTGACTGCTACTTTAACATAATTTTGAGTAAACTTATCTTAACCCTTTTCAACGATCATTTTTGTATGATTAAATTTGTTAGATAAACTTAAAGTCAAACTTTTAATTGGAAAATGGCTCCTCGAACAGAAACGAATATTAATGTAAGGAAATTCGAATTTCCATTTGGAGTTGGCAAAAACTCATCAGTTGGAGACCAATAACATTTGGAAGAAAGTTATATTTAGTGATGAAAGTAAATTCAGCATTTTTGGCAGTGACGGCCGTCGCATCGTATGAAGAAAACCCAATATCGCTTTGGATCCAAAAAATTTACATCCTATAGTTAAACATGGTTGTAACTCTGTCATAATTTGGGGTTGTATGGCTTCATCTGGATTTTTTTATCCGAGTTGGTTCATTCGGGAAATTTAGTTTTTATAGATGGCATTATAAACCGTATGACTTACTTGGATATATTTTGCAACAATCTAAAAGAAAGGGTTAAGATTTGGGTTCAGATGGAAATTTCATTTTCCAGCAGGACAAAGACTCCAAACACACGGCAAGTAATGTCCAAATGTGGTGTCTTTTTCATTGTAAACAGCAGTTACACACACCACCACGATCCCCTGACATCAATGTCATTGAATATCTGTGAGCCACACTCAAAACAGCGGTCCAAAAATTCAAAATTAGAAACAAAACCCATTCAAAACAATGTTGCAAGAAGAATGGGATAAAATATTTTCAGATACCTACGAAAAGTTGGTCTAATCGGTACCATAACGTTTAGAGGCCATTATAAAAGCCGAAGGACATGCAACTAAATAGTGACACTTTCTTTGTATGCGAGATACAAAAATTTAATTGGTGTATTCTCAACTTTTTGAAACAAAAATGTGCATATGTTTGTTTAAAAGGCTTCTGAAACTTTTCAGTTTAGAAGTTTTTGGTTGAGTGTTCTTTATTTTTACTTTAAATTAAACCACTTGAAATGTGTAAAAATAAAAACGTGTTTGCACTTCTCTGAAATATGTTAGTTATATTGAAAGTCGAATTTATTAAGTAAAAGTAAGGTGTACTCTCAACTGTTTGAGCCTTTAAACATCTTAGTGTAGCTTACGAAAGTTGGTTGTTAAAATATTATTTTGAATTATTCTTTTATATAAAACATAGAACAATCCTTGGTTACATACCCTTATCAAATAAATTAGTTGCAGAAATCGTGGTATTGATGATTCTTAAATATAATAAGTTATCATATGAAATAAAAATGGGCGAAATTGGACCGATTGGTGAAGCTAAGAGACTGGTTCTTTAATTTTGTCAATTATTATCAATATATAGATTTTTTTTATTTAATAAGCTTGCATTTTGTCGCATTGGATTTTGAATCTGCAGATAAAAAGTGAAATGAAATCATGAAAGCAGTTTAACGCAAACGATAATAGCTCTTAACTCTACATTTTTTAGAATTTTATATGTGCATTACTAATATACATATAGCAACAATTATAATTTTCTATTTCAAAGTAGCATTTATTTTAAAATAATGCCAGTAATTTTGTGCAAAAATATTTGAATTTAGGAATTTTTCAATAATTCGAAATGTCGATATAACCTTGTTAAATACAGTATTGCAAAAATTCTAATTCCAACCACAGGAAATTTACTTCTCTATAAATTTTTAAACTTTTTTCATCATTCATTAAGAAAAAAGATCGTGTGTAGCAATTTTAGACCGAAATATGGTGTTGATACCATAGCCCAAATTTTATCAGTCTAGCTCAAAGCCTTTTCAAGTCATCTTTGTCACAGACAAGCAAGTAGACATAATGAAAAAAAATTGGGGGGGGGGGGGACTTGGGAAGATACAAAAAGTAGAGATTATTCAAAATCTTTGCCATGAATTTTATGCTATTACAATACTTTATGCTTCTTGTACGTGAAGTAAAATAAAGATAAAAGTACTAAATAGCAAGAAAAAAATGAACACCCAGCTTAAAGTCATACATAGCATGCCATTTTTGTCACAAAACATTGAAAATATTCATTTATTTAAAGTAATTCAGCTAATTAATCAACCGTTTATGAACCCATTTGAACATTGCTACAATTTATTCAACATTTTTATTGTTTTTTAAATATCTGAAAGCGTTTCAAGTATTTAACTATATCATTGTAACTTAAAGTAGGTAATTACGTCAAAACGTTGAATTTTTGCGGAATTATGAAAATTTTTTCATTGTTATTCTTAATGTTTGAACAGGTATCTTTTTAAAGCCATTAGAAATTTGCTTCCAGTCAAATTTTTGGGAAATTAAATTGATTTTTATTTTTGGATTTACATACCTTTCAATGCTTTTTTACATCTTTAGATGGAATTTTCTCCAATTTTAATGTTTGTAAAATTTTCTTATGAAAAAAAATCTCAAATTAAAATCTAATGTATATTTTTAGTTCAAACTATTTCTCAACTCATTCTGCAGTTTTTGAATTAGAGAATAAGTAATCTATTCATTTAGAAATATTTTATAGTTCTTTTATTGCTTCAGAATGTAAAAAAAAAAAAATTGAATTCTATTTCGTATTATTTATTAGTAGAACTGCAATATTTAAAGATTGGATCAGCTTACAGCCAATGGATACAGCTTTTTTTGTTGTTGTTGTTGTTTAGGAATTATGAAATATATTTATTAATTTATTTGCAAACTTTTAAGCAAATCATTTGGTAAATCTCTAAACTAGAAGATATTTGCTTTATATTTCATTTACACACAAAAAAAGTCCTTTCCCTACATTTAAAACACTGTTGCCATTTAACTTCGCTGTATATTTTGGTTTCACAGATCTTTTTCATTCTTTCTTATGCAAATATTCAAATTATAACTATTTCCGAACTTCTTTCAAAAACAAAAAAATTCCTGTCGAACGTAATCACATACTTTAAAAATCAAATGTTTAACTGTAACTTAATAGCCTCAAAGATAATCATTGAATTTAATCATCAAATTTAGAAATTTTGCAATAACAAATACACTCAAAAATCATATTTTTATTTTATTGTGTTAAAGTTTTATCGTAGGAATGAATTAACAGTTGAATAATTTACAGTACCTGCATAGCTTTAGATTATAACCTAGTTCCAAATTATATGCGCGTTATATTAATCTTCTTGGCAGAGTTCGCGTATTACCGGAGATTGCTACCGCTTAACAATGTCAGGCGTTCGGTAACTAAGTAACCTCACGAAAAGTCCATTAACTGGTCAGTTAACCACCAATGAATGGATAGAACTGGACATAATATTGCAGTTCTGTGGTTTGCAAGTAATTTCTATCTCCTTCTAACAGCTGTTATCTTTGTCCTCACAGGTATTGAAATCATAATTCTTTGAGGAAAATAACCATGAAATTCTTTAGCTATACGCGATTCTTTAGGATTTTTTAATTTAATAAGATCACTATGAAAAAACCTGCTTATTTAAATTATGTGGATAATATTAATTGTTCTTCGCCATTTGTTAGGTGACTAACGATTTTGATTAACGATAAATCAATCACAGATTTTTAGACTTTGTATTTAGATATATTCAAAAATAGTTTGGAAATGCCTTTTTTTCACTTCATATCAGTTAAATTTATTTTATTTATATATGTTACAAGTAATTTATCAAATGTTAGTATTCTATAGAAAACAAATTTTAATAGATGAAAAATGGAAATTATTTAAAATTGAAATAGACTTTTCTTTAGAGGCTTTCCCGAATCAACTCATTTTTAGCATGCTTATTCAAACTCTTTTCAGAACAGCCATGAGAAATCGTACGATATAGATGATAATCGGAAGGAGCAACTTCTGGAGAACACGACAAGTGGTAGGAGATCTAGTTAAACAGTTCTATGGCAGGTGATGTCTTCTATAATAGGCTTCTCAACAGGAGAACGAGCAGTCTTATACTGGAAAATCACGTTGCCATATCGATTTGCTTATTCTGGCAATTTTTGTTTCAATACTTAGTTGCATCATTTGCTTTTAGTAATGATTCCCAGCGATCATCTTCGAACTTTTTCGATTCGTCTGAACGTTTCCTATCTCCCATGCCGAAATCCTTTTTTCATATTCATATGCTGAAGCAAATGTAGAAAATAACTATAAGATGCCAACAGCATTTGTCGGCTGTCAGCAACTTTGCTTTTTGCTTCCAGTGCGAAAAAAAAAGCAAATCTTTTCTTAAATTCTGGTTTTGTTAGATTTCAAATTTCCATATATTCATGATTAAAAAAATAATGTATTTTACACATCGATATAAAGAAACAAAAATCACTGTAATAAAATTAAACTTCTTTACGAGGCTTCGAAATGAAGTTAGCAACAATATGATCTCATGCGACATACTAGTTCTTATGTTCTCTTAATAAATCTTTTTAAAATCAATGCACACTCGTTATAAAATGTGAGAAGAATTTAAACTCCATATACATTATTCAGCCTTTAAATTTTCGGTTGTAATATGTTTTCAGAGAAGACTTTAAATACATATATTGCTTAGATGAATGTGAATTCGTTGAAAATTATTTAATTCTTTATTCTTTTTCACCCGTGCAAACTTACTCGAGTCAACAGTGAAAGAAAAAGGTTAAATCATTTGTAACATTAAATTCCAATAAATGTTTTTTAAACTGAAAGTTTTATATTACATATTTCTACCTCTAAGTTGAGCAAACTTATTTCTAAACTTAAAGACATCTGTAAGTTTATACAAATCAACCGGTGTAGTCTCGCAAAATTTCTCGCATACTATATATTAAACTTTTTCATGCCAAACAATGTCTTGCATGGCATTGGCGTAAAATAGTAACGAAATATTCATTTTTGGCGTGAATTTGGCATTTTTACTAAATGTATCGTGTCATCCTTGGCAAGTTATTTGGTGTTTAAACTCTGACATGTGTTAATAGTATCCAAAAATCTAATTTGTGTTTTAGACACATTTTTCTCCGCCGATTGAAACAAAAATTTGACACTAATCATGTATAGTCACAAATTCCCATACCAAATTTTATATATTTACATCGCTGCGTTTATTAATTATCGCGTTTTCATATTTCTAAATTTGCAGACCGACAGACAATCAACCCTTAAATAGATTTGGCTCAAAATTTTACAGGTGTCTATACTGTTGATGTTAAATCTGTGCGCCGAATTTTACCTATCTAGCTCTCTTCTTTTTGTAATTATCATGTTAATTTATATTCGGACAGAAGGACTTCCTCTAAGCAAATTTTACTCAAAATTTGATAGATAATTTGATGTTAAGGCCGTATAATAAGTTTCAACCGTCTAGCTCAAAGTGTTTTTGAGTTATCTTTGCCACAAACAGGCAGACAGAAAGGCATTTTCCCAAGATGTTTTTTTTTTCGAACTCAGAGGGGTCTAAAATGTAAAAATTCGTCGAAATCTCGAGTTCTAATTTTTTGGCGATACTATACTTTCTCTACATTACGTATACGAGAAATTAAAAAAGAAACTTTACTTTTCTTGCTTATTTCATTTCTTAGATATTTCAAAATTTTAAGGATGATGTTTTTTTACTTTATTCGCATTAAGATTTAAGAATCGAATAGCTTCATTCTTTTTGTTTGCGTTTAAAATTTAATCACGAATCTAATGTTATTTACATAGATGTTAAAAAGTGAAACACTCATTCCATGAAGATTTCATTCTTCCCTTTTTAGATGAAACTAAGGAAAAGACCTCTGTAAAGTAAGTAAAGAAAAAGGAAAGTAAAGGAAAAGACCTCTGTATTCAACAACTGTAGAGAAACTGATAAGAATTGTTTGGTCTCTATCTCTCAAAAACCTTGCTACTTGGCAATTCTCCAGCGTTTCTGTTTTGCACAAGATAAAACATTTCAGAGTTGTCTCATCTAGTCGAAAAATCACCATCATTTCTTAAAGTACTAAAACGCCAGTACCACTAAGTTAAAAAGTACTTTTCAACGTTTTAGTTAATAGTTAGATAAAATTGCACTCGTATCTGAAATGGCAATACTCAAGTTTCTGTATAACAGCTCTAGGTTGATTGATTCCCCAACAGATATGGCATTTACGAATCCCTCCAATAAATATTTTTAATCCAATATAAATAAAAATCTAATAAAATACAAATCCTCCAATATAAATACAGATTATAGCATAAACTTGGATCATGAAACTATATTTAAAATATTCTTTCTGCTTCGTCTAATTGCAGTCTAAATATCTGCTTTATATTGTATTTTATTTAACTCTAAATTGCATTGAGTTTTTATTTTTGTTTACCCTCTTCACAAGAGTGTACCAAAGGGCAACAATGAATGATTGAAAATCCTTTTTGATAAATGTTTATAGAAAAAAAAAACCGATATATGGTAATACCCGTCATAGAATAAGATTTCATTTTGGAATCTTGAAAAATTACTAAAATGGCTTTTGCATGAATTGTTCTTTGCCATTAAAAATACTATTAAAATATACTGTTTCTTTGCATTCTAAAAACGATATTGGTAAAAAAAGAACTTTTATTTTTTTACTGTAGAATATTGTTATAAGTGATTTGTGTTACCGAGATTTTGTTTAATTTCTAATGCTACCATATGCCACATTTTCATTTTCTTTTAAATTTCACGGAAAAAAATAATTTACAATGCTTTTAAATAAACACAATGTTTTGAATTAAACACATTTATTCAAAAAAACTCTTTTTTTTATTTAAAAAAAAAGTTATGCATTGTAGGGTTAAGCTTATAGTTCTTATTTCTTCCTTTTAAATGGATATCAAAAATGTTTTTATGCAAAAAAAACTGACAACAAGAATTACGAAAATCTGTTTTAGAACTTTTTTGTAGAAAACCCCTCAATGTCTAATGAAATCGATTTTGTTTTTAATCCCCTAATTGCCTTTCACTATCTTGCATTGAAATATATACATCTTTTGAGTTGATTAAACATGATTTCATACCTTCCTCCTATTTTTATACAGTAATGAACATTATTCTTGCTGTCAGATGCAAAAAAAAAAATCCAAGCAAAACTAGAAAATATATCCATTTTTATTTTTTGCCAACATTAACAACCGTATCACAAAACAGACATGTCAGAAATCTTTTTTAGTAATTTGAATAATGGGAGATATTGCATGTTCAAGCCACTTTCTTTGAGTTTTGCATTTGTAATGAATAACATAAATCACGATTATGTAAATATAAAAAAAGGCGGATAAAGAATATTTTTATAAAAAAGGGTGGATTCTTCTAATGGATTAACCCTAAATATTGCTTTCCTGCTAGACAACCCAAGAGAGTAAAACTCATTTAGATGGGAGAAAAAACGTTTTTATTAACGGAGATCGAAAAAATAAAAGCCATCTGGATTCAATTAATTTCTATTAATGTCAAATGTTAGCTATGACAAAAAGCAACGTCAAAATTATTTTAATTTAAAAAATACAAATTGATAAAAAAATTTTAATAAAAGATTCGTGGAGAAAATATCATTTAGATTCCTGAACTGCTAGGTAGTTTTTATCTTTACATGATTAATTATATTGTTATATTTAATTGTTGGATTAATGACTTGTATGTAATTACACCAAAAATATAAACTAAATCACTTCAATTATTATTTATTTTTTGTAACTGAATTTTATTATGGCATCTAGCTTCTTGATTAATTATTTGTTTATTATATTATGCCTTCATGCTTTTCCATTTCCAATCCATACATAAAGAAATAAATAACAGTTTAAGAACAGAACAATAATAGCTTGGGAAGTTGCCATTAAAGCACAGTGGTCAGTTTTAACATGTATATTTTATAATAAACTTGATTATCTATAGGATTTATTGACACTGTAAGGATTCCAATTTGCGTTTTGATATTTCTAAAAAGAAAAATCGATAGTAATTATATAGCTATATATGGTCAGATCTTCTTGTGGCAAAGGGTTTTAAATGTTGATGTAATCCATGCCATATTAACATACCCAACGCAACACGATCTTGTTCCAAATCTTTTTTTGAAGCTATGTCGCTGATATGTTGAGGCCAATGCCAGGCATACCAATTAGTAATTTTTAAGGTTTTTTTTTTAATTTAGCTTGTAAGAAAGGTAAGTAGTACTGCATTCTTCAGTATGCTTCCTCGATAGTTATACATGGTGTCTATCTGTCCTTCATATTGTATCTTCAGAAATATCGTTCACATTTTGAGATGATCCAAACGGCATCTATAAACTATTGTTGCAAATGAGACAAAAGAGTATTTTAAAAAAATTGCCAAGACTTTGCGAAAATTTGCATGCCTAACTTGGTATCATTAAAAAGACAATTTTTTAAATTTTGAAATGGTGTAAAATTCACTTTTGTGCTTTTAGAATTGAACGTGGAAATATATTAAAATTCAGCTCCATCTATAAATAATTAAAATTTTAATTAATGTTTTTAAAAAATCGCTCCGAGATGCACATTACCGACCTCCAAGTTACACACGTGCCAAATTTGGTAGTTGTATGTTATACGGTTTGACTTGTAGGACGCCAACATATACATACACACATTCATTTTTATTATTAGTATAAATAAATAACAGATAAAAATAGATGGTAAATATAGATAAATAGAGATAAAACAATTAAGGGGAAACAGGAAATTGTGACTAAAACTATGAAACTTAGATTAAAAATCCAGTCATTGAAACATACACACACACAAACACAAAACTTGCGCTACATACATTTCCAGCGCTATTTTCCTGCTCTGGCAAAATGATTAGTATCTTCCCCTTATTTTGTTAAAACTCTTTAGATTACTGAAATATTGCATTTCCTTTGAATAGTACACAGTGGTGTTTATTTGCTTTCAGAATAATCTATCCAGAATAAATGCTGTTGACATAGTCGGAAGTAAATTCCTTCCTTCGATTGGTCCAATTTTCTTGCAAAGTAGAAAGGCGGCAGGCAGACAGGGACCTAAATTCGATCAGTCCCGACTTTCTTGTTATTGTTCCATTTTTCATGCCCTCTTCTCCTAAAGGGGTGATTAATTTTCGGGGAGAAAAAAAATATCAGCCTCTCTGAAGCCTTCTTTCAGGAGTGAGTTCACCATGCAAGATATTTTTTAAAAGTGCTCAGTTGTTTTACGACAAACTTGTATATTAATAATGCATAACCCTAGAATTTATTATAAGATTTTAAAAAGAATAGATCGTTTAAAATAAATTCTTTAGATAGACACTTTTTTTTCGCATTCCACAATCGGATTGATTCCAGCATTTCGTTCATTAATTAATAATGCTTTCTGAATTTAATAAAAAAATGCAATATTCTTAATTATATTTCTCTTAAATAATTTAAAGTTTAGAATTTAAGCATTTTTTAAAATATTTATTAAATTATTATAAATATTTTAATGTTATATTTGTTGGAAATTTAAGCAGCTAATATTGCAAAACATCAAAAGCATTTATTTATACAATAACACACACATGAAGACATTACAGTAAAATATTAACTAAGAAGATGAAGGAAATTTAGGAACTGCATTGGAAGGATCTTCAATCGTATAGAATACATGTGAGGTAAACGTCTAGCAGCTGACGCATGCGCAGTTTTGGCAGCTTACATAACAGCAAATCCTACTTTAGGCATAAAGGGGGTGGGGTGGGAAGGAGAAAATTAGCATTGATATCTAACAAACAATATTATTAAATAAATATTTTTCTATTTATAAAATTTATGTTTTAAAACACTAATTAATAACAAGATGTTAGAATTCAATGCTTACTTCCACTAAGCTTTTTCTTTCTTCTTTTAAGTTATCACAAAGCTTGCATCAAAACTGAGACCAATATATTGCTTTGACAACTGCGGCAATTCGACTTTTTGAGTTTAATGCTACTGTATAAATAAAGGGACACTTGAACCTCTTATGTTTGTAATATTTTTCCGAACTTTTAGTCCATTCTTTCCAAACTATATGACCATCTGTAAATAAAGGATTTCTTTATTATTACTGCTATTTTCTTTGCATTATCCTACAGATAGTTAATAGCTTTTATTTCAAAATTAAAGAAACAATATGTAAGACCATAAATAAATATATAGAGAACGAATTAAATTATTTATTTTAGAAAAAATGTTATAACTGCACAGTTTATCTCAAATGAAATAAGTTTATACTGCTTCTAATTTTAAATCGAACAAATCATCTGGAATCAAGTATTATTTAAAATGAAATTTAAAAATGCTGAAAATAATAATTTACCATATTAAAATTAATTACTTCTTTCATTTTAAAACATATTACGCACTTTCAATGATAATTAGAAATACTTAATAAAAGCTGAAAAAAATTATTACATCTTTCACGAAACAGAGCACTTTATTGATTTCTAATGGATTTCTTTTATTTTGAAAGATTATTGAAAATAACATTTCTTTTAAAGCATTTATAACCGCAGAGAATTCATGATTCAATTTCACAGAAAATTCGCATTAAATTGAGTTGAAAATGTATGTCTTGCATGCTTTCTAGAAAACTACCCGTTATCTTAAGCTTCAAATTATAGCTTACAGAGCATCTTAAGTTCTTAAAACTAAAATAATACTCCAAGCAATTTAGAATTCCATCGGCTTGTTTATTTTTTCAACATAACAGCGTATCTTACAAACATTGCCAGATTCCAGAAGGTTTACAATTAATCATCAGCTATTATACAAAAAATAAAGGAAATAATATTAACAAAATATGTTTATCAAAGAAAAAATCGTTTGCTTTTATTTTTTAATAATATTTTAACAAAATAAAAATAGTAGCAGTTACAAAATGTTTGAAAAGGAATCGTCTGCTAAACGCCTATTAACAGATTTAGATTATGATATTTACCGAACAGTATTCTATTTTGTGAAATACCGCATGGAACTGAATTTAATAAGAATTAAATTCAGAATACTAAAGAATGATAATGATTTAATAAGAATTAAATTCAAAATACTAAATGAGAATACTAAAGAATTTCTCATTTAGTTTTTTCAACAAGCTGTAATATCGATAAAAAGTACGCTTCATTAAAAATTATATCTTTTGAAAATAGGAATTTTTTCATCCTATTGCGTTATCATCGTCATTAATTTTATTCATTTTTACTCTTAATTTTATTATTTAATTTATTTTTATATTATTATATTTATTTTTATTCGTTATTATATTATTATTATCCTTTATATTCATTTTATTCATTATTATTATCAAAATATTTATATTCAATTTATTCATTTCATTATTATTCATTTTATTTATTGTTATTTGAAAATATTTTTATTTATTTTTATATTTTTTTATCATTTAATTTTATTATTTTTACTCATTATTATTATTCATTTATTGAAATTTTTTACCGGCATAAATGGAAAAGGTTTTGCCAACCAGCATTATCAAGAAGTAAAGAATTAAAAACATTAGATATGTTAGAATAAAGGTAACAAATCAATAACGGTAGGATACCTAGGCTGAAGTATCGTTTTCGAGTATGTTGAAATTGAGCATAGACTCTATTTTCATCATTGTTACTAAAAGATTCGTGCGAGCACATTTTTCAACAACGATCTTCCATTTTTCATTCAGAGAAAAATGAATTCCTTCAAGGTGATACTTCATTTCTCTTTTCCTGTCCAATACCATAAAAAATGGTTTTGGACATTTTTCTTAGATGCATAATATGACCTGAAAATCGACACAGATTGTGTTTTCTAGATATTTTTCGATTAATTTTGAACGTTTCTTAAATATTTTTCATAAGAACTTTTTGAATAAAAAAGGTGGATTTATATCTATTATAAAATCATACAAAAATTTACTAGCTTCCATTCAGCAAAATGTATAAGTAAAAGCATTAAATTAAAGAATAAAAACTTCAATATATATTTAAAATTACAGAACAATGAATAAATAATGAATACTGTTACGAAATTTCCGGGGTTCGTTTGGATAGTGGGAGTTATATGGTGTGAAGAACGCTCAATCACCAGGCGGCAGTAGAAAATGAAACAACGACGTTTATTTACACGAAGACACACAGGACAGCACAAAGACGACAACTATATACAGCACAGAAGACGATTATCTTCAGCCGAGACGTGCAGCATACAACAGACTCTACTGCAGACAGTAGCACACAGCTTAGTTCAGCACTAGCTTCACTCCGTCGCTGCTCCGCTTATCTCTGGAAGGCCAGTTCTTCTGTCGATTCCGACTACTCTGCCCTAGCAGCTGCGGCAGCTTCCTTTTATATGTCTCAGGAGGCGGGGCTAGACGCCTCTCAACCAATCAGGAACGTTCGAGGCGTATCTCCGTTCCTACTGGACGGATCAGGAAAATTCTCGATGTTTCGGGTATAATCTATTTTGGCGCCAAAGTCGTCGCCAAGTCGCCAAATGGTCGGCAAGTTTGTCGCCAAGCCCCGGGACCCTCCGACGCGAAACCGGACTCCGTCCAATACCGATGACTGTAAAACATTCTTTCCGATGGTGGAACCAACTATGCTGGGAAGCAGCATTACAGATTCGTAGCAATACGATAATAAAATAATAAAATTGGACAGTTTTAATAGTGAGATCAACAAAATATTTAAATTTATGCACAACTAGTTACAGGAAGTAAGTAAAATTAAAACTACTTAATATTTCATTGAACGGGAGGAAATGTATTTAATTATCTTTTTCGATTAAATAAACCACTAAAGAAGGAAAATTAAATTTTTTGAAACAATTAAAAAAAGACGAGTAAAGAAAAAAAATTTTATATTTTTAAAGTTAACCATTATTGAAATAAATATAAAAAATAACAGAATACTTTAAACGCTATCGTTGAAAAAATTCTGATAATTATTTACATTACTAAAACTTTTCAAGACTTAAATAACTGATTAACTAACATATTATGAGGTTATTTATTTTATAAATCCTAATATTTGATTTCTTTATAATGAATGTTTTATAAATCCTAATATTAATTTGTTTATAATGAATTTATTTTATAAATCCATTATAACCAAATTTTCATTTTAAATTTAATATCTGATCTTAGTTTATAATCACTGTTCTTTAACCCCTTAATGTTCATACACTACAATTATAAACTGTCCAATTATCGCTTTTCAAATTTGTAAGCTAAAATTAAATTACTCAGTCACTATAAAAAGATTTTTAAAAATTTACACATAATCCATAAACGTTTCAGGTATACGATAAATTCCTGAAATGGAAAATGTCATTTAATTTTATTAAATATAAAAAAAATCAAAGTAGTTAAGTGTTTAATAACGAGTGGATACTTAATTTTTAATCTAATATTTGCCATGTATTTCCGAACGTTGTTATTTAATGATCATTTTTGTTTTGTAAAATAAAGAATTACGCACAAAAGACTCACGTAAAGCTTCTGCATAATTCTGTATTATACTTTGGTTAGGATTTTATTGGAGGAAGAGCCATTATCAACTAAACTGAAAAAGAAATCGTATTATAAGAGAAGTATTTAATCGGATGAATTTAAGAATTAATTCAAACATGTATTTGAATTATAATTGCACATATTGTTAGTGAAATTTTATTATTTTCTAAACTTTCAGCTACATTGTTTAGATAAAATCTGCAAGAAAATACACAATGGTGCAGAAATCAATAAGAAATAAGATGTACGGTGAATTCCAGAATAGGATGCTTTATTTCACGAGAAAATATATAGCATAAGTAGCGAAATCACAACTAAAGTGCACATAAAAAACAAAACTTTTCGAAACTTACAGCACAAACAGGCAGTAAATACTAATTCTAATGCATCAAAGCTCCCAAAGAGCTCATTCTGCGAAAGATTGAACCTTCCAGTTTTACATAAGTTTTCTAGGAATTTCTAGAAAGATATTGGCTACTAACAGAGACAGATCCATAATTCCTGCATTTTCAGACTTAGCATTTTTGTTATTTAAATGGCCAAATTGTCGTCAAGTTTGTCTCCAAAGTATGATGTTATTGAAATCCATTTATTTAATACATATATTAGAAATTGCGTGTCCGAATGGAAGAATTTTCTTATATTTTAAAAGTTCGATTTATTTCCTCCCGGGAGGCATAATGTATGCAGATAAAAAGTGGTAAAAATTATGTCAGTCTACATAGCGACACAAGAGCAGAAGAGAAGGAAATTTTTTCATTCAGGGGCTTTTACAATGAGATCTTGATAGGGATTTCTTTGGCACGTGTCATCTTAGGAAAGGGAAATTTAGGAATCTTTAAAAGAATGTTGTAAGCATTAGGGATTTTTATTCCCTCAGAGCATAAGAACTTGCTGAATTCAGGGTATTGAGAGCATGAATAATTAATTAAAAGGGGGAATTGGATCAGGAGGTAAGAGAACATTTTTGAATGAAGTTTATACGGACTAAAATAAAATAAAAATTAGGAAATTCATTAGAATATAAATTAAACTGAGAGATATCATTACATCCATATATACAAAAAAATTCAAAACAAGAAGTCAATTAAATTTATCTTATGCATGACTTGAAATTTTCAACGTTCTGCATGAGAATTAGTCCCATTATTTTCGCCACGTTGTGCGAGAAACAATTGATTGGGAATTTTATACTTTTAATATCCTTGGTTGTTATTTGATTTTTGTTTTTCATTTTTGAGTTAATAATTAAAGTCCATTCTTATTTTAAGCAAAATATAATTCAACTATAATTTCATATCATTTTAAATACAATTTCATAATATGACAAAAACGTTTAGTCTCCATATTGCAAAATGCAATTTTGAATGTTTTCTTAATCGCGTTAAATGGAGAACTATTTTACTTCTACAAAGTTATCACTTCATTCACATCCCATATTGGTTGAAGAGATAAATAGTGTCGGGTAATCTGGTACAAGGAAAGCTTTTAAAGATTACCCAAAACCACGCCTTCTCCGCTAATTAGAAAAGAGAACACGAGCGAGTATCCACAAGAGATTACTGTCTCTCCTCAGCAGATCAAATTCGCTTACACTTTGGCCTCGCAGCCTGCTTAATTGAGCCGAGCGGGTTAACAACACACAATCCATCAAGAGAGCTTCCAGGAGCTGAAAAGGACATTGCGTGCAACGACTGAAAGAGCACAATCTTTTACAAAAATGGTTCTTCCTCTTGAGTGAGCAGAGGTTTAGGGATATTCTTTTACAATATCGGAAGATATTTCCACGGGTAGTGTCTAGAGAATTTATTATATTTGGCGAGCAAAAAAATGTGTCGATGTTCTTTCTCTTTAAAGGAATTTTTGCGAAAACTTCCAAGAACGTGTTTCTATTTAAGCAGAAAGTTTATCATACCTGAAAGAAGTGGAAATGGTCTTTTTTGAAACATTCTCACATTTTCTGTAATAAAAGTATTATTTCCTCCTCCTCCCCTTGCATAAAATTGAGAGTCTTGGAAGAGACTATGGTCGCTGCTATTTTTTTTTTTTTTTCATAATCTAATTAGATAACACCTCTTGTTTAGAGTTTTTTCGTTCCTGCCTTATTGATTCAACCAACTCCCACCAGGGGACACCACAGGTTTAAGGTTGCGAATCTTCTGGCGTGTTGGTTGGTTTTCGACACCTAAGTGAATAGAAAAATGGTGGCTATCGAATACCGAAATGGTGACGATCGTTGAATAAGCCAATTTTTTTCTTTAAAACTTGTGCAGCTACTATTTGCCACTAATATTGAAAGCTTTATTATTAAAGCTTTATATTCACAATGCAAAAAGTAAATTGAACACAATTAGCAATAGGCTATTTTGAACAGAATTCAAAACAACTGGCAATAAACTAACTGAACTTGAAAAAGAGCAGAATCAAAATTGAATAAAGTGCATTGAATAAATGAGTAAATGAATGTATAAAAACACATAAATTTGAGTTCATGAGTAAATAGAGTGTATGAATAAACATTTATTTGCTCATGAGTAAATAGAATGTATGAATAATCATTTATTTGTAAGTTTTAGTTTGAAACTTGCCGTTTAATTCGTTCATATACAGTAGTAGAAAGATTTTGTATTTTCTAGTGAAAATTAGACAAAAAGGATAAAAGATATATGACTCTTTAAGGGCGAATTCTTTTAATTCTCTGTCAAATGTTTCCATTACTGATTTAAAAATAGTTCAACCGGTCTAGCTTAAAAATTATATCAGGACTATTTATCGTGATTTAAAGAAACTTGTTGGCACTATGAACAACATACAAAATCTGTAAGCTGATGATTTGCTGAAAGTGTCAGAAACAATTCTTTATAGAAAACTAGCCGCCTTTGGCGACCAACTGGTTCGCCAATCTTAATATTCGTTTAAATTTTAATAATTAAATATTTCACGCAATTCCAACTTTAATAGATTCTTCATCAAAATATTTTAAAACTTCAAATTTTGAGAGTCATATAATTCACTCATAATATTATTAAGGCCTTCAGTCATAAAGTAATATGTATCTCTCTCATTTTTTGTTATCTATCGTAGAATTTATGGTTTAAATTAAAGTGGAAAGAATTAATCTGCAATTAATATAATATTTTTTGCTGAAACAAAGCAATTTTTTATAATATGATTACTGATAATAGAGTCACTGTGCGTTTAAACTTTATGGGCACTAAAGAATATCTTTTTTAATTTATGTAATATCTCAAGAATTTGTCAACAAAATTTTGTCAGATTCAATATGAACAGATCGATTCATTAACAATGTTTCATTTTAAATGCATCAAACACTAAGAAAATAAAATGAATCGTTTAAAATAATCGGTCGAAAACAGGTTTAAAAAAACTATTTAAAAAACGGCGTACTTAAAACTATAAACATATACAAAAAAATATATAACTAACATAAATACAATTTAATTACAAAAGCATGCAACTAACCTAAAAATAATTTAAATCAATGAAAACAGGTTAAAAAAACTACTTAAAAAACGATGTACTTAAAACTATAAGCATACACAAAAAATATATAACTAACATAAATACAATTTACTTACAAAAGCATGCAACTAACCTAAAAATAATTTAAATCATCCGTTGATAATGATTGTCATGACAACAATCAGAACACAATGCGCATGCTTGAAATTTCTTCGCCAGTTACGGTAACGCAAATGCGTGAATTTTTCTACACCAGTTGGGGTAACGCTATGCAGATTAGACATTTTTAATTTCCTTTATTCTGTGTTATTTTTATTCAAAAGTACTTCAGAATGAATCTGAAAGTTGGATTCATTAACAATGTGTAATTTTAAATGAATGAAACATTAAGAAAATAAACAGAGTCGTTTGAAATAATCGGTCGAAAAATGTTAACCCTAGCCTCATTACTGTTGGAAAAAAAACTGAAGCCTTACTCATTTGGCGGTGAGGAAAATGGAAGATTTTTTTGGCGGGAAAGTTAGTTTTTGATTATTAATTAAAATTCTAATTAAAAATTCAAAAAAAGGGACCCTAGGTGCACATTCCCGACCTCTAAGGTATACATGTACCAAATTTGGGAGCTGTAGGTCAAATGACCTCGACTGTAGAGCGCCAACACACACACACACACACACACACACACATTGAGCATTATTTAGAAGTATAGATAAGCGATTCATACAAAAATGTTTCCAAGGTGTAGTTGAACAATTCAATGTATAGAATGGCTTTAAATCCATCATCTGATAATTATTTGTTTTAAATAGCACGGAATCAGAACAATGGAAAAATACATGCTGAATTTTATCTAATAATTCAAAAACGATAAAATGCGCATCGAATTCAGCATCCTTAATTGTTGGCAGAATATCAAGTGTATATGCATGTGCCAATGCTGTTCGGTTCATGGTAAGTACTTGTCCCGATGAGACAACAACATGCCGCCGTATTGTTTTTTTTTTTTCTTTACTTTGTAGAATTTGGCGGGGTTTTTTGGGGGAGGGGGCGTAAAAAAATGTATCGCTTATTATAGATTAATTCCGACGTTTTTTGTTCGTTGTTCTCTCTGATGCGAGGTTGTGTTCTTTCTTTTTTTTTTTTTTTTCATATTATTTTTCAAGTGTTTTTTCTATAGTTTTCTGAATTTTTGGTATTCTGGCCTTTGTTTTATTTTACCATGCCTTTTTGTATAAAGATCTATCATTTTAATACAATACGCAGAGAAAAAGAATAATTCAGGGACGCCAAAGCGGTAATTTATAGCCAAGCATGTAATACCTGAATCTATCTTATAAAATTGAGGCAAACGTAAATCAGTTCCTTTCTGCGCATGCGTTGTCTCGCCAATCGTCTTGTAACTGGCCAAGTGTAAGCCCGCCTTAACACTCTGTGTCCCATTTCATTCTGTTACCCGATGAATAATTCATAGACATTTTATAGTTTTCCTACAAAAAACATCAGATACATACATACATTTGGTTGCTTTAATGATCAAAAATTTCTTTAATATCAAGAAACAAAGTGTTGAAAGCCTGCTAATGAACATACTTTAATAGTTTTTAATTTTTTTAAATTTCTTAATTAATTATTTTTAATTATTTTTGACAAAAAAAGGATATGTGTACCAGGACATCGATTATCATTTTGCTTCGTATCTCTTACCAGGAAATAAAATGCGCTTTTTCTGTTACTCAAATAGATATTTAATAAACACATTCATTCTTTAAAATGTTCAATCCGTTACTCTCCAAGCGAGCTAAAATTAGCTTTTGTTCGTGCATGATTTATGAAATGTTCTCTTTTCCGATAAAACTAAGGTCATTCGTACACGCGATTAAATTATTATTGAAAATTTATTAAAAATATTTACAGCTTTTATCATGAGATGGATTTGTTGCTATAGCCAATAGTTTATTTTAGCATCTTAAAAATGTTATTTAATATCTTTTATAAATGCTTTTATTGAACTTGATTTCTCTTTTGCTTGTATAGAAACAATAACTTTGTAACCATTTTTTCGCCCGTTTTTTTGATGTTCTCGAAGTTTTAAATGACGTATAATAATGTGTTACCGTTAACAAAATAATACTTTATTTATTTCAGGACATAATTGTTAATTTATTTATTAATTGTTGATTAAATTTTGATACGAGATTTCTTTTAGTAGAGAATATAAGGAACAATTGTCTACAAGATACTAAATTATTTATAACATTAAAATAATAAAACATATGTAAGATTTAAAATGTAAGTAATTAAAGAAATCTTTAAAACCCTCTTTTATTGGTTTACTATAAAGAGAGTTTTTTGTTACCAAGAGTATGGAGATCGAAGTAAAATCGTAAATTCATGAGCAACTAAAAATTATATTTAAAAAAAAATTAAACCACAAAGAATTCCAAAAATTATCCTAAAAGGAAATTAATAAAAAGTCAAAATGTAATAAAAATAGATTGAAATTCTAATTTATGTAGATTATTTTTGATCAGTGTACCTTACACTTTTATGATTTGGATTTGACTTCATACATACGATTAAACAATTGTCAGAATATTAGTTGACGCATATTTTTAATTATTATTTATTCCTTCTTTAATATTTATATAAGAAGTGAAAGAAAAAAACATATCGCTCTGTTTTATAAAAATAAATTGTTCTATAATGTACAATGTTCTAAGAATGATATATTTTTTAGATTGCGGAGGAATTCAGTGAGCAAAACACAAGTAGGCGAAACAAACTTTCAATGTCGAATTTAACAAAAAATAAATCAGAAGTAAATAATAAAAGTTCTGTGTAGGACTATAAGCTGATTGCTAGAAGCAAAAGAAGTATGGAATTGCTTTCCTCTTTTTTTGTTTCAAAATAATTCTAAACATTAATAAAAAAGTGACTGTTTTCGAATTAATAAACAAATTTTTAAAGGTTTGTGAAATTTCCGTATTTTCTGCTTTATTTTAAGAATACTGTGTTACTTATCTACGAACTATTGCCAGATACTGAAAAATAGTTTTTAATGAACCTTTCTTATTATATAGCATAAATTTTAATGGGAAAAGTTTGATTGAGTAATCATTAATCATGCGTCTTTAATCAAAATATGGATTTTCTAACGAAAAAATATAAAATAAAATCTTGTTTTATCTCGAAAAAACTAGAAACTATGCCGAACTTGTCTAGAAAACAAATTTAAATGGTGATCATCGATTAATGAGAAAATAGGATAAAAAGTATCGATTAAATAAAATCTTATCGAATACAGGTGAAATTTATTGGGTTGGCAACTAAGTAATTGCGGATTTTTTTAGACAATCAAATACGATTTTTTCATGGAACTAAATAACTTTATTCTGTAATGTATTGCCCATTTTGATCAATGACCTTTTGCCATCTTTCAGGCAGCATCATGATCCCACGTTCATAAAACTTCTGGTTTTTATTAGCAAAAAACTGAATCAGGTACGATTTGACATCATCATCATTGTTGAAATATTTACCTTTCAAGGAGTTTTGTAAATATCAAAACAAAAAATAATCAGATGGTGCAAGGTCAGGACTATATGGTGGATGTGGCAAAACATCCCAACCAAGCTCCAATAATTTTTGCCGAGTGACCAAAGATGTGTGTGGCCTTGCATTGTCATGATGGAATACAACACCTTTTCGATTTGTCAATTCGGGCCGCTTTTCTTCAACTGCATTGTTTAATTTCATTAGTTGTTCAATGCAGACATAAGAATTGATCGTTCGGTTGGGTGGTAAGAGTTCAAAGTAGACAATTCCTTTGTAATCCCACCAAAATGATAACAAAACCTTCTTTTGATGAATATCAGCTTTTGATGTTGTTTGAGTTGGTTCACCTGGCCTGCTCCACGATCTTTCCAGCTTGATATTGTTGTAAACAACCCATTTTTCATCGCCAGTTATCAGTCGTTTTAAAAATGGATCATTTTCATTACGTTTCTTTAGAAAATTGCAGCTGTTAATGCGTTGCGTTAAATGCGTTTCTTTTAGTTCGTGAGGAACCCATGTATCGAGTTTTTGAACATAGCCAAGTTGTTTTAAGTGATTTTCAATGCATGTATGTGATATATGAAGCTTCTCTGCAATCTCACGTGTTGTACTGTGACGATACGAATCGATTATTGCTTTGATTAGGTCGTCATCAACTTCAACTGGACGACCAGAGCGTTTTTCATCTTTGAGTGAAAAATCACCCGAACGAAATTTGGCAAACCAATTTTGACACTGCCGTTCTTTTAAGGCTTCGTCACCATAAACAGCACATAACGTTTTATGAGCTTGCGATGCGTTTTTCCCTTTGCGGAAATAAAAAAGCAAAATATGACGAAAATGTTCCTTTTGATTTTCCATTTTTCAACGAACGCCAAACGAAAACTACGCAACCGATCAAAAAACTTTTTTTATTGATTGACAGCTGAATTGCCAACTATCAAATAACAAAATGTGTTTTACATTTGTACTATGTCTGCAAACATAAAAATTCAACTGAAGCCATCTATGAGTGAAATCCGCCATTACTTAGTTGCCAACCCAATAAATCAAAGTTTGCACATCTGGTTTTTTTTGGAAGGATTAAACTATATTACAATTTAATGGTGGTATTTATGAAACCAATAATAATATGCAATGGTAAAAACCATTTTTATCGATAAAAACCCAGAGCAAAATTTCGTTTGATAAAAGGGTTCTTGGAACGTAAGAAATAAAGTTGCCAATAAAGAAAATAATAAAATATAAAGAAATTGCACTCTGAACTAAACTGAAATGGAAATCCATCGTTAAAAAAAAATTGTTATTTTCTTTCAAGAATAAACATAAAACAGAATTCAGTCTTTTTCTCAAAGGTACTCGGAGGAAAAGGTATAAAATGGTTTCGCTTAGAAAAATATGGATTCCTATAGTTGAAATTCATAAAATAACAGTATTTATATATCATTCGCATATTAGAATGTAGAAATAAAAGTAAATAAAAACAGATCTTTCACCTCTTGAGATAAGTAGTATGCTTCCCAAAACTTCAGTTCAAAAAGAATTTTTTAAAAAATAATAAAGGGAACTGGGCATCCTTCTGGTACAGATTCATAAAATAACTGTGTTTATCCTAGTATTTACGTATCACAATGGAGAAGAGAAAAAAATCACAATGGCTGCGCTGATGTAAAATTCTAAATTATAGAGACAAGATATGTTCTTATCTTTTGCAGTTATTTGTTTTTATGGTTTTGAGTAATAATTTTCAAAGTTTTGAGCCTTCTTTTGATAAAATTCTTGTACAGTACTGCAAAAGTTTTAAGAGGAGACCGAGATAAAAAAAAAAAAGTGTTCTTATATAAGATGAAACTAAAATTCCACAGACTTTAGCTTTATAAAACTTTCAAAACATAATGAGATGTCGTTAGCTTCGTCTTTTATCGTTGAAATTATGGTAAGTTTTATCCATTAATTTTTTTTCAATATATATCTTATATTTAATTCTATAGGCTAGTTGGAAATTTTAATAAATTTTTGAAATTAAAATAAAATGCTATATTTTATACCTGCGATTTCTATAACACTATGAACATAATCATTTAATATTATAATGAGTATAAAATGTTGCTATAGTCTTACCCTGAAAACAACGATTTAGAAATATTCTTAATTGATGTCAAACTAATGAACTCCAACTCAGGGGACAAAAGTGAAGACTTTTTTTCGAATAAAATGAGAATTCTGGAAAATACCGGAATTTTTCTTCTGGATCTAATAAGATCCGAGATCTAAGGATTCTTATAGAAAGTTCCATACCATGCTGGAGATTATACAAAACGAAGCATTCACACGACGGTGAATTTCTCTTTCAAGTGTGGATTGTATTTGTGAGCGGATGAAGATGCTGTTGTTTATTTGTGGTTTTTATTGTGATTTAATTAGCGATTTATTGTTGCTTGAGTGTTGAAAGTTTCTACAAGTGCTGTTCTGACTGTATTTTTATTATCGGTTCTCTCTATCTTTTTTTTAAAAAATTCAATGAATAAGGCAGCGTGATCTATTAATCATCGTCTCAAATCTCTTTCACCAGGCACTCACTAGATGATTTCCGTAATAATACTCTATATACCATTTAGAACGTGCATTAATTATCTCCTCAAAAATTGTCATCGCTTTCTTGACAGAAATATGAAATTGGATTTAATTGTAGCATATTTTGTGAAATATTTATGATTCATCTATTATTAGGAGCATTAGCAAACAGGAGTGGCATCTTCTAATGAAAAAGTTTGTGTATTATTAGCCGCGTACCATTGACGAACTATAGTTACGAAGGAGCTTATAGTTGGCGATAAATCGGTGGGATCCGGTTAAAATACAGGCACCAGAAAATCCATTCTGTATGTTGGACGTACTTTTTTTTTTGACTAATTGAAAGCAAAATTTGACACAGAATTACAAATGTAGTAAAAAAAAACCACATGCCAAATTTCTTATATTTAAGTAACTTAACGCATTTTTGAATAATCGTGTTTACATGTTTTAAAAAGAACAAGCCAACAGATGGTCACCCCCTTGACAAATCTAGTACCAAATTTGATATGTATCTGCACTTTAGACATTAGATATATGTACTGAATTATATTTACCTAGCTTTCTTCGTTTAGTAGCTATCATGTTAACTTATAGATGAATACTGGACAGACATACTTCTTCTGAGAAGATTCTGCTCAGAATTTCTTATAAATATACAAAGCTGAAGGGAATACCATGTAGCAAATTTCATCCATGCAGCTCAAAGCGTTTTTAATTTATTGTCTTCACAGATGGAAAATGTAAATCCAAAAATTTGCTACATGGTGTAAATTTGGCAGAATTACAAAATTAAATTTAATTTTAGAGACCGCTGTGTTTTAAAATTTAAAAAATTAATTTTAAAAGTGTAAATTCGGCAGAATTCAGCTCGAATTTTTTGACGATTACAATACTTTCTCTTTGTATACTTCGAGTACAAAAAAGAAAAAAAACGAAATTCAGTGAAAGCAACAGGAACGCATGATTATTAATTTCGACGAGATAACTTTGCAGATTCATAATTAATCACTTCACACCGAAAATAGTCATTAAATATCTCATAAAAAAGAATAAATTTATCATAAATTTCTTATTAATGTCAGTTTAATTAATTTAAAATAGAATAAAATTCTTAAGTCCAATAAATAAATAATAAAAAAAATTATTCATATTTTCTAAATATCAATGAAAATATGTTTGGGAAATATTCTATAAGCATATAAAAGTTATTACATAAACATTTCAACAAAAAAACTTAGAATATTTATCACCTTCTTTATTTACCAACATGTTATATTTACACTTTCTCTGATGTAAGATTTTGATACATGGAACACAATACTGTATCCACAAAATAATGTAACATGATCCCGCGCTTTTGTTGGTACACAGCTCTTACATGAGTATAGCAAAATTATTCTGTAAGTTGTACTTCATACGGTTTAACATTTATATTTATGGTTAGGAGTAAAAAGAATAGTGGCCTATTAAAAATATTCAATCAATGACTGCATCAAATTTTTAAGATAAATCAATGTGATTTAATACGCTGTTTTGTCCTGAAAATATAATAGCATAATAGTATTGTAAAACATCAAAACTCAACAAGCATCTAATTATATATACTACTTATTGTTGTAAAATTTGAAGAACTCTACAAAGTCATTTTAGCATTTCGTATGCAAAACATACAAAGAAGAAATATTGTAATCATTAAAAAAATTTGTCCTCGAGATTTTGAAGCATCTCAAATTTCAGACCTGCCTAGAGCCAAAAAAGTTTTTTTTAGGAATTAGGCAGGTTTATCAGTAAAAACTAACACAAAAGTGCAACACGGCCTTATTTTTATCTAGTTTTGCATTTTACCATAATACATACACCCATACACCAGTTTAAACTTTTTGTTGCACTAGAATGACTAACGCTGATTTTAATTGTAAATCAAATCAAAGAACTTCTGAATATCCCCTTAATAATTACCTTTTCCTTTTCACATACATTATGATGTTAATCAATTTTATTAGAGCTTAGTTTATTCAACTATCAGATTAGTTAACTGTTGTCGATATCAATGCCACCTTAACATGATAGATGATAGTATCTTAAGCCGTAACCTAATATGAACACCAACTGAGGCGTTATAACGTGATTAACGGTATCTTAGGAAAGCTTATTATTATTACCCAATTTATTATTTGCGATTAAATCTTCTAACTTAATTAAAATGTACAACATCCTACAAGGGAGGCTTTTATTATTACCAATTGGAATCATATATCTATCTACTGGCAAAGGTTTATTTTTTCACATTCAGTTCTTGTGAACTATTATTTTTGCTACCAATACAAAATCAGTGGAAATTGTCTCTTTAAAACTTTCTCGCATATTCTCTAATATAAGTGTTGTATCTGTGAACTCCTTTCATGATATTGGCGTACAAGAGTTACGAAATATTAACCTTTGCCATGAATTTAGCACTTTTATCGAATCTGTCGTGTCATCCTTGGTGAGTTATTTCGCGATTAAGTCTAGCATGCGTTCAGTAATTTCCGAAAATGGAATCAGTATTTTAGATGCATTTTTCTCCATCGATCCATACAAAAATTTGTTACAGATAGACAAACGGACAATTTCCAGAAATATGTTTTTCAAACTTCAGGAGGAGTTAAACCTGGAAAATCGTCAAATTCTCGAGTTTGAATTTTTTGACGATTACTAAACTTTCTCTGTACTATGTATACGAGATGGTGAAAATTGTTCATAATCATTAACTTTCTTTCTTTTTATTTTTTCACTGTTCTATTGTCTCTCATTTGAATTTTTTCTTGGACCATTCTCATGCCGTTAATAGTTATTTGAATGCTTTTATTCACTGTGTTACATCAGAGTAATATTTGCAGAATGTAACCCTAATATTTAAGATGTATGATTACCTCATCGATATTTAACGAGGGCGACGCAAGGCTCTGCATCTCCATTTCTAAATTTGTACTCTACCGAAGAAGGGGACATTTGGGCCCAACGAATTTAACTTGCAACTTCGTACAATGTACAAGAATTCTTCGGTGAATCGTATGTTGAATTTGTCACCTGGTCACCACAACCCTAACATCATTAATAGAAAATTCTTATTTATAAATTATATCGAATCAAAACAGCTTAGAACTTTCTAGCTTATCAAAGAACTTAGATTTTAATGGACTTAAATGTATATGGAAATATGTATATTTTGATGGATTTAATGAAACTTGTAAATCAACTTGTAAATTCACTTGAAACTTGTAAATCAGAAGTAAATTTATATTTAAAATTTTTACTGCTTTCAGTTTACTCAAAATGAAAGCAGAAAGCAGTCTCAAATATTCACTTTAATCTTCACTTCTAAAAGAAAAAAAACATAGGAACTAAATCATCTTTTGAAACCTAAGGCACAAAAGCAGCAAATATTCTAATGAAACCATTGAATCATTATTTATAATGATTTCTGATCTCATTTCGCACAGCGATCAATAACTCTAGATTTCAGGATTTCGAAAAAAAATCATTTTGCCGTAATTTCTACTGAAAATCCAGCAGCTCAAGCATCTAATCTCATGTTTATCCTCCAATTTGTAAGAATGGCAATTATTTCGTAAAAGAATAACATTTTCCCGCTCTAATCCTCCGTCTTTTTTTAAATCTTTGAAAAGATAAAAATACTGCCTGTAATCTCATGAAATCTAAATTGAAACGTCTCTTTTTGTTTTTGAAATTCACTCAACCTCATTGTTGCATTTTTTCCTCAAACAATTTCTATCCATTGTTAATCACATTCATTTAACTATCGGTAACAAAAATAAATGAGCCCTCAGTTGAAGTCACGATTAAGAAAGAAAAGTTACGATTAAGAATTTAAATTTAGATTTCCTTAAGTAAGATTTAGATTTCCTCTGTAAGTAAATGCTTTATTTCTTTCTGAATTCGTATCTCTATTTTTTCCTTCATTAAATCTTTAAGAAAGTTTCTATATTTACATGAAACTTTCTGTATATATCCTTTTGAAATTATAATAGCATAGGTAAAAATTAACAAAATAGTATAATCAATTCAATCAAAAATACTTGCTAAAACATTTTGAGCCAAATTGATAAATAAAAAAAAATTAATTATATATTACCTAGATATTTATGTATAAAAACTTTATTTTCTTGTGTTTAATTAATAATAATATTAATAAAAAATCACATTTTTTCTAATAATAAAAGTAAAAATAATACTAAAATCTAGCGACTTAGAAAACAATATTTTTGGAATTTCACGAAATTTCATACAAGAGAAGAAATTTCATACAAGAGAGAATTATCAAATGGGAAATTTAAAAAGAACATCAAAGGTTTCAGAATTTTTTATAAAAGAATCATAATTAAATCATTCTGGTCTGAATTTTACCAAATCTGCTTAAAATAAATAGAGCTTTTTTTCATTATGTGTGAACTTACTGAAAATTAGAAAAAAAAACCTATCTTACTTTTCTGTCGAAAGAAATTGTATTATTTTTATAATCATTAATTATTTTTTTAAATTTTTAAACTATAGTCAAAAAAGAAGCATAATTTTTCTCAATTTTTAAGCCTTTAAAATTCTTCTCTCTTTATTTCTGTATTTACATTTTGCAGTTCAAAATATAATATCATCATTTCTAAGAACAAATGCATTGCTAAGAACTAGATTCGTTACCTTTCAAAAACAGAATATTTTCTCTTATATTAATTAGTTTTTAAATTCGAGGAAAAGTTCATGCACATTGATATTATCTAATAAATTCTGCTTCAAATAAGCAATTTCAATTTCTTCGAAATTCTAAATATTTAAGATTTATTGAACTAAAACTTTAAGATTGAAATATATTCTTTAAATTGAAATATATATTCTTCCTATAATATCGGAATTACTTTTAAATGGTGATATTGAAATATATCGTCTGCATTGTGAATTGAATTTCTTTCATTATTTACAAAATTATTCTTTATTTCACGTAAATTTCTGTAAAAACATTTAAGTAATAATAAAAGTTCTTTTTAAAATTTTGTGTCTAAGATATTGGAAATAAAAATAAAACCTATATACTTTTTCCAGGAATAATTGATATTAGAAAGAGAAATTTATCGAATGTGTATGCTTATCGAATGTATATAACTTTACATTAACCAATAGTTTTAAGATTTTGATTTACAGACTACAGATATATTTATTTTATATCATTTGTTAAAGTGAAATTCAAATTTCTCTGTTGATTTTTATTAATCATTAACGAGAATAAGAATTCCAATATATTTTTAAGAGAAAATTCATTAGAAAACAAAGCAGCAATCATTTTGATTTTTTCAAAATTTTATCCTTAAAATCCTGCTGAGTGAAACTAAAAAATAAACCTTTGGTAACAGAAAATAATAACAGCTATTGATATCTGCAGAAATAATCTTTCCAAAACTTTACTCCCAATGAAGGTATTGTCCTCTTCTCTAATATTGCAACTGTCAGAATGATCTTAGATGCCTTTCATGGCATTAGCAAACAATAGTTACAAAATAGACCTTTGGTAAGAATCTAGTGGTTTATTGAAGTATCGTTTGAACTTTGGCAATTAATTTCTGGCATGCAGCAAATAGTATCCGGAAATAAAATTTATGATGTAGACGCGTATTTTCTTAATAGTTTGAAACTAGAAATCGACAAACAACAAATGTAGTCACAAAATCACGTGCATATTCATGTTAATTCATATTTGGGTTTTCGCGTTTATATGCTTATGAAAGTACAGACCGACAAACGTTCAACCCCTTTGGCATATTCGGTGCTAAATTTGATAGATATCAGCACTTTAGATATTAAATCTGTGAGACATTTTTTTTTCCATATAGCACTCTTTGGTTTGGTATTATTGTGCTAATTTATATTTGGACAGCTAGAAAGATAATCTTCCTCTGAATGGATTTCGATCAAGAATTGATAGAAATCTAAAAATTTCGTGTAAAACTTATGTACCAGAATATATCCCTTGACTCAAAACATATTTGAGTTACCATGATCAAAGACAGATAGACAGAAATAATGTCGAAAATGTGTTTATCTTACTCGGGGGGTGGGGGGGTCTGAAACTGGAGATTCATCAAAGCTCGCGCTAGAGATTTGATTTTTTGGTGATTACAATACTTTCTCAATACTTCTATAAAAGAAAACACTATAAATATTGATAACCATAATATATTTTTTACTTAGAATTGAATGATATTGATCTCGATATCATAAATGGATACTTTAGAATATAAGTTAAACATGGTAAACAGAAATTATTAAACAAAAGCTTGCTTTTTTCAATGTCATTTTTTATTTATGCATAATGAATGTATGACTTCTTACTTGCCTTCTAGTAAATGAATTATACAAAAATAAAATATTGTAATTGCCAAAAAAATAGAAGCTTTGGTGAATTTCTACATTTCAGACTCCTTGAGGGCAAAAAATAACATTTTTGAAACTATACTCGTTTTTACTTTGCCCGTTTTTGAAAAGTGATAACTTTTCACCGTTCAAAGAAATGAAACATCAAACCAGGAAGCATAAATAATGCAACTAAATCATGAAATTGAATCAATCAGTTTGTTCAAGGTATATAAATTTAATTATTCTTTATAAGTGATCTTACTTCGTTGTTATCAAAAACTGTGGAGCCTTTAAAAAAGAGAAATAAAAAAAACTTGTATATGATGGCTACGGAGTTGCTATCAACCTACAAATAACTTTTCCGGCTTAACGGTCCCAAAGGAACTGAAACGAAGAGAGAGAAATAGATGCACGGGAGACGAATGAGACATTAATGAAAAGAAGAGAGAGCTTCAAATGGATACCCGATAGCTTCGATACGAATTTCAAATTTGAATCTTAATTTTGCAAATGAAAATATTCATTATTTACTTGAAGTAATGATTGTAGACAATGACTAATGAGATTTACTCACTCTGAAGTTTAGGAACGAAGTGTAATTATTCTTGTCAAGGCACTCATCACATGACATAGTGAATAATGGAAGAATTTGACTGGCGAATCCATTTCTATAGAGAACAATAAACCGGACAAAACTCTTTTCTTCTTATAAAAACTTTTTTAATTCTGCATAAACTTTAATTTATTATCTCTATAGTTCATTTATTAACTCCAAATCTCACTTGATTTCGTGGAAGTTTAAACATCCTATATCTCGGTAAGAAGAAGGTAAGAAAGTTCTTACCTCTTTGTTGATGATTGCTATGTATGTATATAGAAATAAAATCCATCTAAATTCATCATTTTTAAATTATTAAAATAATTAATCGAATTAATAAATAATAATGATCAAGTCATCATAGCGGTACTAAAGTCATATTTTATAATAAAATACAAAAATGCATACAGAATGGGATTAAAGAAACGCACAGAAAATATCAATCTCTACTAATAATAAACATGAATATGTATGTGTATATTTGTATGTGTTTTGACACTCTACACTAGGACAGGCTATTTGTGTGTGTGTGTGTGTGTGTGTGTGTGTGTGTGTGTGTGTGTGTGTGTGTGTGTGTGTGTGTGTGTGTGTGTGTGTGTGTGTGTGTGTGTGTGTGTGTGTGTGTGTGTGTGTGTGTGTGTGTGTGTGTGTGTGTGTGTGTGTGTGTGTGTGTGTGTGTGTGTGTGTGTGTGTGTGTGTGTGATGTATTTTACAAGATGAGGACTGAATAGAGGAACCTTTTGAGACTTCGATTTATTCCATACCGGGAGGCATATTATGTACAAAGTATAAGCGACAAGATACGTCAGTCTACATCGCGATACAAGAGCAGAGGAGCAAAGGAGACCGAAATTTGCCTTTCAATGGCTTTTTCAATGGAATTTTTATATAGATTTCTTTGCCACTTGTAGATTTAGGATAGGGAAATTTATTTATCTTTAACAGAATGTGGTAAACATTAAGGATTTTTTTTTATCCCTTTACTTAGAGATTGAGAACCTTCTGAATTTATAGTTTTCTAAAACGCGTGTTGAAAATAATTAAATAAAAAGTGGAATTAGATCACCATTTAAAAAGATCCAAGAAACCATTTTAGATGGTTAATATGAGCTAAAGTAAGATAAAAAAATAGGGAATTAATTAAGATTTAAATTAGATTAAGAGATATCATCATACGCACACACATTATATACCTTGGCGGGGGTAAATGCACATCTCGGAGAAATTTTTTCAAAATTCTAGGCTATTGATTTTTCAAAATTCTAGTTAGGCGTTTAATTAAGTTTAAGTACATTTTTTATGTTTCCTCGCGTAAAGTTCTAAAATTATTACTATACAAAACTGAGGGTTTTTTTTTCTTTCTTTCTTTTCAATAGTACCAATTTAATAACCGCGCAAACCTTTCCAAACTTTTGGCATTTTTTTTTAAAAAAATGCCTAATTTTCAACAATAAAATGCATTGTTGACCTGAAATCATTGTTTGTGTTTCAGTTTTTCATTAAATATTTAATCGTGGGATTTTCTGCCATTGCTGAAAGCTAAAGAAGAAGAATTCTGTTTTAATACTTTTGTAGTGCACATAATAAATAAAAATGTGGAGTAACAATACCACATAAATTACAAAAGAAATGAATAGGAAAAATGTGTTTTTAATTGCACCATGATATCTTGGGACTCCGTTAGGAAAGATCGTAACAGAACATATATAAGGCAATTAAAATACCATGGTTTTATTTCTGATTATGTAAAGGAAACAAACATAAAATTGCGTAGCCAAAAGTGAGTAATTTTTATAAAAATTATATAATTATATTTTTATTTATATTACAATTTTTAAGGTTTATATGGATTATCATTCATACGTTTACGTTTCATACGTTATGACATCTTTCATTTTAATAGTATATCCTTCAAAGAAGCTAGTTCTGTAAAAGTCGTTTGCGAATTTTTGCCTTAGAATTAAATATGTATTTAATAAAATCCGTAGTTTAAATATAATCTCATATGAGGATTGTATTTTATGAGACTTTCTGTGCCATCTCAAATTCAAAAATTTGTAATTGCATGATCCGTCTAGACGTCTGAAAAAAAAGAAGATGAATGTAGCCATTACTTTTTTTACAGTCTCTTATTAATGATTCTCTGAGAGCTGAATTAGTACAAGTTTTCTCAAAGAAAATTAATTGGATGTAATCTTCTATAAAACGCCACTTAGTTTGTAGCAAATCCTGGATTAAATTGTCTGAAAGCTCCCTGCTATAGACATAGTTATAGACTATCAATTAAAAACAAAAAAAAATTGTGAATGCTTCCTAAGATTAAGATGTGTGTGAATTTCAGAAAATAATGGAGGTATTGGATAGTTACGTTGAATGAAACAAACCTTTATTATATAAAAGCTTTAGCTTTTAAAGCATACAAGTAAAGATGTTTTTTAGAATAAGACATTGTGATAAGCTTTTTGAACAATATTCTTGATAAGAACAAAGACTAGAAACTCCATAACATCATTCATGATATGCTTACTTATTTCGCAGTAAAAAATTTCTTAAATCCCCAAGACTTTCGAAAATGTTATCTGTTTAATGTAGAATACTTTTAAGATGGATTTAAGCATTAATTAATAAATATAACAAAAGTAATTTTGATTCTTTTCTATTTTTTAATATTTAATTTATAAGATTTTTTTATGAATATGGTGAATTTCATATTCAATTTTTCCAATGTGAAGACACCGCTCATGTGAAATCAAAATTTGATCAATTTCATCGATTAAGGTGTACGTACACACTAGAAGATTTTTTTAAACTTTAAAAATCCAGTTTTTTCACAGTAGGTCATTAATATATGTTTAAACTCACTTCATTGAGAAAAAACCATATTAAACTAATTATTAATTAATTAAATAATATTTAATGGGCTAATTAGCATATATTTTGAAACGTGATATCTTAAATTCTAATTTGTGCAGACACATAATTCTAGTTGAAAATTATGCCTAATATATGCTGAAAATTAGTCTTCGTGTTATCTGCCTCAATCAACTTATAAAAATATGTAGTTTTTTTTAACAAATTTTTCATTAACGATAAATAGAAAAAGCGAGTAATTTTTTCTGTAATTTTAACTTTGAAATAGCTATTAAAAATTTATTTCTATAAACATCACTTTGATTGAGGCACAAAACATCCACTGTTTCAGACAGATTATTTTGATATATAAATAATTGTCATTGGTTCATTTCTTGTTGAGTTATGATTGTTTGAATGAAGCAGCATTGTGGAAAAATATTCTTCATAAAATGAGTTGTAAAAAAACCGAAACTAGAGTTTTTAGTGAAAATACCTCAAGAAAAATAATGACTCGAGAAATATTCCGAATGTTGACAACATCTTGGTATCGTTTGGAAGCTAAAGAATCAAAGAACATTTTGAAGCAATAAAAAATATTCGATATTTTAAACGATTTTCGAAGTTTCAAGTGTGTACGTACACCTTTACTGATAATTAAATACAAAAATAGTGTATTAATATTAGTTATACACAACCGTATAATATTTGAACATTTTAATATATAAATAACTGAGTAAAAAAAATCAATTACAAAATAAAACAGTAACTATGAAACATAAATTAAACAAAAATGTATAAAAGTGAGAAAAATATAAAGAAAAGCAGAAACTTTTACATGGCTGTTATTGAAAAAAATTTTAATTAGCGAAATGCAAATGGCAATGTTCTAAACTAGCATTTTAATATGGATTGCATTCAATATATCCCCATTCAAATATGGCAAATTCTTAAATGACATTAAATCTTCTTCCTTAGTGATATTAATTCTTGTTTAAATTTGCATTTGGATCAAAATTTGATTCTAAATTAATTGTTTCAGTCGATGACGCCTCAGTCATGGAAAACTAAAATAATATTATGAATCTCTAATATAGCTTTCTTGCAATATCGATATCATCGCTGGAAAGAGATTTACAGTTCTTCTTAATAGATGTCAGAACCATCACCCACGACTTTGATGACCATTTGGCAATTTAGGGATAAAAATAAGTTCCAGAAAATCCACAAATTATGGTGATGTCTCTTAAGAATTTCATCCGGGATCCTTCTAAAAAATCCTATACTTTTTTGGAAATGGCGAAGTGCTTATACGAGAATTAATTCTATGCTTGGAGTATTATTAGCGGCTCTGACTACACTCTGAAGGCTATTGTCCTCAATAAAAATTTGCATTCCATTTATATGTGTATTATTGATTTTTACAAATTGAAATTTATTACGAATACTTCGGTAATGTTTTACTACATGTTTCGTGTTTTCTTGTTGAATGAAGACTTGCTATCCGTTAACAAGCTCACTGAGTTCTCATGTACAACTACTGGACGATTTCCGCGATTATATTTAATTTAGAAAATTATTTTAAATATATTTTGTCCCCACCAAATGGCGTTGTTTTGCAATTCGTTTTAATAAATTCTTACGTCAGTATAAATATCCTAACTCAAGTTTTATCTTTATCGGATATTTTATTTATAAACAAAATACTATTTTACTACCAGAAAAAAATACTTACAAAAAGAAACAATCAAAATATTCGCAAGTTATCTTATTCGTAAAAAAGTCACTAAATACAAATTTAATTATTTATCAGAAAATCCACCATGAATATCAATCCACATCTAACCTATCTGTCAGCTTAAAAATTTTTACTTGTTGATTGTCCAGAACAGAGAAACACACTTCTGGTGAATATGTATATTCTCAAATATTTACTTTTTCATTATACAAAACTAAAAATAAAAATAAGTTCGCGTTAGAAATAACTCACTTCTTTGATAGATTAGTGTTCGGTTAATCCAATGCCAAATTCTTCTCCAAACTTCCGCTTCTTGCAAATGCACGCCAATCCCTTCCATGTCAAAGCTTTTCTTTAAACCTTAATTGTATCTTTTTCTCCCGTATTCAAAACATTAAAGACAAATGTTCAATTTAAGTTAGCCATGTTGACGTCTTATTTTGAAGCAGTATTAGAACTGTTTTGGCTTTGTAATTTTCGATCGAGATCTGACGACGAGGGCTGTACTTGTACTGGTGCTTCCTTCACTAAGCTTCCGTGCTACACATTCAGAAGGATGGTATATAAAACTAATTTACACGCCGATTCTTCGGTGAAATCAGGCGTCAAAAGTAGAATACTCCGGGAAAAAGCCATGATTTTACTACATTACTAAATCACCGAGGCCCTCATAATTTATACAGCTTTGGTCATAAAAGGGTGGAAATTTTTTTTTTGTTTAAAACATTAGTGTGTCAATGTTATACTAAACATGACAGATGGAATTGGAGGACTATATAAAAATTTTGACTCCAAAAGTTTTATAAAGGTACAGGGTTAGCAAGAAATAAGTTACCCACTTCAGAAGGCTTCAAAATGCGTTCTATTGGCCCAAAAAAGATAAAATTTGAACTACAGATTATTCAGATGATGCGCTTTACATTTATTAATTTAAAATAATTAGTACAAAAATTCACCAATAGATGGCGATAGAACACTAATAGCATTTATTTGCATATATTGAAAATGTGAAACATAATTTGCGTTACGGTGCATGCCTGTTATCATTTTTCTTTGGATAAAAAGAAGGCGGAATCTGCATGAACATTAGTTTCATCTCTGTTTATCATGTCTAAGTTGCAAGAAAAAGTGCAACTGTTGAAATTGCTCTACCAAAACCAACAAAACTCCGTTGCAGCTCTAAATGAATTTCGTCTCCAGGTGCCCTACGCAAGATGATACAGAAATTTGAAAAAAACTGCTCAACTTGGCATTCTTCCAGGTAGAGGACGAAAAAAAAATCTCGTCTTCAAGCGCCGAAAATGTTGCGACCGCGCTCGTTGAAGCCAGCAGTCAGTCGCCGCATAATAGTGCGAGTTTGCCAATTGTTTCCCGTGTTCTGGATATGCCGTATTCAACTGTACGGAGAACCTACGGCAGATTCTGCATTTTTATCCATACAAAATCAAGTCTTTGCACCTGTTGCAGGACAGGGACTTGCAGTCCGTAAAACTTTTGCACTTCAGTTCTTTGCTCGAATGGTGGTTGACTCAATTTGGCCATGGAACATTCTGTGGAGTGATGAGGCTGACTTTTGCTTCAATGGGCAAGTTAACATTATTAACAGAGGAATTTGGACAGAGGAAAACCCTCACGTTATCCAGGAACAACCCTTGCATCCTGAAAAAATGATAGTATGGTGTGGTTTTACAGTTACCTTTATCATTGGATTGCATTTCTTTGAAGAGATAACTTGTTCCATAACTTGTTCCAAACCTGTTCCATCACAAGACAATGGTACACCTACAAGACATCATTTTCATGCAAGATGGCGCATCACTTCATATTGATCATCGTGTAAAGCGATTGTTAATACAACACTTCACAGAAGCAGGAGTTATCAGCCGTCATTTCCCAATTGCATGGCCACCTCGCTTGCTGGACATCACCCCTTGCGACTTTTGGTTGTGGAGTAGTTTTGAAGGGCAATATCTACCATCAAAGGCCATCATCTCTACCAAATCTGAAGGATAACATTTGACATCACATTCTTAATTTTCCGGCAGACTCACTCCGGTCATCTATAGAAAATATGGTTCTCCGATTAGAGCATATTGTTGAAAATGAAGGAGGACATACCGGGCAATTTTAATTTTACTATATTTAACAATTATAAACCATATTAAACGGTTTTATGTGTATTACAACGCCACATAACGGTGAATTTTTGTACTAATTTTTTTATATATTTAATAAATGTAAAGTATATCATCTCAATAATCTGTAGTCAAATTTTATCTGATTTAGATCAATAGAACCCATTTTAGAGCCTCTGAAGTTGGTAACTTATTTCTTGCTAACTCTGTATATTAATCGACTCAAGCCAGTATAATTCTTTGCGTCAATTAGAACAATTTTTCCTTTTGGAAGAATTATATATCTGTATCTAACGGTTGTTACTGGGTTATAATTAATTAATTCTGGGTAACTATTAATTTCCTGTATACACCAAATGGGGAAAGCTTCTTTTATGATTAATTAATTGGCATACGAACTTCAAACAATTTATTTCGAAAACAAACTTAATTTTTAATAAATCTTTGATTAAATTGTTTATTGTTTACTGGCTGGCGACACGACTGAGTTCTCTACTACATTATTCAACGTTTTCTGAGAAAGTAATTCACTTTGAAAGTCACTGTGAGATGGTAGGATTTGTAAATAAGCTGAAAGAAAATTAAATTTTGGATTTGTAAGAACTTCTGTCCTGAGAAAATTTTGAGGGTATGAGGAAGGATTTGAGATGTCATAATAAACTTCAAAAGGTATTTTTAAAATAATTTATCTTGTGGGAAGCGGAATTATATTGAAAAATAATTCAGTTTCTAGAGAAAATTCATTTTACAGTCTAAAACATACACATATATATATATATATATATACAAAAGTATTAGAATCAAGTTAATAGGAAAAACAAAAACCAAATAAAAATTAAACCAAAAAAATTATTAAAAAATATTAAAAAAGAATTCATCTGTGTTTTAGAAGTAGCTGCAATTGCGCTCTCTAAATACTATGAAGTTCCTTTTTGGTTTTAGTTTAAATAGGTAATAAATTTTAGTTGCGATTTCGAAACTGTTTTGTTTCGTTTTCATTTTAGTTTCGTTTTCAAACTTTTTCTTACTTTAGATTGGTTACTTATATATATATATATATATATATATATTATATATATATATATATATATATATATATATATATATATATATATATATATAAAATTTTGGGAACGGAACAAAATTGTAAAAAAAAATCTCGATGTTTATTCTTTTTATGTATTTAAAAAATTTCCCAAATGCAGTCCTAAAATTATAGCTATTTTCTAGACTTTTGGCTGAATTTATTTTAAACAAGATTTACTTTTCGTTTAAAAAGCGTTTTATTAGTCGAACGATATCAAAATTTACGGAAGTAACAATGCCAAAATATTTTTGATAAACTGAATTGTGCACGGCAAGAAAAAAAAATCTTCGAAAAATATTAGAAATATTAAAATATATTAATAAACTATAATATTTAAAATATAATAATTAAAAAATTTTATCACAAAATTAAAATTACAAAATATAATAATTCGTTACAAAATATAATGTTTTAAATATATTTAAAAAATCTCTGAAATATAAGAAATAGCAGAAATATTAGAAAAGCCTTTAGATTATTGAGAATTCAAATAGAATAAAACAGAAAAGTAAAGAAAAATTGATAAATCTGGCCTGAAGACGTTATGAAAGGTTATTTTCATTCAGAGATTTAAATCAGAAATTCTTTATTCTCTGAGGGATCTAACTTTCGTTCAAGAATTGAACCCTCTGTGACCCAAAAATCCCAAAAAGTTGAAGTTTCAGAAGATCGGAATTAGTATATACAATATACTAATTCCGATACAATAATTACAATGCATGATATAAACAATTATAATATAAAATCAATAAATTCAACCATTAAAAAACGCATATAAATAAAATTGCAAATTTAGTGAAAGAAATATTTTTAAAAAGTCATATAATAATCAATGAATGAAACATTAAATTTCTTGAAAATTGGTGTTTTATCTTAAAATTTTTAATTATCAATCTTGCTAAACAAGAAATAAACAATGCAAGCTGAAATTAATTATCCTCTAAGAAGATTTACACAAAAAAAACCAAAGCAGAAATTGTAACTTTTCAACACACGTTTTATCTTGCTGTGCTTACAAACAATTTTATTCAAAATATCTTAATCGATGAGAGTTTTATCAGAGAATTCCTGACTGAGATTGGTTTGTGTTGTAGAAGTTTTTCCGATTTTTCTTCATGTGAAATACAAATAAAAATATTGACCAGTTTCCCCTGAAAGTCATCCATGAATATAACCTACCCCCAAATATTCTAGCTAAAATCAGCCTTTTACCTCATATGACTAAAAGCGACTCCAAAATCGCTGTGACTGACTGAAGTTCTTATTCTTTCCCTGACTGAGGAGTCCTCGATAAATATATCCAATGGCAATCATGCATGTACGGTTAATGATAGCATTATAACATTCCTACTATGAAACGAATAAATAAAAATCTAAAGAAAACTCAACATTTTAAATATCTAATTTATATATTATAAATTTATAAACATTAAAAAAAATCTTTTATTTACTTTTATTAAAAAAACACTGTTCCAAATGAATACAGTTATTCAAACGAAAAAGAGTTAATTTGAATTTTCGTTGGTAATTACTGTTTGTAGAAGAACTCAACTTTCCATTTAGATATCGAATTAAGGCATTCAATGAGTATTCATTTAATTTCTTTCAAATCTTTACCTTATATTTATACTAATTTAATACGATTAACATCAAATTTAGAATGTACTTTATAAGTGTATTTATAAGTGTACTTTCAAAATGTTTTTAACTAATGTAAATAAGAAGTTTCTAATGTTCAATACCAACTATATTGAAAAAATTTATTTCGAATCATTACGATTCAAATTCATCGATATATTCTTTTGAAGTCATTTTAATCGCATTTTCATTTAAATCGATATATAAAAATTTATTTCAGACATATAAATATTTCAGTGATTGTCTTTAAATAAATCAATTCTCGTTAATTAATGAAACAGCATGTTACAGACATAAACCAATTTTCTCAAAATCTTTTATCATATCATCTTGTAAAAAAATTGCAAATTTTGTTTCTAATAAAGCTGGACAGAATGCAAGAAATTGGAGATAAAAAAAGATTTATTGAAGATTTCATGTAAACAGTAAAAAGATATTTTTTAAACAAAATTATGAGAAATATTGATTCGTAAATAATAAATAAAAATTATTTAAAAATTGATAGTAAATTAGTGTGGTACAAATAGTTAACTTTCTATTCCATTGAATTTACACAGATTCAAATTGTAATATGACTATTGCAGCAATTTAAATTTATTAAACCTATAAAAATAAGTATTAAAACGTTAATAAGAACATAACTTTTTAGGAATTTTATTGAAAACAATTAATTCATTGGTCTCCCAAAAAGTATTACGTAAAGAAGTTATTTTCTTTAAAAATAGCAGCAGCACTTCCAGGTGATTTAAAATAAAAAAATATTTATGAAATTATCTGTCATGTAATTGCAGCATAAATAAATCAATATAGTCCCCTTCTCTTTCTAAACGAATTCATCGAAACTTTATTATTTTATTTAAAAAAATGCTGTCAAAAGATAATGAATATTCAAATTATTAAAAATTAACTAAAATTTTGAAATTCTATCTTCAGTATCTTCAGACCAAATATCGCACAAAAAAATATTTTAAATTATCTTAAAATTCAAACTTTTATCTTCCCAGTCATACTCATTTCGTTTTCCTAAAAATTTTCTTTATTTTTTTTATTTCCTAAAGTATAATAAATAATTAAATAATTCATTAAAAGCTTTCTTATATTTATGTAAGTGCTACATTTGTTATAAAATTGAAGTACTTATCCAACAAATATCAATAACTTATTCAGAAAATAAACTGTCGGTGTTTTTAAAAGTTTTCTGATTCAATTTATATTTTTATTTTTAAAAAAACGCCTTAAACAATGTTGTTGTTGTGACTTATGGCACTTTACAAGCCCGCTGATAGTTGACAGCGATTTAAGCCGTGTGAGCGTCTGGTGTTTTTTCAGTAGCGCCAACTAGGGCCAAGAGTACGACTTAGTTACACTATGCGTCGCATTCGCTAGCACAACCCTTTTTACGGGGAGGTACATTCACACACCTCACAGATAGAACACAGAAGAACAGCTATGCCCGAACCGGGATTCGAACCCGGGGCACCCAGATAACAGGGAAAAAGGCGCTGCCCCTATACCAGGACGCCGACGCCTTAAACAATAAAAGTATTATATGTAATATAATATTATATAGAAGGATATTGTTTATACTTAAATTATTAAGCGGGAAAGTATTTTTGTCTTGGGCAGAACCGAATTATCAGCTATTTTTACTATTAAAAAGACTTTTTAAAAATACCAATATTTTTTTAAATACTAGATTAAATTCCTTAAATTGAATTTGTGCACAATAAAAGAATATTACTTTGGGAAAATAAAACTGATATGGGAACTGTTCTTTAATACTTCATTGAGCTTTCATTTCAACAGAATCAGTGAATAGAAATGAATATTTTAATGGATTCCGCCCTCTCATTAACTCAAGATTAGCATTAACCAGCAATTATCTGGTTGTCAAGATAAGAGAATCAAACACTAGATTGAAATACTTATTAGCATTCTGAAACGGAAATCAAGATTGCCAATGTAAGTGGTATGTAATTAACGCAGTAAAGAGGTTAAAAACGAAGCACGCTGTAAATTACACCGAGTTAAAATTTGAATAAAGAATAAATTTCATTCAAGGTTACTCAAAGATTATGAAGTCATTTTGGTAATAACTGCTTGCTGTTTTCAAGTTTTATAAATTCTCATTACAATTTGGTAGACTCTATAATCAACCAGTCAAAGAATTTTTTCAAGTAATTCAATTCACTTGCCCATATCAATATTAAAAATCTTTTATGGTTTAAATAAATAGATTGACTTGGCCATCGCATGAAAACACTATTATCTTTACATTAAATTAGATTACATTAACATATTATATTAAATTCGATTATTTAGTGCGATGGCCAAGTCAATCTATTTATTTAAACCATAAAAGATTTTTAATATTGATATGGTCACTATAAGATGTTGTTAGGTTAGCTAATTACGTAATAACTTAAGACAGGAGGACCCTTAAGTAGGGAATGAATAAATGGACCGACTTGGTATTACATGGTTCTCACAACTTTTTACGACAGAAGAACTGAGTTGCGAGACTTGATTTTTTTTACAAGTTATGTTTTTGATGGCATCTCATTTCTTTTTGTAGATAGTCCTTTTCTTATTTTTGTATGTAGTCTTCCTCTTTTTCTTTTCCGGTACTACTTCTTCAGCTTCAGCTACAGTTTTTCTCAAAGCCCACTCCCTGTCTCTATGGGTTTTTCTCGTAAGCTTTGATGTTACAATTTCTGACAAGTCTGGAAGGTAAATGCTTCTTAGTCTGTTGTATTCACAAATTGAGGATTCCTGCGCTTTAATACTTCCAAAATCGACATTTATTCAATGTAAGCCGTCCAGATTTTATATTTATATTCTTCTACCATATATATTATAACTTGCATATATATTTATATTACATATTTTGTAATATATATTTATATTACAAGTTATATTTATATTCTTCTGCCAGATTGATTCTCTGAAATTCACCCATTACGTTTGCAGCTTCCACAGCTTCAAATTGAATTATTTCAAATTAGATATTGTTACAAACCTGTAATTTTGCTTCCAACACTGTCATCATAAAAAAGACCGTTTTACAGTAATCTGTATTGGATGCCGAGCCAGTGATCCCAGAGCTTGGTGACCATTTGGCGACTTGGAGATGAATTTGCCGACAAAATGGATAATGCTCGAAACTTCGAGAAATTTATCGATCCGTCCATTATTACACGGATATTTTAGTTTTTCCTTGATTCATACACTAAAAACTAATTGTATTCTAAATTTGAAGCTTCTATGTCTGCTAGAAGTGCCTTAGAGTTTTGATGATCGGTCAGTCAGTCAGTGACAAAATTCACAAACTCTGACTAGTTATAATTCTTAAACTACTGGTTCAAATTTAATGAAATTTGAAATATACCGTGCTTATATAATGCCTGCTTGGTTACTGAAAATTATGGCTTCTAGTTTTATCCACAACGAAGTTATAGGGGTCGAAAATGGCCTGAACTGCTTCGAGAAAAGGATGATACGGCCGTGCCGCTTGGTTTTGCTCGACTTGGAGGGGGCACTACCGTGCCCCCAGATAATGGCAAATCAATCCTTAGGTTAAATAATTAAAATCATTTATTCCTTAAATACTTTTATCAGTTTTTCATTTAGCGCTAACAGTTAACTTATACCAATAAAATATATTGTTGCGAAATTTCCGGGGCCCGTTTAGATAGTGGATGTTATATGGTGTGAAGAACGCTCAATCACCAGGTGGCAGTAGAAAATAAAACAACGACGTTTATTTACACGAAGACACACAGGAACAGCACAAAGACGACAACTATATACAGCACACAATTATCTTCAGCCGAGACGTGCAGCAACAACAGCATACACAGCAGCATATAACAAGACAGACAGACAGTAGCGCACAGCTTAGTTCAGCACTAGCTTCACTCCGTCGCAGCTCCGCTTATCTCTGGAAGGCCAGTTCTTTACCGTCGATTCCGACTACTCTTAGACTCCACTGGTCCACGGCCACGACTCCCATCTGGTTCACCACGACGACTACTCTTTCGCTTCCGACTACGACTCAATTCACTACTGGTTCAACACTCACCGGCAGCGGCAGGACTGCTTCCTTTTATAGGCATCAGGAGGCGAAGCTAGAAGCCTCTCAACCAATCAGGAACGTTCGAGGCGTAACTCCAATCCTACTGGACGGATCGGGAAAATTCTCGATGTTATGGGTATAGTCTATTTTGGCGCCAAAGTCGCCAAATTCGTCGCCAACTCGCCAAATGGTGGCCAAGTTTGTCGCCAAGCTCTGGGACCTCCTATGGAACAAACTATGCTGGGAAGCCGAATCATAGGTTCGTAACAATATTATCTTACAGACGGATATTTTGACTTATACACAATTTTTGTGTAATTTGATTAGATCAAAATGTTATAGCACAACCTTATGTATTATATTCATAAAATATTAAACGATGCTATCGAATGTTATATGAAATTGTGGATACCTCAGAAAATTATATGATATCAGTTTACACTTAATAACAGCACTATTAGAATATTAAATCTATAAATACATCTTTATTATAAACAGCATGTTCTAATCTCACTTCTAAAAGAGCTGTCTTTACCTCAGCAATTACTTTAATCTGTTAACGAATCGAATTTACTTCCTAGTTTCATAGTTTATTGAAATAATTTTATTTCATTCCACTCCAGAAAGAGTGAGTACGTGCGTGAATTTGTGTGAAATATAATCTCATATTTGATTCATAAGATATATATTTCAGCATTTTTACGAAAGCTTTTTGGTGATTAACAAATTATAACTTGTAAAATATATAAATTACAGATTCCCTATATTTTATCTTTTGCATATTGGATGAAGCGAGAACCGACTGCATGCATATCTCCTCCAACTCTATCCATTTCCAATTTTTATAATTAATTTTGTGTTCACGTTCTGCCTTCATCCCCAAACTCAATAAAAAAGGGACTTATATAGAATTTTAGAATATATATATTGCACAATATTACTTAAACATTTTTCATCTGGATTAATCATTGAATTTTATTTATTCGGTATTTTAAAAGAAATTACCAATTTTTACACCCATTTCGTTTTGTTTTTTCGATACCATTAAAAGAATTCTACAAATTACTATCAGCGATAATAAAAGGTGAATTCCCAAATGAAGCGAAGAATCTTTGATATACAAATAAGTTGGATATTCAAATGAAATAGGTCGGTCTCAAAGGAGTAACATGAATGGTTCGATTATTTTGTAACCGGAAGCACGATGTACTTCCGGATCAATTGTGATTGGTTGTTATATTTGTGCTTTTAAATAAAGAGAACTGACACTGACTTAGTGCTAGCTGTATCACGACCTTCGTAATACAAGGCCTCACAACTCCCAACGCGTTCAGCCCGTGACGTCACGAGTTAGGATGAATTTTCTACAAAATTCTAAAGGCAGCTGGTGTAAAAGAGTGCGGTTAGTCACGGTAGATGTTGGCGTAGCGAAGTGCGGGTAATGTGTTACTGGTTTTATTTAAAAGCTTTCTTATCTTTTTTTCATATTAATTTTAATTTATTGTAATAAAGATGCCTAGTGCGTGCTGTGTTCCTAATTGTAAAAGTAATTACACGAAAAATAGCCCCAATATTTCAGTATTTTCGTTTCCAAGAGATGAAAACACTAGAAGAGCATGGATCTCTGCAATAAAGCGGGACAATTTCGTGTCAACTAAATATAGTAAGGTAAGTTTGATTCTTTTTTGTACAGTTTTTAGTTAATTAATTCTCTTGAACTGTGAAACATTTAAAATTATGTAGAACTTCCATTTCTGTCATTTTGTTTTCTTTACAATTAGTTGCTTATGCTTCCAATTACTTTGGTATTGTTTGCTTGAGCTAAATAAAAAATGTCTTTGTTTTATTGTTATTTCTCATAGTCTTTTTATTTGTTCTTAATATTTAAAATGTTTTGTTTCTGTATCTTTTTAATTATACTTCATATATATTTTTTTTAAATTTGACTTAGGCCTAATATTTGTTTCATATATTATGTAGGTCTGTGCTAAACATTTTCCAGAAAATCAGTTTTTAACTGTTAGAGAAGCGTTTAATACCAGTACAGGAGAACTTATTCAAGTACCAATGGAGTATAAAAGGTAAGTTTTTTTTAGAAATATGTAATAATTATCACCAAAATCTTACAAAGTACTTAAGTGATTTACTGTTATTATACTCTTATATAAAAAGTTTAAAATCATCTAATGAATAATAAAACTTAATTTTTAATTATATATATCATGACTATAGATTGTAGCAAATTAAATTTATATTTTGTTCTAAAGTATTATGTAAAAAAGTTAGATATAGTTGTAAAACAATATGAATTGCATGCTCATATAGGTTTAGAAAATGTAGTTTTTATTTGTTTATCTATAAATCATCAGATTATATATAAAACAATTAATATTTATTATTTTTAAATATTATTAGTTATACACAATCTTTAATTATAAATGAATGCAACTTTTACAAAATATCTTAAACTTTTTAAAAAAAGTAATGAAAAGTTAACTGTTTTAAAATCAATTTTTCATACCTTGTAAAATCAATTAATTAATTCATGTAGAATATTGTATTATTTGAATGGTAGTATAAATAATTATTTTAGATATTCCAACACAACATTGAACTATTTATTTTGGATGAATGAATGTTTCTGTTGATTTTAAATTTTATTATTTAATAGTATGATTTTATTTAATACTGTCCAACATACGTTGGCTTTCAGTTTATGCATTATAAAATTACTAATTTTTTTTATCTAATGAATTCCACTTTTTTTTTCTAGGCTTGTACCTGATGCTATACCTTCAATTTTCCCTAATTTACCCTCATATTTTTCCTCAGAATCAAAAGCAAGAAGAGAAACTCCAATGGATAGGACAACACGTAAGGATATGGAAAACTTAAAAGCAGCTTTAAATAGCAGTCTCCAGGACATAGCAAAAAAAAGAGGAGTTAGAAAAAAATCAACACTTTTTCTGATTTAATTTTAAAATTTAAAAACTTTGAATCAAATATATGGAGTGTAATTCAAAAAGCAAACGAAATAATTTTTATTTGTCTAGACACTTCTCAAGCTCCTAAGGTAAGTCATTCTTTATTAATTTCTTCCAAATTAGAAGCCCATGCATATGTTGCAGATCATGAGGTTAGAAGTTTAGGCAATTTTTCTTTTCCATTAGTCATAAGTAAATCAGATACAATTATAGAAATTCTAGATCATTTAGAAAATTTTATGTATGAGTTAAAAGGGAAAATTGAAGTAAAAGATACAGTCCAGTTAATAGGCAACTTATTAAAGGCCCTTTCGGGAAAATTCTGAAGTTAGCTCGCAAGCAATTATTTTTTTGATGGAGCAAGTTTCTTTTCTTGGAAATAATAAATATGCACACATATATTCATCTGATATAATGATATTTTCATCTTTACTGTATACTATAGCACCATCTGCATATAAATTCCTAAGACAAAGCGGATATTTGGTTCTGCCTCATCCAAATACTATAAATCATCTGTGTTCAAAGTATAGTGTAAGCCCACAATTAGAACAGCTAGATTCATATTTTTTGTTGTACATAAAACAGAAATTTAAATATTTGCAGGAGAAAGTTAAAATTGTGACTTTATTGCTAGATGAAGATCACATAAAAGAATATTTTGAGTATAAAGGTGGTTGTGTAACGGGCATGTCGTGTGATTCTGAAGCTTCTGCTTCTAGTGCCCAAGTTTTTATGATCAAAGGCTTTAGTTCAGAAAAAAAACCTAGCTGTAAAGAAAGCAGAAAAAAGAAAGGAAAAAAATTAAAAATTACTAACTTGAAAAAGAGGAGGGATGATAAAAATATTTAATATTAAACTTTCAAGCATAACAAGTAATATCAGCTTAAATTGTTAATTGACTTTTATCACAATTGTTTCTTTTAATATTGTTATTAACTTTTATTTATAAATTTGTATTTTAACTTTATTTAATATTATAATTATTTTCATTTGTCTGTGTAAAATTTATAATAAAGTTGGGAAACAAAATTTATTTTGTTATTGTCTCTCTGAAAATAAAATGATTCAAATAGTGTGTGATTTTTTTTTATTTGTGTTATCCTTTATTGTTACTTCAGATAAGTATAAATGCATTGAAATGTGAAATCAGATATAATAAAAGCTAGTTTATTAAATTGTATGAATTACTAATATATTAAATGAAAACAATTCTTAATGTGAAAAAACAAGGTGTGAAAGTAATTCTTTTTTATCAACAGAATTAGTTGGTGTAAAATTTAAATCTGATATTAAATACATTAATATTTTATTTGAAAGTTCATAAGTAATTTGAGAAGTAAACAATTATATGTTAATTTATAAAATACATGTATTACCTGTCACTACAATAAAAAAAAATCATCAAAAACTTTAAAAAGTCTTAATGATTAATTTATTTTAAGCTTTAAAAAATATTTTCAAGGAAAAAATAAAACGATTTTTAACAGCTTTTAATAAAATAAAAAAAACTCTATTAAAACAAGAAAACTAACAATACCTCAATGTATATATCTAATAAATTTACATCTTCGAAAGTTTGAATGTTATTAAATGGTCAATACGCAATAGAGGACTTTCAAGATTTTCTATCATGTCGTTTCTTTTATTCACACGGGAAAAAATAAATCTTGAATTTTATGCAAGATTAATGTCTTAATATTTGGAATAGTAAGTTATTTTTAAGTGAATTTGAAATATATCTAAACATCAAGGAAGAAAGCAGGATTCTGCTCACGGCAGGCAATCATCCTCATCGTGTGACGTCACAAACTAGTTGTGAGGCCTTGTATTACGGAGGTCGTGGCTGTATACGCTGCAAGAGGCAGGAATTTTAGTTCATTAAAGAATTTATTTTTTATTCTCCTGCGGGTGTTTCAACTTTGCTTTTGTAACTTTCCCACCAAATTTATCAATATTTGTATGAATTTATGTAGGTTGGCATAAGTTCTGACAAATCTTTTTAGAAAGACAAAAACTTAGATGCTTTAGTTCTTTATTTTACATAAAATGATGCGTCTTGATGTGTGTAATAAAATGATGTGTCTAATAAAAATTTTAATACTCTGACAATTTTAGCTAAATTTTTAATTTCAATAGCAAGTAATGGTGATCTTTTTTTCAAAAATTCATGCATTTTTAAATTTGTTTATACTTTTTATCTTTAAGATTGACATAGTGCTTTTTTATTGAAGTCAGCCGATATATTTTTTTTTGTTGTTGAATCAGAGAAATTCTTATTAAATAATTGTTTTATATATTGCGTATTAAATAATTGTTTTATATATTGCGTATTAAATAATTGTTTTATATATTGCGTATTAAATAATTGTTTTATAAATTGCGTATTAAATAATTGTTTTATATATTGCGTATTAAATAATTGTTTTATATATTGCGTAAATCTTAAAGTATATTCTGCAGTGCACCAAAAATTTCACTGCAGAATTATCCTTTCTTTTCATGCAGCATGTTATTGCATTAGTTGAATTTAAATCAATTCCCTTTCAAAATTAAAATTAAAATTTTAGATTACATGATAAAGATTTAAATTTTTATAACACAATAAGCATAACCGCACAATATTTCGAAAATAGTACTAATTATATAACTATTAAAATCTGCAATTCAGAAATAGTTTGCTGAAATAATCATTAAGAGTCAATTACGCAAAAAAAATTCCAACGAAATTTTATCTAACAAATAATTCCGTCGAACCAGATGGTCACCATTGGCAGCTAGTTTAAAATTAAATTTGTATAACACAATAAACATAACTGCAAGATATTTCTAAATTAATACTAGTTACATAACTATTAAAATTTGATATTTAAAAATACTTTGCTAAGAAAGTTATTAAGTAAGTTTTGAAAAAACGATCCAAACGAAATTTTGCCTAACTAATAATTCCCGCAAACCTGCTGGTCACCAGAGGCGGCTAGTTTAAAATAAAATTATGATTTTTTACTTAATATTTTATATTTGTGAAAAGCTTTCACAAAATACTGATCCATATAGATTTTTTTAATTAAGACAAATTATAAACTCCCTAAAAAGCAACCATTTCCATTTGCCACAGACTTGAATTTATCCTTGAAGAGATAATCTAGAGTCTCCAACAGACTTATTATTTCAAAAATAGAATTTTTCCGCCTAGTTGTTTTAAGAAGATTAATCTTTGCTTGTCACATCCATTCATCTCTTTTTTCTCTCACTTTATGAGTATATATTTCTTCGTAGAGTAGAAAATAAACTCTATGGATTAATTCAAAAACACTTGTTTTCACTTTGTGAAACTGAAAATTGCAGAGACTCTAAAGAACTATTTCAATGTAATAGATCGATAAGCTTTGCAATTGCCTCTTTTTTAATAAATTTTTATTCAACTCGTTATGAATGATGGAGAAATAATGCCTGAGTAATTTGGAACAGTTAAAATTATAGCTTTGAATCCGGAAATTTGAAACACAATATTTATTAAATTTTGCTACACAGAAATTTAAAGCAAATTATCAATGCTAATTGTGTTATTATGAAAGAGATTTCCAAACTATATTTTTAACTATTCTCCTTATTTTAATGATAGGTCCTGAAGCAAATTCTCATTGGTTAGTCTTTAGATATCAAATTATCATGCAGTTTCACAAAATATAGACTGAGCTGGATTACAATATCTTTGAAATTTCATTGTGATTCATATTAAATAAAAACAAATTTCCGAGTTATATTATAACATTTGTAATAAAGGTATTCATTAAAAACTGAAGTGAAATGTAAATAGTCATTATATTAATCTTGTTCAAAATTTAAGGATGGTTATTTACTACTACTAATAAATTTTAATAAAATTTTAAATATATTATTTTCGATATCTATGTTATTTAAACCTTATATTTAATCAATATGGAGTATTAAGAATTGAAACATCGTGTATCTGCAAAAATTGCTCAAACACTTCACAAACTTTGATACAATGCGAAAGAATAACCTCCAAATAAAAATAATTCGAATTCTTGTCATTCATTCTGCAAATCCACTAATGCTTCTCGTTTATGCTGGTGGCCATTGATTCTGTGTTAATAGAGTTGTGGCGATCCTGCTTCCATCAAAATGACTGTATTCGAAAAACTATTTTCCTAACTGCGCACCGGAAGTACGAAGCAGTTATCTACGATCAAGCGCGCAAGCTGTGCGAATTAAAAAGATCAATTTCCGGTCTTTCACAAAATCTGTTGTCTGTCGATGTGTTAACGTTAAAAATTAAAAGATGTTTATTTTTATATAAAAAAAGTCGTCGCTCATTCTTTATGTGTGGATGTAACTTAACTATCCCAATTTGCAACCTTCTCCACTAAAACATCCCACAGAGTCGAGACTTTTTTTTTTCATACTATTTTTTAGTTCGGATACAGAGCACAAAATAAAATGCTAGATAAGCATGATCCCTCATACGAACCAATACCATTCCATTGTGACATAATCAAATAAAAAAACATTAAATTTAATAATCCTCTAATGCTTGTTGCCTTAAATAATGATTTTCTTATATAGTTAAAAAATCCTTTTTAAAGGTAGGTAACTAAGTTAAGTGTATTTTTTGCAAAATTATGATTTTTTTTTGTTTATCGTTTTTAAAGGGGTTTTTTTTCTAAAAACGTTTCTTCATAACATCAGTAGAATTTTGTTTCTATGAAATTAAACTTATTTTAATTGTATACTTACTTATGAAATTAAACTTTGTTCCTATTTTTTATTAGTTACATTGATTTTTATATTTGCATCTATATATATTTAATGTTGTTTTCACAAATTCTAATCTTTGATATTATTTTCTTACAATAAACTGCATAAATAAAAATTTAATGCATATTTCTGTTCAAATTCTGTATATAATTTCTCAATATGTTCTGTCGTTTCTGAAATAGAGAGTACGAAATCAATTCATTTAGAAATAAATACTCGTATTTTATAGAGGTTTCAGGGCTTCACAATATGAAAAAAAAATGAAAATTTCGTGTCAATTATCAACTGGACCCAATGGATAAAAATATAACTTATTTTAGTTCAGGAATTAGATAATATATTCTTTAAGCTATCTGCAAAATTTTTAATAAATAATTTGATAAAACAATATATTAGAAAATATTTGCTTTATACTTCTTTTTAGTCAAAAAAATGTATAAAGCAGATTTTTTTTCCAATTTTTTTTTATTTGCTCCTTAATTGATATATTTTTGTTCCATTGGTGCTTTCTTCGTTCTTTTTTATGCAAATATTCAAAAATATAACTATTTTCGAAATTTTTACAAAAAATTTATTTTGACATCCTTACATACTGTGACATGATCACACACCTTAAAAATCTGTTCTTAGACTTGAAGTGAAAACTCTATATTAAAATAATAGAAAAGCGAAGTAATTTATTACAAAAATAACAATTTACAACAAAAAAGAGTTTAAAAAACACATATTTGCATTTGAATGTCGTTCCGTGCTAATATTATTCAGAAAAAAATGAAACTGTCTAAATATCAGGTTATTTAATTATGGCAGATCTTTTTTACCCAATCCTTTTGATATAATTTTTGATTCTTTACAGATAAATTTTCAGCCTACTCAAACATTCCGAAAACAAGAAAAAGGAATCAAGCACCAGGCATCAACTTTCAAGTAAAAACATGGGATTTCGAAAAGTAACAAAAAAAAGAAAGAAAAAAGAGACAAAGCCATTCGATACTCCTCATTCTCTCGATCAACTTCCTCTGGTACACTTAACAAGAAATAAAACAGATAAATCCTAACCTTTCACCTATAGTACTTTAGATCGTTCGTTTTCACTTCCGTTGTCTTCTTCTTAACCGGACATCCCCTTGAATCAACACAGACGAATCCGGAGGACGTGGTTGGACTCCAAATGGAACCATCTGGAAATGGGTTTTCGTTTTGTTTACCAAGAGGCGATAGAGTTAAGATGCATATATGTCTTATTTCATTTTAATCCAAACGTTCAATCAAAGGGGTGTTGAAGTAATTAAGAATGTTGCAAAATTAAAGGTATGAACATGTCTCAAAATAATTACATTTTTACATATAGTGAAAATTTTGAATTCTCTCTCTCTCTCTCTCTCTCTCTCTCTCTCTCTCTCTCTCTCTCTCTCTCTCTCTCTCTCTCTCTCTCTCTCTCTCTCTCTGTGTGTGTGTGTGTGTGTGTGTGTGTGTGTGCACGTGTGAGTGAGCATAACCTCAACTAACAAATGAAACTTCTTTTAATTAAATTATACTATATGTTTTTAATAACCAAATAATTCATCGGAATATTGGTAATTTTTAATTTCGAATGAATCTTTTAGCCATAATGCTCATATTCTCTATAAACAAAGCATTTTTAAGAATAAAATTACGATAAACCTTAATATCTTGTTGTCCCAATAGTTTTATTTATTGTTTATATGGACATTCCTGGTGGAATCAAGTCCCTTGACGTCATAATGCTATTAGGAAATTGAGTGTTTAGTTAATCTACTTCAAACAACAGAATGTCTCTTGCGTTAATGCATTATCACTTTCTTAATCCTTGATAAGTAATTCTTCATAATAATAATTCGGCAGATGGAAATAATAATAATTGTGCAAATAATAAAAAAATATTTTAATAGATATTTAATAAAGCAGTAATAATATTAAATAGATATATAATGGATCATTGTTGAGAATGGATTAAACCGTTCATTTTGCATTAATAAGTAATTTGAAAACTTTATCTTTACAAGCGTTGGATCTATGAGCCCATAAAAAATAATAACATTAGGACGAGAAAAAAATAACTTTTGCTCTATTTGTGCTGATTGTTTTTTGTGTGAAATACCTTACATTACAACTTTCTTATATACGAAATGCAAAAAGGAGAAAGTTCTAAAGTGGTTTAAAAAGTAATGTGAGGATTTTTTCATTTGTGTAGATATCTTTGAATTAAAAAATACTATTTTTGGTATTTTGTCTTTTTATATATATCCGAGAAAGTTAACTCCAAAATGAAGAAAAAACTAAATATGAGGAATTTAGGGTCTTTACACAAAAATGATAGATTTTTATCAAATTTTGCTACAACATCTTCAGAAGAAACACATCGTTATATCCATCAATTTGTATGAAAGATAAATAACTTAAAAGCCGATTAATTACCTGAATCAGATTTCTTTTTTTTTTCATTTTTTTTAATCGCTAATTTATAACAAACATTGAACAAAATCCTGCAATTAGTTGATAGCCCTTTGGATGCGAACGTGATAAAAATCAAACCACAACAAACTAGAAAATCAAATTTAATTTGTAGCATTCATTCAAATATTTTACATTTTCATCAAATTTTATACCTTGATGCAAAAGAGATTTAAAATGTATATTCGATAGCCTTTTTCAAAAAATGCAAACTGAATAGAAAAAATATCATGTAGGGGAAATCTACAATAAATTGCACAAAATAATTCACCTGTAGAATTTCTATTTTTGGAAAAACTAAGTAATTCAGATTTCAATTAAATATTTTAAGAAATGAAACTAGACTCTTCAACTTCAGAGCGTCTTTATTTTTATCATTAAAAATAATGAGTTTTCAAAATATTAAGAAACTTTGCTTTATTAATTACTAGCCGCCTTTGGCGACCAGCCGGTTCGCCAATCTTAACGTTCGTTAAAATTTTAATAATTAAATATTTTATGCAATTCCAACTTTAATAGATTCTTCAGCAAAATATTTTAAAACTTCAAATTTTGATAGTCATATAATTCACTCATAATATTATAAAGGCCTTCAGTCATAACGTAATATGTATCTCTCTAATTTTCTGTTAGCACCCGTAGAATTTATGTTTTAAATTAAAGTGGAAAGAATTAATCTGCAATTAATATAATAATATTTTTTACTGAAACAAAGAATTTTTTTATAATCTGATTAATGAAAATAGAGTCACTCAGCGTTTAAAATTTATGGGCACTAAAGAATATCCTTTTCAATTTACGTATTATCTCAAGAATTTGTCAACAAAATTTTCTTAGATTCATCATGAGCAGATCGATTCATTAACAATGTTTACTTTTAAATGCATCAAACACTAAGAAAATGAAACGAATCGTTTAAAATAGACGGTTTAAAACAGGTTTTAAAAAAACTACTTAAAAAACGATGCACTTAAAACTATAAGCATATACAAAAAATATATAACTAACATAATACATTTTAATTACAAAAACATGCAACGAACCTAAAAAAAATTTAAATCCAGTCCGCATCGGTTGATAATAATTCGTCAACACAATGCGGAATTCAGAACACAAAGCGCATGCGTGAATTTTCAACGCCAGTTACGTAACGCAAATACGTGATTTTTTTTTCTACGACAGTTGGGGTAACGCTATGCGGATTAGAAATTTTTAATTTCCTTTATTCTGTTTTATTTTAATTCAAAAGTACTTCAGAATGAATCTGAAAGATTGATTCATTAACAATGTTTAATTTTAAATGCATCAAACATTAAGAAAATAAACAGAACCGATTGAAATAATCCGCCGAAGAATTTTAACCCTAGCCTCATTACTGTTGGGAGAAAAAAAAAACTGAAGCCTTTCTCGTTTGGCGCTGGAGATAATGGAAGATTTTTTTGGCGGAAAAGTTGGCGGTGGGGAAAATGGAAGATTTTTTTGGCGGGAAAGTTAGTTTTTAATTAATAATTAAAATTCTAATTAAAAATTCGAAAAAAGAAACCCCAGGTGCACATTCCCAACCTCCAAGGTATACATGTACCAAATTTGGTAGCTGTATGTCAAACGGTCTGGCCTGTAGAGCGCCAACACACACACACACACACACATTGAGCTTTATTATAAGTATATATATATAGATAACCAACATAATATCTTCTATTTGAAAAAATTATAATGATGAAAATGAGAACAATACAATTATTTATTGTATTAAAATTTTTTAATAATCACTGTTTTTAAGCACACTTGGCTAACAATTCCTTGATTTTTTTGTTCCGTAACTTTAAAAAAAATAATAAACAGTATTTTTTGTTATATACTTAAAAAAATATATCGTTTAATTTCTTTAGATAATTTTAATGAACAAATGTACATAAATTTTTAGCTCGTTTTCTTTGTGCATATATTTTTGCCATTTAACAGGATTTATATTTATATAATATGGGAAAAAACATCGAAACATAAAAATCACAAGTAAAACTATATAATTTTTTTTAAATAACAAAAACAATCTTATGAAAATCGTTTGCATAAATCATGAATGAAATTTAACATACAAAAAAAGTGGAAGTGGTAAATGTTAATTACGGTTTAAATTTAAATACAAAAAATAGTATTTTTAATATATTTTAGCTTCCAGCAATGATAAAGAATAGATTTTGAGATATATTACATTCATTTTTGTAACATTTCTAATTTTTCCCATTCTGTATCATTACGCTCCATTTATATTTTCGTATTTGTTATCTCATTTTATTCAGTTCAGTTTATGCGAGAGGTCCAATGCCCCTACATAAACATTTGGATATTCTTTCTAGGCATGAATGCCACGGGAGATCATATTTTCTCTTGCACAGAATCAAACACATGAGCGTTTTATGCTTCGTAGTAAAGAATTCTCATTCTGCATAATTTATCCGAGGTGTAATATCTGAACATTCCATATTCTATGGATATGTATGCCACCCATTAAATCAAACTCTTATATAATCTAACAAAAGTGGTCTTACTTCCATTACATAAAAATATTGTTACAAATCTACTTTTCCTAATCTTTTAGTATAAAAAGTGATATACAAGGATTCTTAATGAAAGGCTAAGTGGATGAAATGACAACGACCCCGATTTTGGAGACATAACAATATCTATTAAGCATCTTTAATTTTGTTTTCAACAAATATTTTTCTTTGTTGACTATTAAAATAAGAAATTAAAAAAGAGTTTATTATCGATTTCTTAATTACTGAGCCAGAGTCACTATAACTAAAGCAAAAGATATTTTTAAATCTTTTACATAAACAACTTTTATTTCTTGAGAAATGGTTTAGTTAATGAGAAAATAAACTATTAGCAAATAAAATAAATTGAAGCAATTACCGGCGGTAGTTAAATAGGAAGCATGCTGTAAATCTTTTAATGAGTGTGGCATTGCAAATATCGTTAATTCCATTATTCAATATCTTTTCTCAATCCTTTCGTCAATGAAAATGTCTTTTTTTTTTATTTTAACCACTTTGCTTAAACAGCTATCCAAAATATTTGAGATAATATCAGCTCATTTTACGTTTATTTGTTCAATTCTCTGCCTTTGTTTATTTATTACTAGCCGCCTTTGGCGACCAGCCGGTTCACCAATCTTAATGCTCGTTAAAATTTTAATAATTAATTATTTTACTCAAATCCTACTTTAATAGCTTCTTCCTCAAAATATTTTAAAACTTCAAATTTTGATTGTCATATAATTTACTCATAATATTATAAAGGCATTCAGTCATAACGTAATATGTATCTGTCTAATTTTCTGTTAGCTCCCGTAGAATTTATGCTTTAAATTAAAGTGGAAAGGATTAATCTGCAATCAATATAACAATATTTTTTACTGAAGCAAAGCATTTTTTTTTATAATATGATTGCTGAAAACATTGAGCTTTTAAACTTTATGGGCACTAAAGAATATCTTTCTTAATTTATGTAATATCTCAAGAATTTGTCAACAAAATTTTCTCAAATTCATCATGAGCAGATCGATTAATAAATAATGTTTAATTTTAAATGCATCAAACACTAAGAAAATAATATGAATCGTTTAAAATAATCGGTCTAAAACAGGTTATAAAAAACTACTTAAAAAGCGATGTACTTAAAACTATAAGCATATACAAAAAAAAAATATAACTAACATAAATACATATTAATTACAAAAGCATATAACTAACCTAAAAATAATTTAAATCAATTTCGATCCGTTGATAATATTTGTCAGCAATCAGAACACAATGCGCATGCGTGAATTTTCAAAGCCAGTTAAGGTAACGCAAATGCGCGAATTTTTCTACGCCAGTTGGAGTAACGCTATGCAGATTAGAAATTTTTAATTTTTTTTATTCTGCTTTATTTTAATTCAAAAGTACTTCAGAATGAATCTGAAAGATCGATTCATTAGCAATAAAAATGCATAAAACATTAATGCATTAAATGCATAAAACATTAAGAAAATAAATATAATCTTTTGAAATAATCGGCCGAAAAATGTTAACCTTAGCCTTATTAGAGTGGGGTAAAAAACCTGAAGCCTTACTCATTTGGTGGTGGGGAAAACGGAAGATTTTTTGGCGGAAAAATTAGTTTTTAATTAATAATTAAAATTCTAATTAAAAACTTTAAAAAAGGGACCCCAGGTGCACATTTCCGACCCCTAAGGTATATATGTACCAAATTTGGTAGCTGTAGGTCAAACGGTCTGGCCTGTAGAGCGCCAACACACACACACACATTGAGCTTTATATAAGTATAGATTTATAATGTCACTATATATGCAGTACTATTACCTCTAAAGTGGCTTATTAAAAGCATAGATGTAAACGATTTTGTAAATCATTTAAAAAGAAATGAATATTTATTTTGTATTCCCTAGCGTTTTATATATACTTCAGCGCGTAATAATTTGAAATGTTGCAAGAAAAAATTCTCATACATTTTCATTGAAAAACATTTCAAAACAAACAAATTCAGATTAAAGTTCGTGTTCTTACTGTATATGATAAGCGCATTCTATGAATAAAATTCTCAATCTATCATTCCCAAATAGATTATTCCTAGAAAATGTACTCAAACTTATTACATTTTACTCAAAAAAATGACCGAAAATAATTATAATTATAGCATAAAATTATTTTTAAATATATTCAGTTATGATCAGTAATGCGAAATTTGAATTCTAAATATTTGCATACTGAATTCATTCGAAACATATTTTAAAAAATTGTAATGAATAAGGAATTCTGAATAATTCTACAAAAAAAATTTAAATGAAAAGTTCTGTTTTAATATTTATATAAGTAAATAAAATGACTTTATTAATTCGTAGATTTAAATTAGCTGTTAATAAACTACTCAAATTCTAAACTATTTTAGAAAGCTAAGTAATATTATTACATATGTGAAAATAAAGATTTTTTCTGCTTTTTAAACGAAAGAAAAATAATAATTGAAATCTTAATAACAAGAAAAACCTTTCATCCAATTAAAAAATAGATATCCCAAGGCAAAAATTTTGAAATTGCTGCCTTTCATGTTAAAGTGTTCCTTGTATAAAAGCTATACCAAATAATCTATTTAAAATTATTTTGATGATTTAACTTACACTAACAATACTATATATTACTACTGTCACTTACGCTCTTTGATGGAAACAACTCAACTTAACGATTTCTGGAAAAAGCAAACGATAATTTAAGGAAATTTTTTCCCAACTTTTTTTTTTTTTTTGTATATATTAGTTTTATTAAAATTCCTTTCTTACAACTGTGAGAGTTATTTTGTCATCCGAGCAAATTTTCCTAGTTCTATATCAATTTTATGGATTAAAAAAAATCTGATGTTCCAGCATTTTGTTAATTAGAGAAGTATTATTTATAGTATTTTGTCGATACTAAATATTGATGGAACAACTGCATTAAATGGTTAATCCATCATATTAATTTAATAATGCCATCAAACTTTAAGGTAACTTACTCAGTTTTTGATTAATTGAATAGATTGATTGCTTGCTAAGAAAAAAGTAAGAAATAAATTAGAAAATATTTTTTTTAATGTAAAGCATTAGAACTGAATTTCGTAGTATATACAACGGAATTGCACTTAATGTTTTATAACTAATAAAATTAAGGATTTATTTTTCTCACATTCAACTATTTAAAAAAAAATGTTTAAACAGAATGAATCATTCAAAACCAAGTAATTCAATGAAAACTAGTTTTCGTTCATGCTTTTGTCTTAAATAATTACACATTTAGTTAATTATTAGGTGCAAGTTAATACTAATTATATCACATAAATAAAAAACAATTTAACTTCTAAAATTACAAAAATAATTGTTCGATGTGAATGTTTCAAACATCTAAAATTAATTTTTATTTAATTTATATCCTTAAAAAATTAGCAAAATTTGTCCTTTCTAACTAAACGAAAACAAATGTCAAAATATCAAATACATATCATGCCAGATATAATTCAAATACATAAATTATTCTCAAAAACATTAAAAAAAAAGTTAACATTCAAAGTAATAAAAAAAATCTTAGTTAAAACCGTATTGACTGACATGTATTAATTCTTTTCCAATTGCATTATTAAACATAATTCTAATAATTACTACAATAATTATTCATGATTGCAGAAAATACTCCAAAGAGGAAAAAGGATCTGGCGAAAGAAAACAACAAAATTGTTAAACCTTCATAGTTAAAGCGTAAAATGAAATTTCAATGAAAAATGAATCCGATAAATAGTTTCCTTTATTAACAGAGACAAAACATTTTGATGAATATATAAAATAGGTCTATTTAACTGAAATCTTAGTTTTAATAATGCTTTTAATTGAGTTAACCAACATTTCATTATTTTAAAAATGAATAAAAATCCAGGAGAAAAAATTGCATAGCAAATAAAAATTCTATCATTAAAATGATAATTTATGGAACTGTACGACGGTGTGAAAATCATTTTACGCCATATTTTAAAAAGTTGTACTGCAAAATCAGAAGATTTCTCTCATCATTTTTTAACTAAATTCAAGAACCAATTGCCTCGAGAGCATTTAAAGCCTCTAATGTATAACCTTGCCAAATTTAGTAACTACATGAAACAGTCTGTCTATAGAGCATCAACGTCTAGTCAGGTATTCAAATAAATATATAAAGGAAGTTAGTTTTTATTATTAGTAGATTATTTTAATACTCTACAGATATTTCCAATTATTAATACGTTAGTCAATTTTTATTTTTAAAGACAATTTTTCACATCATTTATTTTGAAATTATCTTATACATTAGACTGTTATATATAAGATATATTAACTATTATATATAGACTGTTATATATTAATTATTATATATATTAATTATTACTGTTATAAGTTATTATTGGTAAGAAAGCACTAAACATCATTGTTTTTACAACATTCATTTCTGTATTTTAAAATGTTTTATTGGCATAACTGAATAAGCATTCTATAGATTGACAGCAAAATATGGAAGAAAGTAAATGGCAATTTACTAAATTATCCTTATCAAAAGAGTCTTATTTAAAAGAGGATCATTCTTCAAAAATACAAGTGCTATTTTGAAAAAATAAAGAATGCAATTCAAAAACTTTTTTATCAAAATACTTTTAAAAAATTAAAATTGTACACAACAAAATTTATTTCTTTCTTATTAAAAAAAATAAATAAATAAAGTATGAACCTATTTATTGCACCAAAGAAAGAAGTAATTTTATTTTGTACTGTACTTAATTTTATTTATTATAAAACGGATTAATGTATTAATTACTCTATAAAGCGTATTATTACATAATGTATTTCCTACTTTACTATTGGTCATTTGACATTTCACAGACAACCTAGGAAATGTGTGAAATATTAATTTTTTCCGTTTCCGGTTTTTGACATTGTGTTTGCAATTCTACCTAAGTATTCTATCTAATGACAGATGTCGAAATTTATCAGTAACATATTCAGTCACATATTAAAAGCAATAAACAATATTAAAAATATTAAATATATATTTTGTGAAATCACGTTATCGCTTTAATGTCATTATGAACAAATTTAAAGCCAAAATAAAGATATATTAAACTAGCTTAAACGTTTTTCTACTTGTTCTTACTCCAGATTTGAACTCTTTTAACAACTTTTTTCAGAGGTGCCGTATGTTTATAATGCAAGAAAAAAAACTATCGCATTTCAATTCAACCATATCCGATCTTACTTTATCCCCGTTGCAAGTTTCTTTGTTATTTAATACGAAAAAGAACCATTTTTCAAGAACGTGGTCGGCAGATTTTCAACAAGCGTGAGCAAATATGAAACCTGGGAATACTCGTATTCTCTCATCCGTTTTTCAATATATTATCCGGAACGTTGAGTTCTAGCGCTTTTCGAAAAGCATTGTGGGATATGGAAGACCAAACTCGAAAGAAAATCCCATTTTATAAAGATTTATGATCAAAGATCTCACTGTCCAATATGAATCTATCGATTTTGAGACCCAAGCAAATTGGTGGAGTAATTCTTCTATTATCAGCTTTTATTCTCAGATGAAAACAAGGGTTAACTGCTAGTCAGATACATAAAAGAAATTATCGTTTTTGTTTTATCCTCGATTTACTAAATTCGATAAAATAGAAAAAAAAAGGAAAAGAACAACGGATAAGAAATTTCTAAAGATTGGTACTTTGCCAGTCAGAAAAATTGATCTGATCCCGCTGTCGC